>NW_027507903.1:559218572-559573572 GCF_037356315.1 Lithobates pipiens
GTAAGTATTCACAGCGCTTCGCTTTTTCCACATTTTGTTACAGCCTTATTCTAAAATGGATTAAATTAGTTTTTTCCTAAAAAATTCTACAAACAATACCCCATAATGAATGTGAAAAAAAAAAATCTCTGCGCTAATCCTATATATACACCAACTACTTATCGAAACCAATAAAGTATAAATCTGTGACCAAATATGGGTAACACACCTCTTTATCATTTACCTGAGAACAACCTAAAGACTTGTACAGGAAGTGACTGTTTGGATTCGGAAGGTTGACCTCGTTACCCAGGAGTCCGTGTGTGACCTACCCATGAACACTCTCTTATGCGGTGGATGCTGGGTAGGGGATATAAGGGACAAGAGTGGCCATTTTAGGTCTCTTGGGACCACGCTACCTGCCTGTGCGGATCTGTGGAGGGGTGTCCCGAGAGGCAGCGGCCGACAGCCATCGCAGAGCGCCAGCCTGTTTGTTCTTGGGAGGTGACCTGACGGAGCCTGAGAGATGGTAGCCAGATTGAGAAGTTCCAAAGACATTCAGCGGAGAATCTGAGAAACTGGATCGATTCGGCGGAGCGATACAGAGTGTCTGGCCCAGCTGACGGAAAGAAAAGCGACAGTCACCGGACCAAGGTGATCACCCGGAACTCTGAACCAGATGGTGAGCGGGTTACGACCCACCATTTGTTAATCTTTGCACGCAGTTAGACTCGCATACAGGCCTCACTAGAATCTGCTGTTCCATGGAGGCATAGCAGAGCCACTGACACGGAGCAGGCTTGGGTCCTATTTACTTTGGCACCTCAGCGCATGTAAATAAGTTACTGGAATTACACCAGGAGCATTTCAGCTTAATCTTCCACGTTACTTTGGATTACAATTACAAAGGAGTGACTTGAGCTAGTGAAGAAAAGAAAACTCCCTGGATTGAAGTACTTTAAGTGAAGCCTCACGTATAGCCTTTAAAGCAAGGGGAGCTCCCAGGTTCATATAAATAGATTTACATATATGTTATATTCTGTCATATTGAAATATATTGTGCTGTCGTCCTATGTTGGGATGACAGCACAATTACTGTAACCACCGGTTGAAATATTTACAGTAAACAATATTTTTGGTTAAGTATCCAGTTGTGTGGTGTATTGCTTTTCCCCACCAGGTGGAGCCAGTGGATCCTGAGGGTACAATACAGGTACTTTGCATTGTTGTATATTGTACTGTGTTACATTGCACCACAGCTGTGCCAAGGGGATTCAGCCAAGACAGTGGGGTTTCTAGATAGAGCGCAGGCCCAATTAAAACCAGCAGCTCCTTCGGGGGTAAGTGCTACATATATAGTATCTCACAAAAGTAAGTACATCCTTCACATTTTTGTAAATATTTTATTATATCTTTTCATGTGACAACACTGAAAAAATGACACTTTGCTACAATGTAAAGTAGTGAGTGTACAGCTTGTATAACAGTGACAATTTGCTGTCCCCTCAAAATAACTCAACACACAGCCATTAATGTCTAAACCGCTGGCAACAAAAGTGAGTACACCCCTAAACTAAAATGTCCAAATTGGGCCCAATAAGCCATTTTCTTGATCATACATCACGGGACACAGGAGCTTCATTACATAGTGGGTTATATAGGCACCTCTGGTGATTGGACACTGGTTAACACCAATTAAGGAGAATTCCTCCCCTATATAACCCCTCCTATATGGGAGGCACCTCAGTTTTTTTTACCAGTGTCTATGGTGGGGGCCTAAGGGCTATAACAAACCGGATCCATATCTCGGGCCGATATTTGACTCCCAAGATGGTATGGTACCCGGGCCTCGTCAGCCGAAGAAACAAGGTTTGGCCTGTAAGTCCTCTCCTATTGGAAGACTGGGCTCTGGGAAAACCAGACTTGGTGTACTGTTTACACAGAGCGCACAAAAGTTTCTGGCAGAGTCTTTTACATAGTCCAGGTAGGAAGCTCTTCCGAGAAAGAGCCCCAGATAAACCTGAAGGTTGGCTAACACTCCCCACCGTGATGGGTGAAGGCCGGAATTTGTCTGTTTCAGCAATTCCTGCGGCGGGGAGAGGTAAGGGAAGTTAATCCTATATATATAATTATATGATGGATTTCTTCATTGTGAGTAGTTGTATGTCTTACCCGGTTTCCACCACTAGAGGGAGTAAGAGCAGCCTGATGCATACTTACATGCCTTTCAGTACACACGCTCAGTGAAGCCTGGTTCTCTAGCTGTCTCACGTCTCCACTACAGTCCCTGCCACAATAGAGGTAATACAGGGGTCCCACGTAGTCTGGGGGTCCCACGCAGCTCCGATGGAGTTTTCCTTTCCCCCCCTGGATTCCGCGGTCCTCGTGCATGCGCGTGCACGTGCGCCGGGCGCGTTCCCGGCCTAATGGAGGAGGGGGGAGTGTGGTTGTGAGCCGTGCACATCAGTATGCACGGCGCTGTACTGCGCAGGCGCCAGGCAGCAGTTTTGAAAAGCCCAGAGCGTCAGGGGGCTGTAAGTGGAGACACAGGAGCTGTGGGCAGTAAGCATCCAAGGGGATTGGATCCAGGCAAACCTTAGACACCTACTCAGCATCAGGTTGTGCAGTGTAAGCATATATATTTATTGTGAGACTTTAAGCACAACAGTGATTGCACTTTGTACTAGTACCTCTGCTTTGTAGCTTAGGACTATGTCTCCTCGTAAGAGGGTCTCAGGGGGAGGTAACAAGAGCACTGGTAAATCACCGCCTAGGTCCAGGGGTTCTAAAAGTGCCTGTAAGTTACCACCCCCCCTGCAAGACTGGAGCCAGCCTCTCAAGACGAGTCAGTGCCCCTGTCAGGTTTTGCAGCCTCTCCTAATGTCCCAGCCCCGGTTTATGTCACTGAAGACTCCCTTAGAGCTATATTGGAGGGTTTTGAAGGGAGAATAATGAATTTTATTTCTGCTTCCCTGAAAGATAGCAGGAAAAGGGGTAGATCCCCTCCCTCTGCTGACATTCCTCTCTCAGATGATTCTTCTGACAATGAGGAGAGATCCCTATCTTGGGACAGGGATCATGAGCAGTCGGATGAATCAGAGGAGGAGGAGAGAGTCCCCTCCTCCCAGGCGCTCAGAAAACAGGTGCAGTATTATACTGAATTGGTGCGTACCACATTCAGAATGCCTGCTGCTGAAATCGCTACGTACTCTGTTTCTTCCCTGGGAGTCAGGAAAGCCCCACAGACTGCCTATTCCTTCCCAATTCATCCCTTAATGGATGAATTGTTGTATGAGGATTGGGGACATCCCGATAAACTGTTTGCTCCTCCTAAAAGGTTTTCTATGCATTATCCTCTGGAGGAAAGTTTCACCAAGAAGTGGGGGGTCCCATCTGTTGATGCGGCTGTTTCTTGCGTGAATAAAAACCTGACTTGTCCCTTGGATAATGCGCAGGTATTTAAAGATCCAACTGATAAGAAGCTGGAAACCTTATTAAAAGCCTCCTTTTCCATGACTAGTGCTGTAGTGCAACCTACAGTCGCAGCCGTGGGGTTGTGTCAGTTCCTCAAGGAACAAGTTAAGCAGATGCTTGGGCTCCTTCCCAGTAAGGAAGTAGAAAATTATGCAGAATTGCCTCATATTCTGTGTCTCATGATTGATGTGATTTTGGATTCTGTCCAACAAGCATCTCGTTTGTCCCTCATGTTGGTACACATGCGAAGGGCCCTATGGCTAAAGAATTGGGCAGCTGAGCTGTCATGCAAGAAGCATTTGATTGGGTTCCCGTTTAAAGGGCAACGTTTGTTTGGGGAAGAATTCGACAAATTCGTCCAAAAAATTTCAGGAGGTAAATCTACTCTCCTTCCAGTCAAAAGGAGCAAGCGTCCTTCATTTAGGCGTGCTCTCTCGCCCGGAGCATCAAGCTCTAAGCAGTGGCGAAGGCCTTCTCAACCCTCCTCTACAGGAAAGGCTCAGGGCCGAGCCCAGGGGCAGAAAAAGACTTGGGGGCGGAAGCCTGCCAAGCAGAGCCCAAAAGCTTACTTGTGAAGGGGCGCCCCCACTCAGCAGAGTGGGGGGAAGGCTCCTGCAATTTGCAGGAGCCTGGCGGGAAGAGATCCGGGACAAGTGGGTGATCTCTTCGGTATCTCTGGGCTACAGGCTAGAGTTTCAGGAGATTCCACCTTCTTGTTTCCTAAGGTCAAGGATCCCCAGGGATCCAGTAAAGCAAAAACCGCTATTTCTGGCCTTAGATCACTTACTATTCCAGGGGGTGATAGTAGAAGTGGACCCAAAAGAACAGGGTTAATGGTTTTACTCAAATCTCTTTACCGTTCCGAAACCAAGTGGAAGTGTCAGACCTATCCTAGTTCTGAAGGATCTGAACCAGTTTTTACGCATCCGGTCCTTCCGAATGCAGTCAATCCGCACTGTGGTCTCCTCCCTGCAAGGGGGAGAGTTTATGGCATCAATAGACATCAAAGATGCATATCTCCACGTGCCAATTTTTCCCGCACACCAAAAATTTCTAAGGTTTGCGGTAGAGCAGCGCCATCAATTTGTGGCCTTGCCGTTCAGGCTTGCTACGGCCCCTCGAGTCTTCACAAAGATTCTCGACCCTCTCTTGGCAAACCTAAGAGCTCAGGGTATAGCCATCATGGCTTATCTAGACGATTTACTTCTCATGGAGAAAACAGTAGCATTCCTGAACCACAGCGTTACCAGAACGCTAGAACACCTGGAACGCCTAGGTTGGATTATAAACCTAGAAAAGTCGTCCCTACAGCCTGCCACCAGGTTGGAATACCTGGGTATGAACATCGACACCGCTCAGGGTAAGGTGTTTCTTCCAAGGCCAAAATCCTTGGCCATTGGGGATCTGGTGCGCCTAATTCTGGGCAGGAGATCATCCCCCATTCGATTGTGCATGAGACTGTTAGGGAAAACGGTCGCCTCCTTCGAGGCCGTCCAATTCACCCAGTTCCACTCAAGGCCTCTGCAAAGATGCGTCCTTGCAGCTTGGAACAGGAAGCCCCAATCCTTGGATCTTCCTATGCGTCTATTTCCAGGGACACACAAGAGTCTCAAAAAAAGAAAGAAAAGAGACTTTTTTTTCTGACTATATGTTAGCTACGGCTTCGGCCTCGTAGACTCTGAGGCGTGACATAAGGACTTATTTCTTTCAGAGGGGCCCACTGTTACTATTTGGATTTATTCGGTAGTGACAGTGGATATGGTCGTGTAACGGTATAAATAGACACGCAAGAGTCTCGTCTGGTGGTTACAAACCAAGAATTTGCTGAAGGGCAAAACCTTTCTTCCTCTTCCATGGAAGATTATCATGACAGATGCCAGCCTGACAGGCTGGGGAGCAGTGTTGGAGGAGACGTGCTCGCAGGGGAAATGGTCTGCAATCGAGAGGCTATTGCCCATAAATGTCTTGGAGATCCGGGCAGTTTATATGGCTCTCATAAAGTGGTCTTACAGACTACGAGGTCTCCCTGTTCGGGTTCAGTCCGACAATGCCACAGCAGTGGCCTATATCAATCACCAGGGCGGTGCTAGGAGTCTGGTTGCGCAAAAAGAGGTGAATCGCATACTTGTCTGGGCAGAAAAGCATGTTCCATGTCTTTCTGCAGTCTTCATTCCAGGAGTGGAAAATTGGCAGGCGGATTTTCTGAGCCGCCAGCAGTTGTGCCCAGGAGAATGGGCTCTGCACCCCGACGTGCTTCGGAACATATGTCACAGGTGGGGTACTCCAGACGTAGATCTGTTTGCATCCAGGATCAACAGGAAACTGGACAATTTTGTGTCAAGATCAAGAGATGCACTTGCTCAGGGGTCAGATGCTCTGACAGTTCCCTGGGATCAGTACAATCTGATCTATGCCTTCCCCCCGAGCCGCTTCTGTCTCGGTTCCTGGGAAGAGTCAAGAGGGAGACAAAATCGGTCCTTTTAGGTGCCCCGGCTTGGTCCAGGTACACAGAGATCATGAAGTTGGCAGTAGGCAGGCCATGGATCCTCCCTCTCCGGCCAGATCTGCTCTCACAGGGTCCAATTTACCATCCTGCTTTACACAGTCTAAATTTGACGGTTTGGCTGCTGAGACCCACATTCTGAGAGACTGTGGCCTTTCGGGGCCAGTCCTTTCTACTCTGGTCAATGCCAGAAAGCCAGCCTCCAGGCTTATTTATTACAAAATCTGGAGGGCATATGTTTCCTGGTGTGAACTCAGGAAATGGCATCCTAGAAAGTATGTCATTAGCAGGATCTTGGCCTTTCTCCAGTCAGGCCTAGAAATGAATTTGGCCATAATCAAGGTGCAGATTTCGGCCCTGTCAGTGTTTTTTCAGAAGCCACTTGCATCCCATTCCCTGGTGTGGGCTTTCATCCAGGGGGCCATGCGGATAAGACCGCCAGTCAAACCTCCGGTATGCCCATGGGATCTGAATTTGGTTCTCTCGGCTTTGCAGGGGCAACCATTTGAACCTTTGCATTTGGCTTCATTAGTTCTCCTGACTAAAAAATTGGTTTTCTTGGTAGCCATATCCACGGCTAGAAGAGTATCAGAGCTAGCAGCTCTTTCCAGCAAGGAGCCGTATCTAATTATTCATAAGGACCGGGTGGTCATGCGTCCCAACAGGTCCTTTCTACCTAAGGTGGTTTCGGGATTCCATTTGAATCAAGACGTAATCCTACCATCCTTTTTTCTGGACCCACAGTCCGCAGAAGAAGAATCTTTGCACACTTTGGATGTGGTTAGGGCAATCAGTATATATCTTCAAGCAACTGCTCGGATAAGGAAAACTGATTGCTTGTTTATTTTGCCGGAAGGCCCTAGGAAGGGCCAGGCGGCGTCAAAATCCACTCTCTCAAGGTGGATTAGACAGATTATTTCTCAGGCCTATAGTGTTAAAGTGGTTGTAAACCCTTACAAACCACTTTGACCTACAGGTAAGCCTAGATTAAGGCTTACCTGTAGGTCCAAGCAATATCTCCTAAACCTATATGGTTTAGGAGATATTTGCCCGAAAACGGGCACCGCTGTCTACGGCGCATGCGCCGTAGACAGCGGCACGCAGGCGCACTCAACGCGGCAGTTCCAAAAATGGAGCTGCCGCATTTGTCGACTCCCGTGTGCATGCGCGGGAGTGACGTCATCGCGGCTTCGCCGAATGACAGCGGCGGAGCTGCGAGACGCCACAAGCAAGATGGATGCGGCGGACTACAGGGGACAGCGCGACTTCGCTGGCTCCTGTGTCAGGTAAGTGACACATAATGGGCCTACTATGCGATGCATAGTAGTCCATTATGCTTTACCTTTGCAGGGAAAAAAAGAGGAAGTAAACTCATCAGGGTTTACTTCCTCTTTAAAGGGAAAATCCCTCCTTTTCGAGTGAAAGCGCACTCTACTAGGGCTGTAAGTGCTTCTTGGGCAGTGCATCACTAGGCCTCCCTGGCTCAGATCTGTAAGGCTGCAACTTGGTCATCAGTCCACACATTCACCACACATTCACCAGATACTGGCGGCCAGTAAAAAATGGGCACTTTTCTCCTGTCAGTAAATGGCAGTAAAAAAAATATGGCTGTGATGCTTGGTTCGGAACTGTTCATACGCAGAACAAGTCCGGAGCTGGCCGAGACCATCCAAATGCCTGCTACAGTGTGTTCCGGTGGCGGGTCAGGCGGAGGTGGTGTCTGAGCGTGTCGTGTGATGTCATGGTGCAAGGGAGCCAAGCGGAGCGGCCAGAGCCTCATGTGCAGGTCTGTGGGGTGGGAGCAAGGCAAGCCAGGAGTGGGACTGTCAGCACTGTTTGGACTGGAGTGGACTGAAGAGACCACATGGCATGGAGAGAGACTGTCACTCTGACTCGACTCAGGAGGGGACGTGTTGGTGATCTGTGCTGCTGCACACTGCTCAATTTCATGTGTGTGCCTGTCCATTCTAATTTCCTGCCCTCCTGAGTCCTGCCCCTGAGCCACTTACTTACTATAGTGTAAATAAAATAAGAAATATGTTTTTTTTCCTTAATATCTATCTTAAATCACATTGCTAATTGCATATTGTACTTATTTGTAGCCTAAATACTGAAATTTGCACTTAAAACTGTAATTTCGTAACTTTTGGAAATGCCAGTAAAAACGTGGCTGTGCCAGTAAATTTTGGGTGTCGTGTCAGTGAATTTCAGTCCGGTAGGTTGGCAACACTGGGCAGACCTCACTAACTAAAGCAGGTCAGTATGCGCTTTTGCAGTATTAAAGTGGCACTGCTCCACTGGCTGGTCAGTCCTGATCTGCAGCTCTCAGCATGGTGTCACTCATATAAGAAGCAAGAGTAAGTTGCAAGAAGAAAGAATAAGACCATAGTGCAGATCGCTTAAAAAAGTTTTTATTTAAATAAAGAATACACTCACATGTTAGAAATAAAAATTGGGAAAATTTGGCTTTGGCGATGAGTTTCTGTATTGGATCCAATTGTTGTACAGCTCACCACAGGCAGTCATATGAGAGGCGGGTCATATTTCCCTAGCATTTCAGTTGCATAGGGGTACACGTCAGGGTTACCCGCTGTCCTCCCTCTCCTCTGCCCTCCATCTCCTCTTCGCCATTGCCATAGAGCCCATGGCTGCCTTGATTCAGGCTAACCAGCGTATCAGGGGTTTCCAACATAGAGAGATTCACAAAGAACTCATGTTATATGCAGATGACACTATACTGTTTCTGGGTGACATTGATGACTCCCTAAAGGAGGCCATGTCAGTGATTGGGAGATTCAGAGTGTATTCAGGGCTTGTAATCAATTGGACCAAATCTTCACTCATGCTGCTAGATGCAGATCCTGATAGTTGGGGACAAACGGTTCATAATGTGACATCCTGCTTTAAGTTGCTGGGGGTTCAGATCACACCTGAGCAGGGCAGGACTTACCATTGGGCTTGACTGGGCTCAAGCCCATGGGCCCCACCAAATAGGGGCCCCCGCCGAGATACATAGCCGAGTGTACTCGGCTCCGCTCCGCTCACAGTCACGCCCAGTCCCGCCCTATGATGGACATAACACAGGCACTGGGCGTGAACGTGAGCCAAGCCGAGTACACTCGGATACTCTCTGCTCCATTCGGGGACTGCAACAGGACCCGAGAGCCACCGAGATGCACCATTTTTAAACTTCAAGACTGCAATGACAAGGCTACAAATGACAAGGCTGCAAATGACACTGGGGCAAGGCTGCAAATGACAAGGCTACACTGACGAGGCTGCAATTACACTGGACAAGGCTGCAGATGGATGGGCAAGGCTGCCGATGGAAACTGATAAGGGTGCATTGATGGGCATTTAAATGTAAGTTTTTTCCTTAAAATCCCATCCTAAACTTCGGGTGCGTGTTATACACCGATAAATCCGATAATGTATAGAAGGTAGGGCCTGAAAGTGACTCAAGCCCAGGGGCCCTAACCCCCATAAGTCCTGCCCTGCACCTGAGCCACAATTCTATATTTCCCTTAATCTGTCACTTCTGCTGAATATAATCCAGGATAGGGACAAAGTTTGGTCACGCCTTAGGGTGTCCTTGGTAGGTAGGGTGAATCTTATAAATAATGATTTTCATGCCAACTCCTTTACATTTTGCATAATACCTTTATGGTGGTTCCCCTAAAAGTGTTCATAGTGATTAATTCTATATTCAGGGCCTTTCTGTGGCTTGACAAGCCCCCACGGATCAAGTTGAAACAACTCCAGAAGTCCAAGGATGTGGGGGGGGGGGGGGGGGTTGGCACTTCCTAACCCCTGGTTTTATTATTTAGCAGCCCAGCTGCAGCATATTGTCTGGACCATGACGGCGATGCCAGGAACGGGAGGGGGGGACTGTAGACCTAGATCCCATTAGGGCCCTTATGTGTCCTACCTACCTATGCAAAATCCAATAAACGATTCCTGACATAGGTCCTCATACAAAAAGTGTGGAACAGGCTCAGACAGTTGCAGGCTGTTGATGGCTTTACCAGCTATATCCCTATTTGGGCCAATGGGTATTATTAAGAGCTGCAGTCACTGGCGTGTGGGGCCCGGTGGGGAAGACATGGGGTGACGGTCCTGCAGCACATTTTTTGCCGCGGGTAAACTGCCCTTTTTCTTTCCTTACGGGAGCATTTTTGTCTCTCACGGTCGATGCGTTTTTACTATGTACATTTGCAACATGGGGTCACGGCACAGTCAAGCGGGACATCATGGACTCTTTCTCCGACCCCCATATTTCATTATATGGTTGAGGTGACTCAGTTTAAGGGCTTTATTTCTAGATGCTACTCCATGCTTCTTCATATCTTCCTAGATGGCTTCCCTTCGAGGATGAACAGTGGGAGGAGGCTCTGCAGGTGGTCCAGCTGTGCTCGCTGAATGTGGCTCAATGCCTGTCCCAGCTGTACATTGTCCTCAGGGTACACTTTACACCTGTTAGATTGTTCAGAATGGAAGTGAGACCAGATGGTGCGGGAGACTCCCGCAAACACCTCGCAAACTCCCACGAATGATCGATGCGTTGGGGAACAGCTGTGATCATGATCTTCTTTGTATCGATTTTTATCTGACAGCCGCTTCTCCTTCCTCCTGCAGCTGTCAGCTAAAAGGCTATACAGGGAGATAGGTGTTCACAGCTATCCCTCTAGCCGCACCGATCATTCCCAGCTGCTCTGTGTGCTCCTCCCCAGCCCCCTTCATGTTCTTCTCCGACCCCCCGTGTTCTCCTCCGGCCCCCTCCATGTCCTTCTCCACCCCCCCATGTTCTCCTCCGACCCCCGTGTTCTCTTCCATGCCCCCCCCCTCATCCCTCGCAGCCGGCTCCCCTCTTCTCCTCTCCAGCCGGTTGCAGGGAGGAACTAGTAGTTGGACACAGTGAGCAAGACTGTGTTTACTCTGCTCAGTTTATGAACATCTTTAGTGTTGAGAAAGGGACTGGGGAATCTGTGTCCTCAGTCCCTTTGTCTGTCTCAAAGGGGAGATGTCCCCTGACATCTCACCAAAGTCCCCCAAAAAATCTTAAAAAAAATTGTAAAAAAAAATTCTAAAAAGGGGAAAAAAATTCAATAAACTACTGACACCACTCTCCCCTGCCCTACCAACACTGTCCACTGCCCCAACCCTCTCCCCCCAAAAAGCATTGTGAATTTTTTTTTAAAACAAATTAAATTGTAAAAAAATCAATTATTAAAAATAAAAAAACTACTGACATTGTCCACTGCCACATACGACCCACCCCCACCCCCTTCCCCAGAAGCATTACAAAAAAAATATTGAAACATTATTGTGCTGTGGGGAGGGGGGTTTGCGGGTGCGAAGGGCCACCTCCCTGAGATAATTTTGCAACAGGTTTTCTGCCGAAAAAGTTCAGATAAGGACCCCCCTGTACTGCGCAGGCACAGCACTTGCGCAGTACGAACCACCATGGAGCCACCGAAAATAGCCGAAGCTGAACACAGTGAGTCAGCTGTATACGGCGCCTGTAACAGGGCCCCTCGCAGGCTCGCTTCGCTCGCCACGCTCGGCATATTATTGTGGCTCAATGTCCACTTGGATGGTGGGGCTTGAACCTGGACTCAGGGCAGAATGTAGTGCGCTGGCGCCGTGTACAGCTGACTCACTGTGTTCAACTTCGGCTATTTTCAGCAGCTTCGTAGTTGTTCGTACTGTGCAAGCGCAGTACAGGGGGGTCCTTAAGCACCGGGAGAACTTTCTCTGCAAGACACCGGCCCTGAAATACGTTTTTGCAGGTTGGGATGTCTGCAGGGGGATGTAGATGGTCTCCACCTACTTTATCTACAGTTGCCCTTAGTTGCATAGGTATTTTTTTGCTAAAGGTAAAATACATTTTTAATATTTTCAAGTTAGGGCTTGTTTTGTGGGGGACTATATTACTCTATAACTGGCTCTCTTGAAGGCCTGTCACTATCAAAGCACAGAACAGCCCCATATTTGGCCGCTCTTAAACCAATGCTTCCATTTGGCAGTATTAGCTTCCCCCCTTGCCCTGCCCCTTACTCCAGTTTCAGGGTCACGTTGGAAAGTTCTCATATATGTCAATAGGACAAATCTAGTTTTCCATGTCCCAGCACACAGAACATTATATAATTACTACAATGTCATATGACTTATTGTCACGGTAAATCAGGAGTCCGTTCAGCAATTTTCAGAATCCCTCTCATGGTCACATTCCTTAACAGGTCACCCGAGTATTTACTGTATCTTTCTCACAGTGGACACAGTGCTTTTTATGTAGGTTTCTTGGGATATGAAGACATAAATCATCTCCAGGGCTAGTACATAAAGTATTGCTATGGCTCTGTTTGCTTTTGGGAATTCATAAAGGACAAAACGATGATGCAATGGAACACTGACAATTATTTAGCCTGGGTACAGCTATTAAGTGTTGACTGTAGATCATTCTTTACAGAATACAAGGTCCACTAGACAAACATGAGTGTATTTTCAGCAAGAACATGTTACAATGCCAAATTATGTGCGTTCATGCGCTAATACATTCTAAAGTCTAGAATAAATAATTATTCTGGCCAATAGAATGCTAGGGTCACTATGTGATGGAGACTTACAGTACGTATGATTGGGAGTACCAATACCCCCAATTGGTAGAACACTGCTGGATAAATCAATACCCTTGGCATATGCTGTGATTCTGCAGGTGCAACCTTGGTTATCAAAGGTTTTCAGGTGCCTCTTTGTTTATCAAGTAAGTCTGTTCCTGAGCTCTGGGTATCTAACATATTCACTTTTTATCTGATCATTTTGGCATATGTCTAATCCCCGGGGTGCCATTCTATGGATTATACTATGCTATTTACATGTATGGATATTACTTCTACATATTTATAGCTGCTTATAGTGATATAGCATATAATCCTTTTGGCACAGACGGTGGCTGTAGGTGCATAGATATAGTGTGCTGTGTACATTATTATATATTACACATAAAATATATTGCCAAAAGTATCGGAACGCCTGCCTTTACACGCACATGAACTTTAACCACTTCCAGACCAGTTACCACAGTTTTACTGCGGCAGGTTGGCTCGGCTGGGCAAATAGGCATTACCTTACATCACTTTTCCTTACGGCCACTAGGGGCGCACGCCCGCACTGTATGCCCGGAGCCAATGTGAGTGCCCGGCAGGAGCGATGACCGCCAGACACCCACAATCACTCGTGACAGAGCGAGAACCGGGATCTGTGTGTGTAAACACACAAATTCCATTTTTTTTTTCAGGGGAGTAGAGACAGATTGTGTGTTCATACTAAGTATGAACACCGATCTCTATCTCCTCCTAGACAGTCCCATCCCCCCTACAGTTAGAACACAGTGGGGGAACACAGTTAAACCCTTGATCACCCCTCGTATTAACCCCTTCCCTGCTAGTGACATTTATACAGTAATCAGTGCATTTTTATAGCACTGATCGCTGTATAATTGTCAATGGTTCCAAAAATGTGTAAAAAGTGTCCAATTTGTCTGCAATATCAGAGTCCCGATAAAAATCGTAGATCACCGTCATTACTAGTAAAAAAAAATAATAAAAATGCCATATATCTATATCCTATTTTGTAGACGCTATAACTTTTGCGCAAACCAATCAACTTATTGCTATTTTTTTTAACCAAAAATATGTAGAAGAATATATATTGCCCTAAACTGAGGAAAACGTTTTTTTTTTTTTTGTGATATTTATTATAGCAAAAAGTAAAATATGTGTTATTTTCAAAATTGTCTTATTTTGTTTATAGCGCAAAAAAATCAAATACCACCAAAAGAAAGCTCTATTTGTGGGGGAAAAAGGACGTCAATTGTGTTTGGGTACAGCGTCACATGACCGTGCAATTGTCAGTTAAATCGACGCAGTGCCGTATTGCAAAAAATGGCCTGATCATTGAGCAGCCAAATCTTCTGAGGCTGAAGTGGTTAATGGCATCCCTGTCATAGCCCATAGGGTTCAATATTGAGTTGGCCCACCACTTGGCCCACCAGCAATAACAACTTCAACTCTTCTGGCAAGGTTTAGAAGTGTGTCTAGGGCAGTGACGGTGAGCCTTGGCACCCCAGATGTTGTGGAACTACATTTCCCATATTGCACATGCACTCTGCAGTGTAGTGTATCATCATGGGATATGTAGTTCCAAAACATCTGGAGTGCCAAGGTTCACCATCACTGGTCTATGGGAATGTTTGACCATACTTCCAGAAGTGCATTTGTGAGGTCGGGCCCTGATGTTGAAGAGAAGGCCTGGCTCACAGTCTCCAATCAAATTCATCCCAAAGGTGTTCTATCGGGTTGAGGTCAGGACCAGTTAAGTTCCTCTACCCCAAACTTGCTCATCCATGTCTTTATGGACCTTGCTTTGTGCCCTGGTCCAAATCATTTGGTGGAGGGGGATTATGGTGTGGGGTTGTTTTTCAAGGGTTGGGCTTGGCCTTAATTTCAGTGAAGTGAACACTTAAGGTGTCAGCATACCAAGACATTTTGGACAATGTCATGCTCCCAACTTTGTGGGAACAATTTGGGGATGGCCCCTTCCTGTTCCAACATGAATACACACAAGTGCACAAAGCAAGGCCCATAAAGACATGAGCGAATTTGGGATGAAGGAACTTGACTGGCCTGCACAGAGTCCTGACTTCAGCCCGATTGAACACCTTTGTTTTCTTTTCTCTCAAAAGAGTTTTTCTTCTTTTCTTGAATACAAGGACTGCGGGGTAGCTATTTAGAGTTTAGGTTTCTACAGAAGCTCTGTGTCATGGTCTTTCACAGGACACAGCCATTATTCCAAAGAAAGGACTTGCACTTAATGACTCTCGCCACTAGGTGGTGTGGGTCTGCACAAAACATTTGGTCTTCTTGCTCGCTAGCTTGTAAATTTTTAGTTGAGAAGAGAGAGTCTTATTATCTATGGGAATGAGACTCTGCCTTCTAAAAACATAGGAACAGTGTGTGTTTTGTTGTTTTTTTTTGTGTGTGTTTTTTTCAGGAGTCACTAAGAGCGTCTATCAAGCTGCCGAAGAGTGGGTGGTGTAGATAGCCAGGAATTGGGTTGTATAACATGTAACCTGCCCGTGTCAACTGTTAAATAAGTTGCATTGTTCAATGTTTCTTTTGCCTTTTCCCTTCCCTGGTTCGTGGTTGAGTTCCAGCACCTATTGTTTGAGAAAAAAGCTCTGCCTGTACTAACAGACCAGATGTTAGTGCGGCAATATTCCTGCTGTGCTGTTGTGTTCTGACATGGGGACTGACCACCAGCCAGAACACACGGATCAGCCATTGGCTGCGAGCGCTGATTGGATGCTACTTTTACAGCATGCTCGTTCAACGAGCATGAGGAGTAGGGTTGCCACCTCATCCCTTTAAACCCGAACACATATTAATTACACAGTTTTTGTGGCTGATTAAGGTAATTAAACTCACTTGGTGCCTTATCTGTATTAAACTAGCCTCAGAACCAGGGCTGGATTAACGTAGAGGCTATCAGAGCTGCAGCTCCAGGTCCCTACCTTAATATAGGCCCAGCCACTCAAAAAGAAGACACTGCTCATGAAAAGCAATGGGCCAACAGAGTTCTTCCCTGACGGGCCCTGCATTCTGCCTGAGCAGGGTAGTGGGATTGATAATGGGCACCGCATGAGCAGTCCTAATGGAAGCCTGGGGCACGCCAATGTAGGGCTCTTGCAGAATTCTGAGGCTTCCATAGTGTTAGGCCTGCTCGGGCTGCACTCTTTCACCTCAGAGTGCACGCCAATGCACGGCCCTTACGGCAACCTGGCAAGTCAAATACCAGGCTTCCCTAAGTTGGCATGCACACTTTGGAAGTTTGAGTGCATCCCAACACACGCTCTTTGAAACACAGAAAGGGTGCCCAGTAAAAGGTCCACCAAAATCCTCAGTACCAAGCACATGATGCTCTTAATCTGCCCTTGCTCAGAACCTGTGTAATTCTTATGTGTTCAGGTTTAAAGGGATGAGGTGGCAACTCTTAACGAGAAGCTGTACACATGGGCTGAATGTCGGGTTGTTTCTGTTGAACCGGCCGATACTCGTCTTATGTTCACCAGTCTTTTATATATTCTTTCAGTGAGTATTTAGACCTTCAAATAATAGGTGACTTAATTGTTTTTCTCACTAACTCAAACCTGTACCATCCAGTTGTCTTAGCCTGAGGGAAGATAACCTCCAAGGGCTTGTGGTCTTCAAAAGTAAATTAAAGACTAGAGCCAACACCTCTAATCCCATTATCTCATCGGAACAACACAGGCTGCTGTTTACTTAAGCTATTAAGTAAACAGGTATTGTGAATGGTATAGGAATTAGTTCATAATGAATTGCAAATTAATTAATCAGATATAAAGAAGCTATAACTTGGACACTAATGGCTGTTTGACCTGGACAATGTCAGACTTTTTAGATGTCTAATTCCCCTCCCCTATCCATCTTTTTTACCCCACCTTTTTTACCCCACCACCACAACCGTTGCTTACTGAATTGTATTGAATTATGTTTTGAATGCTTTGATTATAGTCTTGAAAATGTGTCCTAGTCAGTGGCGGCTGACTAGGACACCCCCCGGGCGTATGGTTGCCACCTCATCCCTTTAAACCCGAACACATATTAATTACACAGGTTCTGAGGCTGATAAAGGTGGTAATTAAACTCACTTGGTGCCTTATCTGCATTTAATTAGCCTCAAAACCTGTGTAATTCAAAGGTGTTTGAGTTTAAGGGGATGAGGTGGCAACTCTACCTGGGCGGCTAGTGGAGCGGCATTACTACCACCCCCCTCCCCCCCCCCAGAGGTGGAGGGTTAGCAAGAAAGTTCAGGTACTTTTGGAACTGCAAAAATAGGAAGTCTCTCACAATAGAAATCCAGAGAATTAGCGTTTCACAACTGGATTCTTACAACCACCAGATAGCCCTCCTCTCACTAGGCCTAGCAGCCGATAGGGTGCTAAGTAAAGTAAAGTCTCTGCCACAGACTTGGATGTAGAATACTTGAAAAGCAAAAGTCTCTGCCACAGACTTGGATGTAACTGAGGGACGTAGACAAATTTAGAAAACTATAATACGGTAACAGTATGAGTGTAGATCCATATAGTGTCCTTCAACTGAGCCTCCAGGCTCCTTCTGAGAAACCAGCCTTGTGCATGGCCTTCTCCCGAAGAGTTTTCCCCTGGATGCTTCTCCAGTTGCCGGGCCTCTACCTAGATGAGACAGCACCAGACCACCTTTGAATCATTATGGCCTCATATCCATTCAGGCCTGTCCCTGCAGCTGCTTCGCCTCGGGCTATCCACCCCCCCGACTCAGAATTTCAAGTATCCGCACCGTAGGCCAGGAGAGCCATGGGGGCTGGTCAGGAGGACCAGGACCAAACAGACAGAAAACTCTTCTGGACCGGATCCCAGGAGCACGTGATGTCAGTACCTTAAATACCCTCTCCCAGAATGCACAGCAGGACGAACACTCCCACTGGGCTGGTTCAGAGAGAAAGAAGGGCATTCAATGCACCCAGCCAAACTGCGTTCTCATACCCCTGCCGGCGGTGACAGCGAAACCTATGGTAAAAAAAAACTGCAATCCAGCTAGACTGGTACTGAAACCATAATTTGCAAAATTAGCCGTAAAACCCAACTGTGGTTTTAGAAATATTAAAACAAATAGTGCATGCTCATCAGGAGCCAGCACTACATTGCTATAAAATATAAATAAAATAAAATATAAAGTAAAACATTTCCATGTATAAACATTTCTTGTGCGCAACAACAATTCTGATGAAATGGTGATTCCACCTCCACACTCAAAGTGTGTGTGAATCTAGTCAACTTACTATTGACCTTCAAACTGAAAGGGATCTAAAAAGCTTAACTCCAAGGAGACAGATCCTTATTCGTAGCTCTCTCAAAACAATAAAAAGACATGTAGCGCTCTCCATTTTAACATTTTGCACTCACATAAACATAGGAATATCCAGCATATAATGTGTTAAAATTGGGAAAAAATATAACTGCAGATATTGCAATCTTAGGCCGCGTACACACGCGGGGACTGTTCGCTCAACTTTGTTTGTCAAACAGTTTCAGCGGACAGTCCGCTCAAACTTAGCATGGACGGACTTGCCCACACACGATGAACGAACAGTCCGCTGAAACTGTGCGCGATGACGTGAACGGCACGTACGACGGGACTAGAAAACGACGTCCTATACACTGCAATGCAACCTTCGGCGTGTAAATCTTTTTTGAGCATGCGCGGAACTTAGTTTGACTAACAAGCCTACACACGAGGGGACTGTTCGCTGAAACAAAGTTTCAGCGGACAGTTTTTCGGAAATTCCGAAAAACCTTGTTCAGCAGAATGTTCGCTGAAACTGTCCGCTGAAAGCCCACACACGAGCGGACTGTCCGCTGAAACACTGTTCAGCGGACAAAGTTGAGCGAACAGTCCCCGCGTGTGTACGCGGCCTGACTGCCACCAGCAATCCAAACGATCACATGGCTGTACTCAAATGGGTTGAATGAAAAAACCTGACAGCTCAGGTCAGAGCCTTTGTACTAACAGTTCGATGTTAGTACAGAGATCTCCCCTGCTGTGTTATTGTGTTCTGACAGGGTTATTGCTGCAATGCGGTAAGGCTGCAATGATGGGCATGGTGAGACGGCAATTATGGGCATGATGAGGCTGCAATGATGGGCACGGTGAGGTGGCAATGATGGGCACAGTAAGGCGGCAGTGATGGGCATGGTATAGTTGCCATGATGGGCACGTGATGGGCATGGTGAGGCGGCACTGATGGGCACAGTATAGCCTCAATGGTGGGCACAGTATAGCTGCAATGATGGGCACAGTGAGGTGGCAATGATGGGCACGGTGAGGTGGCAATGATGGGCATGGTGAGGTGGTAATGATGGGCACGGTAAGGCTGCAATGATGGGCATGGTGAGGCGGCAATGATGGGCATGGTGAGGCGGCAGTGATGGGGACGGTAAGGTGGCAGTGATGGGCACGGTAAGGCTGCAATGATGGGCACGGTGAGGCAGCAATTATGGGCACAGTGAGGTGGTAATGATGGGCATGTTGAGGTGGCAATGATGGGCAAGGTAAGGCTGCAATGATGGGCATAGTGAGGTGGAAATTATGGGCACGGTGAGGCTGCAATGATGGGCATGGTGAGGTGGCAATTATGGGCACGGTGAGGTGGCAATTATGGGCACGGTAAGGCGGCAGTGATGGGCACAGTATAGCTGAAATGATGGGCACGGTGAGGCGGCAATGCTGGGCATGGTGAGGCAGCAATGCTGGGCACGGTAAGGCGGCAGTGATTGGCACTGTAAGACTACAATGATGGGCATGGTGAGGCAGAAATTATGGGCATGGTGAGGCTGCAATTATGGGCACGGTGAAGCGGCAGTGATGGCCACAGTGAGGCAGCAATAATGGGCATGGTGGGGCGGCAATGCTGGGCACGGTGAAGTGGCAATGATGGGCACGGTAAGGTGCCATTGATCGGCACGGTAAGGCTGCAATGATGGGCATAGTGAGGCGGCAATTATGGGCACGGTGAGGCAGCAATGATGGGCATGGTGAGGTGGCAATGATGGGCACAGTAAGGTGGCAATGATGGGCATTGTATAGCTGCAATGATGGGCACGGTCAGACGGCAATGATGGGCATGGTAAGGCAGCAGTGAGGGGCACAGTAAGGCTGCAATGATGGGCACGGTGAGGTGGCAATTATGGGCACAATGAGGCTGCAATGATGGGCAGGGAGAGGCTGCACGGTGAGGCACGGTGAGGCTGCAATGATGGGCACGGTGAGGCCGCAGTGATGGGCACGGTGAGGCGGCAATGTTGGTTTTCCAGGAATTTATTAACTATGTCCTCTGAGATTTGTTGCAGTTATGTGTGGTGGTTTATCTCAATGATATCCTCATATTTTCCAAGTCCCTGGAGAGCCACCACACAGATGTCTGTCGTGTGCTTCTGAAACTAAGAGAGAACAAACTCTATTATAAACTGGAGAAGTGCGAGTTCCATCATGAACATGTTAAATTCCTGGGCTATGTCATTTCCACTGCTAGTTCTTCGATGGACCCAGAGAAACTTTCGGCAGTCCTACAGTGGCCCTGACCCATGGGTTTACTTCTCGTCTCTGGCCAAGCCCCTGACTGATATGACCAGAAAGGACGACGGTAACCCACAGAGTTGGTCTCCAGAGTCCATTAAGGCCTTTGAGAGTCTCAAGGCTGCCTTTGTTTCTGCTCCTGTGTTGGCACATCCTGATCCTACATTGCCTTTTATCCTAGAAGTTGATGCTTCTTAGAGTGGAATTGGCACCCTTCTTTCATTGTCTCATTCTTATCCGGTGCTAAGAATGTAAGGGCTGATGTCTTGTCACGACAATTTTCCTCCACTTCCAAGTTGGAGTTGGTTCCGGTTCCTGTGATTTCTCCTGATCGTATCCTGGCTACGGTTCCCACCAGTCTTACTTCTGTTTTGGGTGACAAAATTCTTGCTCCTCCTGAGAAACCTTGTGACTGCTGCTTTGTCCCAGAGAGTCTCCATACTGCCGTGCTCCAGACTTAACATTCTCCCAAGGCAGCTGCCCATCCTGGGAAGAATCAACTCATTTGGGCCATTTCCCAACAATTCTGGTGGCCTAGTCTTCGGGCTGATGTAACTGCCTTCATAGCTGCCTGTTCTGTGTGTGTGCTCAGAGCAAGACTCCACAACACCTTCCAGTGGGCCTCCTACAACCCATACCCAATGGAGAGAGGCCCTGGGCTCACCTGTCCATGGATTTCATTGTGGAGTTGCCCAACTCCCAAGGCAACACTGTTATGCTTATGGTGGTTGACCGGTTCTCAAAGATGTGTCATTGTATTCCACTTAAGAAGCCTATTTCTAAGGAACTGGCTTCCATTTTTGCAAGGGAGATCCTTCGCTTACATGGGCTACCCAAGGTGATTGTCTCGGACAGGGGCAGTCAGTTTGTCTCCCAGTTCTGGCGAGCCTTTTGTGCACAGTTGGGAATTCAGCTTGCTTTCTCTTCTGCGTATCACCCGCAGTCTAATGGGGCCGCAGAGCGAGCCAATCAGTCCTTGGAGCAATTCCTACGTTGTTGTATTTCTGACCATCATAACAACTGGTCAGACCTCTTACCATGGGCAGAGTTTGCTCACAACAGTGCCTTGAATTCTGCCTCCCGATTGTCTCTGTTTATGGCGAATTATGGTTTCCAACCTTCCATGTTGCCTGATTCGTTCGTTCCGCAGTGTATTCCTGCATTAGAGGAGTATCTCCCTGGTCTTTGTTCCACTTGGGTACAAGTCCAGGAGGCTTTGCGTCATGCTAATGATAGGTACAGACTCCATGCTGACCTCAGACACCTGCTTGCACCTTCCTACCAGGTTGGAGACAGGGTCTGGCTGTAATCTTGCAACCTCCGACTTTGTGTTCCCTCACTGAAGTTCGCACCTCGGTTTATTGGGTCGTTATCCTTCGCAGGATTACCCCAGTGGCTTACACATTGGACCTTCCTCCTTGTATGCGCATCTCAAATGTGTTTCATGTCTCCTTATTGAAACCGTTGGTCTGCAACTGATTTACCACCTTGGTGCCATGTCCTCACCCTATACAGGTTGAGAGCCATGAGGAATATGAGGTACAATCCATTGTTGACTCCCGTAGGTTCCGTGGGTGCATACAGTACCTGGTGCATTGGAAAAGGTACGGTCCAGAGGAATGCTCCTGAGTCTCATCCTCGGACGTACATGCCCCTGCCCTTCCCCACGATTTCCATAGGTGTTTTCCCTTAAGCCCGGTGGTCCTCTGAGGAGGAGGGGTCATTGAGGAGGGGGTACTGTCAGGGCTGGCTCAGCCATTCCTTCTCTGAGCTGGCCGCTCAATCTTGGCTAAGTGCCAGCTCTCATCTCTCTCCACAGTTACCCAGCTATTCCTGATCCTGCTCGTCTTTCCTGTCATTCCTTCTCTGAGCTGGCCGCTCAGCTCTTGGCTAATTGCCAGCTCTCATCTCTCTCCACAGTTACCCAGCTGTTCCTGATCCTGCTCGTCTGGTTTGCCTACTTAAAGCTGTCCAACTCACTTCATCTCTGCCTTCACCTTGGTCACATCACAAGAAACCATCTCCTGCGTACCTGTTTAAAAACTGGCTTTGCTGACATCCCTTCTGGCTCCTTTACCTGCTTGCTTGGATCCCTGACATCTGGCCTGGGGGATTACCCGATCCGGTTACTGAACTCTGGCTATGCTTTGACTACACTTACTCATTTACCTTTTTATTTATTTTTATTAATAAACAAGTGTGATTTTACTGTACTTCTGTCTCGGTCTGATTCATGGTTTCTGACAGGTATAGAGGGAAATAAATGCTTTTTTAGGTTTTATTTGCTACGCTGTGGTCCTTCTTAAATTCTTTTCATGGTTCTTACTTACTAAATGGCGGAGAACATTGGATGGGGAATGGAAAATGAAGAGTGGATTAAAACTATATTGCACATGTTGCCCTTCTTCTCAGTGAGCTGGGGAGTCTAGTAAAGTTTATATTTTGCACTGGAGTGCTACACGTATGTGCTGGGCAAACTTCATGGAGGTCCCAGAGCTGGATGGTATTATTGGAGCATTATATTGGTATACACTATTGATTCTAATGTAAGCACAGTATATATGGTTTATATGTGATTTAACCACATCAGTACCGTACACTCGGCACCCCCCCCCCCCCCCCCCCTCCTGCCCAGGCATTTTCAGCTTTCAGTGCTGTTGCACTTTGTTTTCAGTCTCTTCTCATTACAAAATTGGATATTATATTGCATCCTCACCACAGAATATCCGTATTCAGTAATAATTTCTAATATCCAATTCTATCTTAATCCCTTTACCATATATTTTTATGCATTATCCTTCTACCATTCATACCATCCATTCAAAACTATATTTCCGTCCCATATCTACCAATTCCACACATACAATCTACAGTATACAAATACCCATTCACTCACCCATCCCATATTTCAACTGTCAAAAATTTCCTGTGTCAACACTATCCTATATTGGGACCCATCCTCCCCCTCCCCACAGAAACAAAAAATGCCGTCCCACCATCTCCATGGGTTGGTCCGTTCCCTTTCATAAACATTGCATCATTTTTATCGAGAACCAAAACTCTTCCCATCTATGCCATATTTTGGATGTTTGATTCCTTTCAGTCCCCTCTCTCCTTATCTGTTCCTCTATGTGTTGTATCTCATTCATTTCATAGACCCATTCAACTATTGAAGGGCTTTTTGTTTTTCGCATTTTCAAGCTATAAATGCCCTGTCAGCTATTATCATATGGTGAAGGATATCCATCTTTATAGATTTTAATGACCATGGTATGATAGACAGTATTGAGACATTAGCACTTGGTTGCATCATTTCCAGACACCACTTGATATATTTAAAATATTCTACACCAGAAATCCCTCACCATATGGTACTCATACCAGATATGTATCATTGTTCCTCCATCCTTAAAGCATCTCAAACAGATCTCTGTATTGTCTTTATTTTATTTAGATCCACTGGACTTCAGTACCACCTCATCATGATTTTATAAATACGTTCTTGATATTTAACTGCTACTGATAATTTATGTATTAATGAAAATGCTTTGTCCCATTCTCTTAGTAGGATTGTGCTCTCTATTTCGCTTCACCATTTTCTCATACTTGCTAATTCATTAAGGGGTCCAGAGGGAAGTAAAAGTTGATATACTTTAGATAATTTATGGGTCGGACTTCGTTCAACTAATAGCAATTGTTCAAACTTAGTTATTGGTCTATCAATCACAGACAGCTGCATCAGAGATTCAATATATTTAATTGATAACAATACATTCATTTATTTATGTTCAGGCCCCATTTCAGACAATCGTGGAAGTTTACCATCTTCCAAGGTCTGAACTATCCTTGTGTTCTCCATCCTGTTCCATTTAATACATTTTGTTGCTGTTAGTGCTGGTGGAAATTCAGGATTGGTGAACAATGGAGTCATTGGCCCATTCATTGTAGAGAGTCCTCCTTTTTTCAATACTACATCCCATATTTTCAAAGTTGCTGACACAAAGATCATTAACTACTTGCTGACCGCCGGCAGTCAAATGACGGCAAGGCGGCGCACCTATTGTGGCCTCCAGTTTAAACAGGGAATGCACGTGATCGTGCGCGCGCATCCCTGTTTCTTCGGTGGCGGCGTGTCACGGAGACACTGCTCGCCACTGAAGGGGGTGAACAGCCATTGGTTATGGCTGTTTACCACGTGATCGGCCGTGATGAAGTCACGGCCGATCACAGATGGTCACACCCCCACTGTGCATGGCGCATGCGCGCGATCACGGGCGCTCTGCACGTGCACATCGGTGGCGGCGTGTTCCCCGGGAACACTGTTTTTCACCAACGCTGGTAAACAGCCATTGGCCGGCTGTTTACCCACGTGATCACAGCCGATCACTAAAATGTAAACAAACCGCGGTAACGAGATGTTACCGGGTTCTCCTCCTCACACACCGATCGTGTGTGAGGAGGAGATTGCGGTAACATCCCGTTACCGCCTACAGTGTACACAAATCACACTGATTGCCTCCCCCAATAAAGAGGACCTGTCACCACCCCTCATAGTACCTGTCAATCACAGTCCATCAGAGTACCTATCACAGTCCATCAGAGTATTTGAGTACCTGTCACAGCCCATCAGAGTACCCAAGTACCTGTCCCAGCCCATCTGAGTACCCGAGTACCTGTCACAGTTCATCTGAGTACCTGAGTACCTGTCCCAGCCCATCAGAGTACCCGAGTACCTGTCACGGCCCATCAGAGTACCCGAGTACCTGTCACGGCCCATCAGAGTACCCGAGTACCTGTCACGGTCCATCAGAAGACCCGAGTACCTGTCACAGTCCATCAGAGTACCCGAGTACCTGTCACGGCACATCAGAGTACCTGTCACGGCCCATCAGAGAACCCGAGTACCTGTCACGGTCCATCAGAGTACCCGAGTACCTGTCACGGCACATCAGAGTACCTGTCACGGCCCATCAGAGTACCCGAGTACCTGTCACAGCCCATCAGAGTACCCGAGTACCTGTCACGGCACATCAGAGTACCTGTCACGGCCCATCAGAGTACCCGAGTACCTATCACGGTCCATCAGAGTACCCGAGTACCTGTCATGGTCCATCAGGGTACTCGAGTACCTGTCACGGTCCATCAGGGTACCCGAGTACCTGTCACAGTCCATCAGAGTACCCGAGTACCTGTCACAGTCCATCGGGGTACCTGAGTATCTGTCACGGTCCATCAGAGTACCGAGTACCTGTCACGGTCCATCATGGTACCCGAGTATCTGTCACAGTCCATCATCAGAGTACCCGAGTATCTGTCACGGGCCATCAGAGTACCCGAGTACCTGTCACAGCCCATCAAAGTACCCGAGTACCTGTCACGGTTCATCCGAGTACCAGAGTAGCTGTCACAGCCCATCAAAGTACCAGAGTACCTATCACGGTTCATCCGAGTACCCGGGTACCTGTCACAGTCCATCAGAGTACCCGAGTACCTGTCACAGCCCATCTAAGTACCCGAGTAACTGTCCCAGTCCATCTGAGTACCCGAGTACCTGTCCCAGTTCATCTGAGTACCTGAATACCGTCCCAGTCCATCTGAGTACCCGTCACAGTTCATCTGAGTACCTAAGTAGCTGTCACAGTTCATCTGAGTACCTGAGTACCTGTCACAGTTCATCTTAGTACCCAAATACCTGTCACAGTCCATATGAGTACCTGTCACCGCCCTTCAGAGTACCCAAATACCAGTCACCAAGCCATCAGAGTATCTGTCACCAGGCCATCAGAGTACCCGAGTACCTGTCACCAGGCCATCAGAGTACCCGAGTACCTGTCACCAGGCCATAAGAGTACCCGAGTACCTGTAACCAGGCCATCAGAGTACCCGAGTACCTGTCACCAGGCCATCAGAGTACCAGAGTACCTATCTCCAGCCCATCAGAGTACCCGGGTACCTATTTGCAGCCCATGTCTCATAGAATATACGTTGGGGTGTTTGCTTTCCAAAATGGGGTCATTTTGTGGGTAATTTCACTGTCCTGGTGGTCCAGGACCTTCAAAAGTGTGATGGGTAGGAATGAAATGAGATGTGTCATTTATGCTCCTAGAACGCCTGAACGTACTACTTCAATGTTCGGCCTCTCTATGTGGCCAGGCTGTGTAAATATCCTACACATGTGGTATCGCCATACTCGGGAGGAGTAGCAGAATGTGTTTTGGGGTGTAATTTTTGCTTTATACATGCTATGTGTTAGAAATATCTTATAAATTGACAACTTTGTGTAAAAAAAAATGCGTTTTAATTTTTTCCACATATTCCAAAAACTTCTGGAAAAAAATTAACCGTTCAAAAGACTCATTATGCCTCACAGATTATACATTGGGGTGTTTGCTTTCCAAAATGGGGTCATTTTATGGCAAATTCCATTGTCCTGGTACTCAAGGGCCTTCAAAAGTGTAATAGGTGGTTGAGAAATGAGATGCGTCATTTTTGCTCGTAGAACGTCTGAAGGAACTACATCAATTTTGGTGCTCTGTATGTGGCCAGGCTGTGTAAAAGTCTCACACATGTGGTATCGCCATACTCAGGAAGAGTAGCATAATGTATTTTGGGGTGTAATTTGTTGTATGCATATGCTGTGTGTGAGAAATAACCTGATAATATGACAATTTTGTAAAAAAATAATAATAATAAAAAAAAATCTTCATTTTGCAAAGAATTGTGGGAAAAAATGACAACTTAAAAAAACTCACCATGCTACTTACTTAATACCTTGGTATGTCTACTTTGTAAAAAGGGGTGATTTGGGGGGTATTTGTACTTTCCTGACTTGTTAGTGTCTCAAGAAATGAGATACACCTGATGTACTGAAGGCCTGATCAGATGTGATCAATTTTCAGCGATTGGCACCATAGTTTGTAGACTCTATAACTTTCACAAAGACCAAATAATATACATTAATGTGGGTTATTTTTACCAAAGATATGTAGCAGTATAAAATTTGGCCAAAATGTATGAAGAAAAATTACTAATTTATGACAGAAACAAAGAAAAGGGCATTTTTTTTCACAAAATTTACATTTTATTTTATTTATAGCACAAAAAATAAAAAACCCACTAGTGATTAAATACCATTAAAAGAAAGCTCTATTTGTGTGGAAAAAAAGGACGCAAGTTTCATATGGGTACAGTGTTGCATGACTGAGTAATTGTCATTCAAACTGTGAGAGCGCTGAAAGCTGAAAATTGGTCTGGTCAGGAAGGGGGTGTAAGTGCACTGTATTAAGGTGGTTAAAGTGGTTGTAAAGGGATTTTTTTTTTTTTAAATAACAAACATGTTATACTTACCTCCACTGTGCAAGCTCGTTTTGCACAGACTGCTCTTCTGGGGCCCCTCAGCAGCGGTCTCGGCTTCCCCCTGCAAGTACTTCTCACGTTCATGCGAGCTCCCTCTCATGGTGAGTACTTGTGGGCGCGCTCCCGTGATACAGCCGGCGGCTATAGCGCTCACAGTATCACTCGGCCCTGCCGCCTCATTGGATGTGATTGACAGCAGCGCGAGCCAATGGCTGCGCTGCTTTCAATCCATCCACTCTAGCCAATCAATGGCCAGGCTGAGAGGCGAAGAGGATGTCGGAGGCGAGTGCGGGACTTTCGAGGGGTCAAGTAAGTAAAACGGGGGGGGGGGGGGCTGGGGGGCCGGTACTGTCAGATGTTTTTTCACCTTAATGCATAGAATGCATTAAGGTGAAAAAATGTTTACCTTTACAACCCCTTTAAGTCTTTTTTTTTTCGGTCAAAACTGAGGTTTAAGCCATGAGACGGATTTAATTTGTAGACCTATAATATCTTCCTCTAAGGTTTATCCACTGCTTATTTTTTAAATTATGATACCAATATATTATCCTTATCCTTATCAATGATGTGGCTTGTAAATAAATTCCAAATTCGAGACGTGCCAGTCCTCCTTTTTTTGTTCTAATTAAGATTTCTCTTTTTATTCATGGTGTTTTTTGAGCCCAAGTAAAATTTCCTATAGCTTTACGTAATTGTGCAATTCGTTTTTTTTAAAGGGTTAAGGGGCTTGAAATACATATAATAATTTAGGCAGTATATCCATTTTTACTACATTAATTTTTCCCATCCAAGAATGAATTATTTTATCGTATCTTTAGAGGTCTTTTATATTTTACGAATTATCAGAAATTGATTTAGTTCCTGCAGATTACTCGTAATAAGTATCCCTAAGTACTTGATTGCCTCTTTTTGCCGTTTGAAGGAAAAATCCTTCTGAAGAAGTACCTGGACTTTATCTGTTAGGGACAAATTCAACATTTCTGATTTATCATAATTAACTTTAAAATTGCTTACTCTTCCAAACTATTTAAATTCCTGTGTAAGGTTTGGTATTGTAACAATTGGATTTGTAACGTATATCAACAAATCATCCACATATACTGCCATTTTATATTCTTTTCCTTTAACCTTTTAAGTTCCTGTAATTCAGTTTTTTCATGAATTTTCTAATCTATACACGTATTGGCCCTCCCTTGTAGGTAGGGAACAAATATAGGCTTTCATGTCCCATTTCTCCTTCTCCAATTCCTCCGTCTCTCTTAACGGTCTAATTACATCAATTGGTGAGCTATTCCTGAATTGTCCCATTTCTTCCTCTTCCATAGTTCCTAGAGTTGTAGATAACTCTATTGTATTTAACAACCCTTGTAATGTTTGTGAGCATTGTAATTACTGACAAAAACTCCTTTATGTCTGTTGTTTGAGTTGATTGTGCCTCTGTATTTGTAGCATTTGTTTTACTCTTATCTTTTACCTTCTTCTGAGATTGGGGAGATTTTTATTCTATTTTTTTAGGTGCCATCATATGGGAATTGATCCACTTTTCTAATCTCCCAAACCCAACAACCATATACCACAGTGGTTTAACAGTTTAATAGTGAGGCACAGAGAGGAAAACAAAAGGGGCAACTAAAGCGCTATAACACTTATAATGTTAATATATTTCACTTGGCTGTGTGTTTAGAGTTCAGGGAATTCAGGGATTCAGAGATTCAGGGCTTTGCAGTATATTTTAGAATATATTCTATTGCTCCATTATATTGTCCCCAAACAATATCCTGGTTCCTTATTCCTTATCTCCAGCACACAAAAATGTTTGGATCTCCTTTGCCCATATCTCTTCTTCTTTTCAGTGTCATCTACAGTCATGAATTTTTCCAGCTTTCTCCGCTCCTCCGTTCTTGTCTATGGAGTTATAGGACCCGGCGCTTCGGCAGATATCCGAGAGACTCCAAGAGCTCCTGAGCACAGTCTGTCCCTGCCAGTTTCTGCTAGCTCCCTTTGATTTGAGCGGTGTATTCCGCATTACTGGCTCCCGAGGGAGTTCAGGATCAAGGTCCCACCAGCTGAGATGTCCACTGGGATCCAGCTGCGAACTGGCAGTATTTCCCTCTGAGCTCTGGCCTCTCAAGGCGCCTGCTCTAGCTCCGAGGTGAGCCGAGATGAGCCGGGATGAGTTGAGAGAAGCCGATAAACTCCGACCATTGCTAAAGTCTCCTGTGGTATTCCACTTCAACCCAGGTATGTCCACTGGCTGGATACTGATTTGACAAATTCCCTAAAGAAGCTGCAGAACCTTTTTTGGAGTGGAGTGTTGAATATTTTTTTACCAGATGTAGCACCCTGATGTTTAGGCAGGGTGGCTACTAAACATATCTTCCAAGGGATAGTTGCCTTGGTCAATTGATTTCACCCTAATTCTGGAATTGCTGCACTTCTTCTGTCACTAGATGGCTGGGTATCTGGTGACATTAGATAAGACAAGGACATTGCAAGGACGGAGTCGGAATGGATGGGGTGTCTCAGCCAATGGGCAGGGATTTTCTTGGGTCCCTTGGCCTGCTGAGAGAGCCTATTTATGTGGGTGGAGTCAGGTGATCTGGGTTCTATGTCACCTGGACGGCTGTCTGGGTGGACGTTTGTTGTAATGCCCCAGGCTGCTAGGCCATAAGCCTTGGGCCTATCCCAGGGGCATCTGGCTGCTAGGCTGTCTGAGGGCCTATCCAGAAGCAGGAGAGCAGCGTAGGGTTGGGACTGGGGGCTTGCCGTCCAACCAGAAGTAATGGTTCCGCCGGCCCGGGAACCAGTCGTGGTCAGAGGTAGAGAGGAAGCTGTCGCCACTAAGGGGCATCCACCTCACCACCGGAGACCACTGCGAATAGCTGAGTAGGGATGCCACCTTTTCTTTAAGTCAAACCCAAACACTTCAGCATCGCACAGGAATTTTTTTTCATAGTATGCCTAGATAAACTATACATAGATGTTGCTATTAAATAACATTTCTAATCATATGAAGTTAATCACAACAGCCCCCCTTTACATCAGAGTCCACAGAGTTCCCCTTTTACATCAGAGTCCACAGAATCCCCCCTTTACATCAGAGTCCACAGAGTTCCCCTTTTACATCAGAGTCACAGAGTTCCCCTTTTACATCAGAGTCCACAGAGTTCCCCTTTTACATCAGAGTCCACAGAGTTCCCCTTTTACATCAGAGTCCACAGAATCCCCCCTTTACATCAGAGTCCACAGAATCCCCCCTTTACATCAGAGTCCACAGAATCCCCCCTTTACATCAGAGTCCACAGAGTTCCCCTTTTACATCAGAGTCACAGAGTTCCCCTTTTTTTATCAGAGACCACAGAGTTCCCCTTTTACATCAGAGTCACAGAGTTCCCCTTTTTTAACAGAGTCACAGAGTTCCCCTTTTACATCAGAGTCCACATAGTTCCCTCTTTACATCAGAGTCCACAGAATTTCCTCTTTACATCAGAGTGCACAGAGTTCCCCTTTTACATCAGAGTCCACAGAGTTCCCCTTTGACTTCAGTCCACCAGAGTTCCCCTTTGACTTCAGTCCCTTTCACTATAATGGGGGACTCTGCAGACACTGATGTAAGGGAGAACTCTGGGGACTCAAACATAAGGGATGCTCTGATGCACAGAGAGGACTCTGGTGTAAGGGAGAACTCTGATGTAAGGGGTGCTCTGAGAAGCCTGATTTACCTTACTGTACCCACTCAGAGGCAGGAGAGAGAAGGGGGGGGGGGGGGAGACCTCAGTCACTGACAGGGATGGATGGTGAGCTCACTTGCCCCTTGGCAGTCAGCACCTCTCATCCAGATGTATCTGAGGCTGCTGGGCTTCAAATTTCCACCCCACTTTCCTTTCCTGAGGCACAGCTCCGGAGATTGGAGTGCGGGGTGGTGCACACAGTACAAGACTTTACTAGCGCTGTGATAGAATGTAGAGGTTTGTAGGAGTTCCCTCATCTCTACAGCTCGGTGTGCCCGCCATGACACCAATGAAGGATTGCTTTGTTTATCATTCACCAACAATGGCGCTGAGAGAAATCACTTCCTCAGCAGCCACTATAGGGGGCGCATGAGCGCCACAGCGAGAAGAAGGGGGCGTTTCGGGGACGGGTTTTGGCTATCAGCTGATGGGCGGAGCCGGGATTGAGTCATATGATCAGCCAGCAGCAGGTCAGCTGACAGAAGTAGTCGGAGGGTAGAGCTGTGTGTCGGTTCTAATGGGACGGAGGCAGATCGGAGAGTCGTGGAGATCAGCGGATGAGACAGACGGAGCTCGGACTGATACCCACACACAGACATGATGGGCTCTCTATACAGGAGCCGCAGCCTGAGTGACAGCCCGAAGGTTTCTACAGGTAATAGTGTCCTCCCTTCCCCCCTTCCACTCCTATAGAAGGATGTGTGTGCTGGAGAAGGACGCCTGCTGGTCTCCTGTCATGGGACTGTGTGCACACAGAGATCAGGACACATTCAGCCCCGGGGGAGGCTCTCCACGCACAGCAGCCTGTGACTTTGCCACAGTGGGGGGGTTTTTGCGCACCCTAAGGCCCCATTTGCATGTTGGAATAGTGCAGCAGTCACTGCAAGGTATACAATTGCAATGGCACCTCAAGCGTGATCTGATTTTGCTGCTTTAAAAATTGCATATCGCCCCTCCAAAAAAAAAAAAAATGGCGTCCTCCAGGTCCCCCTTCTTCTTCTCTCTTTTTTTTTTGTGATGAGCGCGCATAGGGCAGCCTGGTCAAGGAACAGAATCCGTGTGACAATAGCGCTCTGCAAATCACGTGTTCCTGTTATGCGACATGTGAATGGGTCCCGAAATGCCCGTGTCCTGCAATGCCACGCTGCTTATGGTGGAGGAAACGGGCATTTTCCTGTACAAAAGCGCATTGTACTCTGCAGACACCCGGGGGGGCACTGTCTATTCTTAATGGCGCCCTCCCCCCACGCATCACCGAACGTGTGTTTGCAGCCACCTTGCGGTTTGAAGCGGAGTGCTTTTTAATTTCATGGTTGCTGTTTTGCATGGTTTTTATGCACTTGGCAGCCCGCTGTATTGATTGCGCTGTCAAAAAAATGCGCTATGATGGATAGTTCAAAGAACGCATGCACAAACGCACCATTTCTGGTGTGACCCGGTGTTCTGCCCAGAAACTGCCCCCCATCATATAGTGTCTGCCCCGTACTGCACAGAGGACAAGGAGACCCTGAAAGTCTCTGAAAATGAACGGCGCCAGCGCACTTAATAGTACCTTGTGCCCTGAGTCCAGGTTCAAGCCCCACTATGCAAGTGGACATACGGTAGATGGTAAACAGCACTTGGTAAGAGGGCCCCTTGTGGGCTCACCACACTTCGGGCACAGCCTCGCTTCGCTCAGCAATTTTTTTTATTCTAACTCTGTCTGCTTGGATGTTGGGGCTTAAACCTGGACTCAGTGCACAGGCTGGACCCATCTTTGGAGACCTTTGGCGTCTTCTTGTCAAACAAGCAGATATGCCATGGAGTGGAGGCGGGAGACGCACACAAGGGCAAAATTTCCCGCTGATCCTATAACTACTTGCTTTTGTCCAGGGGACATGCTGGAAAACCAGTATCTGATCGGCCTATGGCTGCCAGTGACGGTCAGTGTGTTCTGGTGAGAGCATGGAAGGCTCCCCTGTCAGAACACATAGGCACAGCGGGCAAGATCGGCACACTAACATTGTTTTGATTATCTGTTTTTTGTTTGTTTGCTTTTATTTATTTATTTTTATTTTTTAAGCATTTATTTTTTGCCAGCAGCTATAGTCGCTGGCAATAATTGCTGTCTTTTCCCGGAAGGGACAGCACAACTCACTGAGTTGAACTGCTGTAGTTGTACTGCTAATGACAATAATATTGTTACTATATTTATTGATCATATATACTATGTTTATTGTTTCGCTATTAAATTATTGGTGCTTGTTCATATTTATTGTTAAAATGTACTCTATACTAAATAGAGGTCGACCGATATGGGTTTTTCTCTGGCCGATACCGATATTTGGAAATCGCCACGGCCGATATGATGCCGATTTTTTTTTTTTTTTTTTAATTTATTTTTTTTGCCGATATGTTAGGCCGCGATTATTTATTTTTTCCCCTTCATCTCATAAAATCTAACAGTTCGACACCTTTCCCACTGGGGTGTTTTTCAGGCGCTTTAAAAAAGCGCCTGTAAAGTGCCTGCAAAACGGCTCCCCTGCAGTCTGTGTGGAAGCCCCGAGTGCTTTCACACTGAGGAGATGCGCTGGCAGGATGTTAAAAAAAAAAAAAAAAAAAAAAAGTCCTGCAAGCAGCATCTTTCGAGTGGTGTATACCGCTCCTCCACCACTCCTGCCCATTGGAATGAATGGGCACCGCTGCCGAAGCACCTGCAATGCGATTTGGCAGCGGCGCTTCACGGGTACATTTAACCCCTTCCTGGGCCGCTAGCTGAATTATAAGTGCCCCGCTAAAATGACGGTAAAGCGCCGCCAAAACTGGCAGCGTTTTACCGTCAACGCCTGCTCGCTCCAGTGTGAAAGAAGCCTTAAGACCCCTTTCACACCAGGGTGTTTTGCAGGCGCTATAGCGTTAGAAATGGCGCTTGCAAAACGCCCTAAAGAAGCTGCACCATTGTGTGTAGTGTGAAAGCCCGAGGGCTTTCACACTACAGCGGTGCGCTGACAGGACATCAGGAAAAAGTCCTGCCAGCAGCTTCTTTGGAGCGGTGTGTTTACCGCTGCTCCCTATTGAAAACAATGGGGCAGCGCTGTAATACTGCCGGAAAAACGCTGCCATTGCCGGCGGGTTTAACACTTTCACTGCCGATAGCGGGGGTAAAAGTGCCCCGCTAGCGCCCGAAATGCATCTCTAGTTACACAAAAACAGGTAATCAAAACTTTTGGATGAAAAAAAATGGGCTAACTACTTTTTTTTTTTTTTTTTTTATCTGTGTATTTTTTCCCAAAAAAATTGAGTTTGAAAGACCGCTGCGCAAATACCGTGTGACATAAAATATTGCAACAGCTGCTATTTTATTCCCTAGGATCTCTACTAAAAAAATATATAAAGTTTTGGGTTCTAAGTGAATTTCTAGCAGAAAATACAGGATTTTTATTTGTAAGCATCAAGTGTCAAAAAAGATTTAGTCTTTAAGGCTCCATGCACACTGAAGCTGATAAACTGCAGTTTATTGGCGTTTGGGCGTTTTTTGTAAAAGCCCATAAACTCCACTCTATGTTAGCCTATGTGTCCATGCACACATGGACGTTTTTCAGCTTTAATGAGCAGTGGAGTTTATGGGCTTTTTTCTGAACGCCAGAAATTCGCGTTCAAAGTGCCGTTTTTCAGCGGCAAAAAACGACTAACGCTCATTAACGCTCGTTCATTAGTGTTCGGCATTCTATTTTTCAATGCATTGTGGGATTTTTGGAGTGTCCTCTGTGTATTTTTATAAAAAACGCCCATTAACGCTAACGCTGTAAAACGCTCATTAACGCTAGTATAAAACGCTGTTAAAAGCAGGTTTTTCAACCAGCGTTTTCTGCCAGCAATCTGGCGTCCAGAAATAGCTTTTTTGAGCTTCAGTGTGCATGGAGCCTTAATGGTTAAACTGAGAACTTATACACACAGAGTTGAATTCATTCATTCAAGTGTAAACATTGTATCTTTTTGATCTTTTCTTGGCAGACTGCCCAGAGAGGAGACAAGTCTTTCACTCAAGTCTCCAGGCAACTTGCACTGACTTCTAGTACTGAAGTCATTTGCAAGTCGCGCTGAATATATCATCGGCCTTTTTTTAACTGAACAATCGGCCGATGCCGATTATTTAAAAAAAAAAAAAAAAATATATATATATATATATATAATTTTCTCTTCCTCACAACCCCCGCGTGCCTTCTCACCTCAGCTGTGCCCCGTACCCCCCCCCTCCCCCGCGTGCCTTCTCACCTCAGCTGTGCCCTGAACCCCCCGTGCCTTCTCAGCTGTGCCCTGAACCCACCCCCCCCCCCCTCCCCGCACAGATGTGCTCCAACCCCTATTTCCCCCCCAATTCCTCCACACCTCAGAAGTGGGGGCCCCCCCCCCCGCACCTTCACACCTCAGATGTGCTCCAACCCCCCCTTCTCACCTCTGATATGCCCAAACACCTATGTAATATGTAGGGCTGCAACTAACTATTATTTTCATAATCGATTAGTTGGCTGATTATTGTTGCGAATAATCGGTTAATAACCATAAAAGGAAAAAAAAAAAGAAAAAGCAATTTATTCTTAAATATCTATATGCAGTGGTAAATTTTAAATAACCAAGTATATGGTTAAGGAGCAAAATATTTAATCCACTCTGAGAATAACAACAATTTTTTTGACCAATTAGTTGTTGGGCAGATTAACCACCTCAGTACAGTGCAGTTACACCCCCTTCCTGACCAGACCAATTTTCAGCTTTCAGCGCTCTCACACTTTGAATGACAATTACTCAGTCATCCAACACAGTATCCATATGAAACTTGCGTCCTTTTTTCCACACAAATAGAGCTTTCTTTTAGTGGTATTTAATCACTAGTGGGTTTTTTATTTTTTGTGCTATAAATAAAATAAAACGTAAATTTTGTGAAAAAAATGCCTTTTTCTTCGTTTCTGTCATAAATTTTTGCTAATTAGTAATTTTTCTTCATAAATTTTGGCCAAAATGTATACTGCTACATATCTTTGGTAAAAATAACCCACATTAGTATATATTATTTGGTCTTTGTGAAAGTTATAGAGTCTACAATCTATGGTGCCAATCACTGAAAATTCATCACTTCTGATCAGGCCTTCAGTACATCAGGTGTACCTAATTTCTTGAGACTCTAACTAGTCAGGAAAGTACAAATACCCCCCAAATGACCCCTTTTTACAAAGTAGACATCCCAAGGTATTAAGTAAGTAGCATGGTGAGTTTTTTTAAGTTGTCATTTTTTCCCACAATTCTTTGCAAAATGAAGATTTTTTTTTTTTTTTTTTTTTTTTTTACTAAATTGTCATATTATCAGGTTATTTCTCACACACAGCATATGCATACAACAAATTACCCCCCAAAATACATGCTGCTACTCTTCCCGAGTACGCCGATACCACATGTGTGAGACTTTTACACAGCCTGGCCACATACAGAGCACCAACATTGATGTAGTACCTTCAGACGTTCTACGAGCAAAAATGACGCATCTCATTTCTCAACCACCTATTACACTTTTGAAGTCCCTGGAGTAGTGATGGCCGAACGGTTCGCCCGGCGGTCGTTTCGCGGCGAATTTCCGACTTTCGCCGTCCGCGGGTTCGAACGCCTTTTTCCGTCGTTCGCCCCGGCGGACTTACGTGTTTAATGTATACAAGAACTTTAACCTTTCGTGACACGTTTATCATGTGTTACAGGACAACCAATTGAGACATGACAGCTCATGGACACTTGGACATTCCCCCTAACCTATAAATACACCCGATCCGGTGGCCATTTTACATTCTTTCTTCTGTCACTGTAGGGAAAGGATCCTGTGTGGAGTAGGGACAGAGAAAACGCTAGCTATTTGGTACACAAAAGTTCTTTTCAGGACTGGTATAGGTGTTAGGTCAGCAGCCTGAGTTTCTTTTGTCAGTTTAGATAAAGGGACAGAGCGCTGTATGCTGCTATTTTAGGGACAGCTCAGCCAGATTAGTCTTTCTTCATCATCATCATCATCATCATCATTAGCTGTTACTATCAGGTCCACAAAAGAGCTGTTCCAGCTAATCGTTCCAGCCTACTCTTTTTTGCCAATTTGTATAGGGACAGGCAGGAAGCAGTGTGTCAGGCAGTGAGGATAATTTTAAAGACTTGCTGTTACTATTAGTTCCACAAAGGTTCTTTTCAGGACTGGTATCAGTGGTACGGTAATAGGCTTGTACACGTATAATATTCTTTCTTCCAAATATAGAAAGAATATTATACTTGACTGCTGCCCTTCTGCTGCAGTCTGCTAATCATTCACAACTCACTTGTTCCACAAAAGTTCTTATAAGGACTGGTAACTTGGTCTGTCTAGGGTGCTACGGTACATAGGCTTGGGTGCGGTACAGTCTGCTGTTCTGTAAGGACCGCTATCGGTCCACAATAGATAGGGTTGCCGTGCACTACTGCTGACCGCTGCCCTATACTGCAGCAGTCCTTCAGCGGTATAGGGACTGACGCACAGTCTGCTAAACACTAATACACAACCTGCTTGGTCCACAAAAGTTCTTATAAGGACTGGTAACTTGGTATAGGGTGCTACGGTACATAGGCCTGAGTGCGTTACAGTCTGCTGTTCTGTAAGGACCGCTATCGGTCCACAATACATAGGGTTGACGTGCACTACTGCTGACCGCTGCCCTATACTGCAGCAGTCCTTCAGCGGTATAGGGACTGACGCACAGTCTGCTAAACACTAACACACAACCTGCTTGGTCCACAAAAGTTCTTATAAGGACTGGTAACTTGGTATAGGGTGCTACGGTACATAGGCCTGAGTGCAGTACAGTCTGCTGTTCTGTAAGGACTGCTATCGGTCCACAATACATAGGGTTGCCGTGCACTACTGCTGACCGCTGCCCTATACTGCAGCAGTCCTTCAGCGGTATAGGGACTGACGCACAGTCTGCTAAACACTAATACACAACCTGCTTGGTCCACAAAAGTTCTTATAAGGACTGGTAACTTGGTATAGGGTGCTACGGTACATAGGCCTGAGTGCGTTACAGTCTGCTGTTCTGTAAGGACCGCTATCGGTCCACAATACATAGGGTTGCCGTGCACTACTGCTGACCGCTGCCCTATACTGCAGCAGTCCTTCATTGGTATAGGGACTGACGTACAGTCTGCTAATCACTAACACACAACCTGCTTGGTCCACAAAAGTTCTTATAAGGACTGGTAACTTGGTATAGGGTGCTACGGTACATAGGCCTGAGTGCGTTACAGTCTGCTGTTCTGTAAGGACCGCTATCGGTCCACAATACATAGGGTTGCCGTGCACTACTGCTGACCGCTGCCCTATACTGCAGCAGTCCTTCATTGGTATAGGGACTGACGTACAGTCTGCTAATCACTAACACACAACCTGCTTGGTCCACAAAAGTTCTTATAAGGACTGGTAACTTGGTATAGGGTGCTACGGTACATAGGCCTGAGTGCGTTACAGTCTGCTGTTCTGTAAGGACCGCTATCGGTCCACAATACATAGGGTTGCCGTGCACTACTGCTGACCGCTGCCCTATACTGCAGCAGTCCTTCAGCGGTATAGGGACTGACGCACAGTCTGCTAAACACTAACACACAACCTGCTTGGTCCACAAAAGTTCTTATAAGGACTGGTAACTTGGTATAGGGTGCTACGGTACATAGGCCTGAGTGCGTTACAGTCTGCTGTTCTGTAAGGACCGCTATCGGTCCACAATACATAGGGTTGCCGTGCACTACTGCTGACCGCTGCCCTATACTGCAGCAGTCCTTCATTGGTATAGGGACTGACGTACAGTCTGCTAATCACTAACACACAACCTGCTTGGTCCACAAAAGTTTTTATAAGGACTGGTAACTTGGTATAGGGTGCTACGGTACATAGGCCTGAGTGCAGTACAGTCTGCTGTTCTGTAAGGACCGCTATCGGTCCACAATACATAGGGTTGACGTGCACTACTGCTGACCGCTGCCCTATACTGCAGCAGTCCTTCATTGGTATAGGGACTGACGTACAGTCTGCTAATCACTAACACACAACCTGCTTGGTCCACAAAAGTTTTTATAAGGACTGGTAACTTGGTATAGGGTGCTACGGTACATAGGCCTGAGTGCAGTACAGTCTGCTGTTCTGTAAGGACCGCTATCGGTCCACAATACATAGGGTTGACGTGCACTACTGCTGACCGCTGCCCTATACTGCAGCAGTCCTTCATTGGTATAGGGACTGACGTACAGTCTGCTAATCACTAACACACAACCTGCTTGGTCCACAAAAGTTCTTATAAGGACTGGTAACTTGGTATAGGGTGCTACGGTACATAGGCCTGAGTGCGTTACAGTCTGCTGTTCTGTAAGGACCGCTATCGGTCCACAATACATAGGGTTGCCGTGCACTACTGCTGACCGCTGCCCTATACTGCAGCAGTCCTTCATTGGTATAGGGACTGACGTACAGTCTGCTAATCACTAACACACAACCTGCTTGGTCCACAAAAGTTTTTATAAGGACTGGTAACTTGGTATAGGGTGCTACGGTACATAGGCCTGAGTGCAGTACAGTCTGCTGTTCTGTAAGGACCGCTATCGGTCCACAATACATAGGGTTGACGTGCACTACTGCTGACCGCTGCCCTATACTGCAGCAGTCCTTCATTGGTATAGGGACTGACGTACAGTCTGCTAATCACTAACACACAACCTGCTTGGTCCACAAAAGTTTTTATAAGGACTGGTAACTTGGTATAGGGTGCTACGGTACATAGGCCTGAGTGCAGTACAGTCTGCTGTTCTGTAAGGACCGCTATCGGTCCACAATACATAGGGTTGACGTGCACTACTGCTGACCGCTGCCCTATACTGCAGCAGTCCTTCATTGGTATAGGGACTGACGTACAGTCTGCTAATCACTAACACACAACCTGCTTGGTCCACAAAAGTTCTTATAAGGACTGGTAACTTGGTATAGGGTGCTACGGTACATAGGCCTGAGTGCAGTACAGTCTGCTGTTCTGTAAGGACCGCTATCGGTCCACAATACATAGGGTTGACGTGCACTACTGCTGACCGCTGCCCTATACTGCAGCAGTCCTTCAGCGGTATAGGGACTAAGAGTTTTGTCACAGGGTGATTTAAAAAATGACAGGCAGAGGAAGAGGCAGGCCCTTCCGCAGGGGTGGTAGGGGTAGGGCAGGAGCAACAGCCTTGAGCCAAAGTGGGAAGTTGCAGAAGGTGCGTTCAATTACTTTAAAGGACGCACCAGACTTGGTTGAGTGGCTCACTCAGCCTTATTCTTCTGCACCCTCCTCATCCTCTCGATCTGCACCCTCTTCTTCACTCTCTGCTATGTGCACCCCCAAAGACACTACCACCAACAACACCACCACCACCACATACCTTCCGCTTGAGTGCAAATGGGGGCCTTCATGCTCCAGTGTTTTAATAGGGACCCCCGTATAAAAAGCATGAGGGTCAAGGACCAGTACTGGGTGGCAACGTACTTAGATCCCCGGTACAAACACAAAATGGCGGAAATGTTACCGCCGTCGCAGAGGGCTGTCAGAATGCAGCACTTCCAGGCCTTGCTTCGAGAAATGCTGCATTCTGCTTTTGCGTGCGCTGGCAGAGGAGCAATTCCCACTCCCAGAGAAGGATTTGCGGGTACCAATCCAACAGCGCCTGCAAGAAGAGGCCGGTTTGAAGATGTGTTGGTGACTTCGGATATGAGGTCATTCTTTCAGCCGACCCATCGACAGGTGTCATCCGGATCCAGCATCAGGGAACGCCTAGACCGTCAGGTGTCCGACTACATTGGGTTAACGGCCGATGTGGACGCTCTGAGGAGTGATGAACCCCTAGACTACTGGGTGGGCAGGCTTGACCTCTGGCCAGAGCTTGCCCAATTTGCAATCGAACTGTTGGCTTGCCCCTCATCCAGTGTCCTGTCCGAAAGGACGTTCAGCGCAGCAGGGGGGATTGTGACCGATAAGCGTACTCGCCTAGCTCACGACAGTGTTAACTACCTCACATTTCTAAAAATGAATGAGGCATGGATCTCGGAGGAATTCAACACATGTGATCAGTAGACCATGTATATGTCTATAAACAATTTTTGGAATCAAGCACACAGACCTTCTTAATTCATTTGGCTCACTTCCCTGACCCAAAAAAGCACACCGTACTATATGCCCCTACCCTCCTCTTTGAAGAGGTTGAGCGGTGTCATATTTCTACTGGGGCTGCTTATTATGAGGGGTTCCCACCATCCCTGTGCTGTGCTGACTTCCTCCTGGGTGTTCTTATTATGAGGGGCTCCCACCATCCCTGTGCTGTGCTGACTTCCTCCTGGGGGTTCTTATTATGAGGGGCTCCCACCATCCCTGTGCTGTGCTGACTTCCTCCTGGGGGTTCTTATTATGAGGGGATCACACCATCCCTGTGCTGTGCTGACTTCCTCCTGGGGCTGCTTACGGTGCTGCTGTCAGCGCTGTATGTCACGGAGCTGCTGTCAGCGCTGTATGTCACGGAGCTGCTGTCAGCGCTGTATGTCACGGAGCTGCTGTCAGCGCTGTATGTCACGGAGCTGCTGTCAGCGCTGTATGTCACGGAGCTGCTGTCAGCGCTGTATGTCACGGAGCTGCTGTCAGCGCTGTATGTCACGGAGCTGCTGTCAGCACTGTATGTCACGGAGCTGCTGTCAGCGCTGTATGTCACGGTGCTGCTGTCAGCGCTGTATGTCACGGAGCTGCTGTCAGCGCTGTATGTCACGGAGCTGCTGTCAGTGCTGTATGTCACGGAGCTGCTGTCAGCGCTGTATGTCACGGAGCTGCTGTCAGCGCTGTATGTCACGGAGCTGCTGTCAGCGCTGTATGTCACGGTGCTGCTGTCAGCGCTGTATGTCACGGAGCTGCTGTCAGCGCTGTATGTCACGGAGCTGCTGTCAGTGCTGTATGTCACGGAGCTGCTGTCAGCGCTGTATGTCACGGAGCTGCTGTCAGCGCTGTATGTCACGGAGCTGCTGTCAGCGCTGTATGTCACGGTGCTGCTGTCAGCGCTGTATGTCACGGAGCTGCTGTCAGCGCTGTATGTCACGGAGCTGCTGTCAGCGCTGTATGTCACGGAGCTGCTGTCAGCGCTGTATGTCACGGAGCTGCTGTCAGCGCTGTATGTCACGGAGCTGCTGTCAGCGCTGTATGTCACGGTGCTGATGTCAGTGCTCTGTATTACGGTGCTGCTGTCAGTGCTCTGTATCTCCTGCACCCTCTTGTTTGCCTACCCTGGTCCCTGACCTTCCCTCTCCTCCATTGCCTTCATTAGCTCCATAGTCCTGAATTGTCAGAACAATTTCCCAAATAAAAAAAAAATGCTTGTAGTTATCGATCCCAAATTCACCTCATACATGTATTATGCTATTGTCCAGGTGGTGGGACTGCGTGCTACCCCCTAATAATTACCCCGTGGCCGCAAATTCGACCTAAAGGTTTGCGAAATTCGCCTCCCATTGAAGTCAATGGAGCCCGCGGCGAACGGTCGTTTTCGCGAACGTTTGTGCCCGTTCGCGTTTCGCGTTCGCGAAACGTCCCGTCGGAAGTTCGTCCATCACTACCCTGGAGTACCAGCACAATGGAATTTCCCATAAAATCACCCCATTTTGGAAAGCTAACACCCCAACGTATAATCTGTGAGGCATAATGAGTCTTTTGAATGGTTAATTTTTTTCCAGAAGTTTTTGGAATATGTGGAAAAAAATTAAAACGCATTTTTTTTTTACACAAAATTGTCAATTTATAAGATATTTCTAACACATAGCATGTATATAGCAAAAATGACACCCCAAAATACATTCTGCTACTCTTCCCGAGTACAGCGATACCACGTGTGTGAGACTTTTACAAAGCCTGGCCACATACAGAGCACTAACATTGATGTAGTACCTTCAGACGTTCTATGAGCAAAAATTACGCATCTCATTTCTCAACCACCTATTACACTTTTGAAGGCCCTGGAGTACCAGCACAATGGAATTTCCCATAAAATGACCCCATTTTGGAAAGCAAACACCCCAACGTATAATCTGGGAAGCAGAATGAGTCTTTTGAACGGTTCATTTTTTTCCAGAGGTTTTTGGAATATGTGGAAAAAAATTAAAACGCATTTTTTTTTTTACACAAAATTGTCAATTTATAAGATATTTCTAACACATAACATGTATATAGCAAAAATTACACCCCAAAATACATTCTGCTACTCCTCCCGAGTATGGCGATACCACATGTGTAGGACTTTTACACAGCCTGGCCACATAGAGAGGCCGAACATTGAAGTAGTACGTTCAGGCGTTCTAGGAGCATAAATGACACATCTTATTTCATTCCTACCCATCACACTTCTGAAGGTCCTGGACCACCAGGACAGTGAAATTACCCACAAAATGACCCCATTTTGGAAAGTAAACACCCCAACGTATATTCTATGAGACATGGGCTGCAAATAGGTACCCGGGTACTCTGATGGCCTGGTGACAGGTACTCGGGTACTCTGATGGCCTGGTGACAGGTACTCGGGTACTCTGGCCTGGTGACAGGTACTCGGGTACTCTGATGGCCTGGTGACAGGTACTCGGGTACTCTGATGGCCTGGTGACAGGTACTCGGGTACTCTGATGGCCTGGTGACAGGTACTCGGGTACTCTGATGGCCTGGTGACAGGTACTCGGGTACTCTGATGGCCTGGTGACAGGTACTCGGGTACTCTGATGGCCTGGTGACAGGTACTCGGGTACTCTGATGGCCTGGTGACAGGTACTCGGGTACTCTGATGGCCTGGTGACAGGTACTCGGGTACTCTGATGGCCTGGTGACAGGTACTCGGGTACTCTAATGGACTGTGACAGGTACTCGGGTACCCTGATGGGCCGTGACAGGTACTCGGGTACCCTGATGGGCCGTGACAGGTACTCGGGTACCCTGATGGGCCGTGACAGGTACTCGGGTACCCTGATGGGCCGTGACAGGTACTCGGGTACCCTGATGGGCCGTGACAGGTACTCGGGTACTCTGATGTGCCGTGACAAGTACTCGGATACTCTGGTGTGCCGTGACAGGTACTCGGGTACTCTGATGGGCCGGGACAGGTACTCGGGTACTCTGATGGGCCGGGACAGGTACTCGGGTACTCTGATGGGCTGGGACAGGTACTCGGGTACTCTGATGGGCTGGGACAGGTACTCGGGTACTCTGATGGGCTGGGACAGGTACTCGGGTACTCTGATGGGCCGGGACAGGTACTCGGGTACTCAGATGAACTGTGACAGGTACTCGGGTACTCAGATGGGCTGGGACAGGTACTCGGGTACTCAGATGGGCTGGGACAGGTACTCGGGTACTCAGATGGGCTGGGACAGGTACTCGGGTACTCAGATGGGCTGGGACAGGTACTCGGGTACTCAGATGGGCTGGGACAGGTACTCGGGTACTCAGATGGGCTGGGACAGGTACTCGGGTACTCAGATGGGCTGGGACAGGTACTCGGGTACTCTGATGGGCCGGGACAGGTACTCGGGTACCCTGATGGGCCGGGACAGGTACTCGGGTACTCTGATGGGCTGGGACAGGTACTCGGGTACTCTGATGGACTGTGACAGGTACTCTGATGGACTGTGATTGACAGGTATTATGAGGGGTGGTGACAGGTCCTCTTTATTGGGGGGGGGGGGAATCAGTGTGCTTGATGTGTACTGTAGGCGGTAACGAGATGTTACCGCAATCTCCTCCTCACACACGATCAGTGTGTGAGGAGGAGAACCCGGTAACATCCCGTTACCGCGGTTTGTTTACATTTTTAGTGATCGGCTGTGAAAGGATCACAGCCGATCACGTGGGTAAACAGCCAGCCAATGGCTGTTTACCAGTGTCGGTGACGAGCAGTGTTCCCGGGGAACACGCCGCCACCGACGTGCACGCGCAGCGCGCTCGCGATCGCGCGCATGCGCCGTGCACGTAGGGGGTGTGACCATCTGTGATCGGCCGTGACTTCATCACGGCCGATCACGTGGTAAACAGCCATAACGAATGGCTGTTCACCCCCTTCGGTGGCGAGCGGTGTCTCCGTGACACGCCGCCACCGAAGAAACAGGGATGCGCGCGCACGATCGCGCGCATCCCTGTTTAAACGGGAGGCCGTCATATGACGGCCTCCCGCCGCAATAGCTGCGCCGCCTGGCCGTTTTTTGACGGCCGGCGGTCAGCAACTGGTTAAAAAACACAGTGCTGAAAAAACACATTACATGCTTTTCTGCAGCTTCTCCATTGAAGTATATTGAACCAAAAAAGCACTGTTTTGCATAAAAAAAAAAAGTCCCTGACCCTTTCCAAACCGCAGTGGCTGAGAAAAGCACAGATATGAACGTGACCCATAGTAAACCTTTGGGGGGGGGGGGGCTTCTTTCCTTCCCCTTTATCAGATTTTTTTTTTTTCCCTCCCCTCTGTTGTGACACAGCATTGACATAGTTTGAAGCTTCGCTTAAGTGGTCCCCACCACAAATAAGTGGTATAGGAGCTTGGCGTAGGTTTTGAGTTTTTTAGGGTTATAGTGGTTCAGAAGAGTGCCTCTATTTCTCTTGTGGGTTTGTAATGATTGCCATATGTTTCACTTTTTTTCTTCCCCAGCAAGTGGCGTTCTGGTTCTTTTTTCTGTGTGTGTGGTAGGATGTTGTGCTGAGTGTGCAGGTTCCTTAGAATAATCTAGTTTTGTCTGAAATGGAATCTCTGCACTTTTCTGTAGGTTACATGTCACATCTGTAGTGTGAACTTCCTTTACTGTCACCAAAGATAATCGGGAGCAAATGCAATCCCTCTAAAAGCCATAACTCAGCAATATGTGTTCATGTTACCTTCTGTGTTCATAGCTGAGGTCAGGGAGAGAAATGCATCACTGGGACATTTATGAACATGGATCTGACATCTCTCATTTGTGTTTTTTGGAGGTTTTGATTTCTCCAATTCCATCTGGCAGAACTGAGGCATCAAGAGAACATGGGGAGGGCAGAATCAGCCAGGTATTTCAGGGGGGCAAATGACACGGCACAAGCACTGCGCTGTATAACATGCTTTAAAGAGGTGTGTGTGTGTGTATATATTAAATAAATATAATATATTTGTTAATACTTTAAATACTAGCAGTAAGTAATGGCAGGTACGCACTTGCTCTGTCCTGCCAGAGTCGGATGCCAGCTGCATTCATAAGCCAGCCATACATTGACTGACTGAAACGTGGCCAGCCAGGCACGCTGCGCAAGTCACGCGGCACACTGTGACTGGCCGGGCAATCATCTGGGACCTGTGACATATCCCAGATGATTGCCGATAGAGATGGGGAGAGGTGAACTGACTTCCGGCTCCGCAGAGCCCTGGGAGGAAGTAGGAGCTGGAAAGCCCCCGCAAGGATATGACATGCCAAATGTGGCATGTCGAGGGTCACCTTCCCTTAAAGCCGAAGTTCCATTTTTGGGTGGAACTCTGCTTTAATCCCATAAAAAAACAAAAACATTTCTACTGCATTTGTGAAGGCTTCAGGGCGCCCAAGAAAGTCCAGCAAGCACCAGGACCGTCTCCTACAGTTGCTTAAGCTGTGGGATCGGGGCACCACCAGTGCAGAACGAAGCCACTTCTCTCCAGGAAAAACGTCAGGGACAGACTGATTATTCTGCAAAGGGTACAGGGATTGGACTACTGAGAACGTAAAGAGGGTAAAGTCATTTTCTCTGATTGAATCCCCTTTCCAATTGTTTGGGGCACCTGGGGAAAAAAAAAAATCTTGTCTAGAGAAGAAAAAGCAAGTGCTACCATCAGTCCTGTGTAGAGCTGCACAATTAATCGTTAATCTAAATCACGATCTTCTTCCCTTCCCGATCTTCAAAACGGCATGTCACGATTCTTTCTAACAATGGTGGTTGTTGCAATATTTTATGTCACACAGTATTTGCACAGCGGTTTTTCAAACGCAATTTTTTTTAAATACACGTTAAAGCGGAGGTCCACCCTAAAGTGGACCTTCCGCTCATCGGAACCCTCCCCCCCTCCAGCGCCACAATTGGCACCTTTCAGGGGGGTGCAGATACCTATACAGTACAGGTATCTGCACCCACTTCCGGGATAGCTCTCTGCGGAAAGGGGCGTAGATTACGCCCCTTTCCGAAAGTCCCCCGCTGCCTGCTGGGAAACACACAGATCCCAGAGGCAGCGGGTCCATCCTTAATGCGCAGCGCGACTCACGCATGCGCAGTAGGGAACCGGGAAATGAAGCCGAAAGGCTCCACTTCCTGATTCCCATACCCAAGATGGCGGCGGCAGCACCCGAGAGACGATCGAGAGATCGGCTTCGGGTGCCGACATCGCGGGCGCGCTGGACAGGTAAGTGTCACTATTTAAAAAGTCAGCAGCTGCAGTATTTGTAGCTGCTGGCTTTAAAAAAAAAAAAAAAAAACGCAGAGTCCCGGCGGACTCCCGCTTTAATGAATAATAAAAAAAAAACGAAACGGTAACGTTTTTTTTTTTATAATGGGAAAGATGTTACACCGTGAGAATCGTGATCCTTATTCTAAGCAAAAAAATAAAAAATCATGATTCTCATTTTAGCCAGAATTGTGCAGCTCTAGTCCTGTGATGCCAACAGTAAAGCATCCTGAGACCGTTTGTGTGGGGTTACTTCTCAGCCAAGGGAATCGGCTCACCGTTTTGCGTAAGAACACAGCCATGAATAAAGAGTGGCATAAAAACACCCCCGAGAGCAACTTCTTTGAGCCATCCAAGAACCGTTTGAGGAACAAAAAGACAGTCACTTCCAGCGCTCAGAGGTCTTCTATGGTGAAGAGCAACAAGGGCATTGGTATTCCAAGACTAGGTTGATGCTGCCCTCCTCAGATGGGGTAATCTGATGGAAACTACAAAAACAAAGCAAAATGGAAGGTGTCCATACCTAGTGCAGTACCAATGACATTTATTGATTATTAAAAATGGTAAAAAAAATGGATACTCACAAAGTGTAACTTTCAATGAGCCATAAAACCACACGGTGTGGGATAATGCGGACACGTGCTATATCACATCAAGGGGTAAAATCGCGTGTGTTTCAGGGGGCACACCACCTTCCTCAGAGCTAAGCTACCTAGCTGTCCACACTATCCCACACTGTGGTTTTATGGCTCATTGAGAGTTGCACTTTGTACTGTTTTTTTTTTTTTTATTTATTCAATAAATGTCATTGGTAATGTACTAGGTTGCACGCCTTCCATTTTTGCTTTGTTTCGTGGTGAGGAATAATACCTTTTTCAGCATGATGGAGCACCTTGCCATGAGACAAAAATGATCACTAAGTGGCTTGGGGAACAAAACATCAAAATTTTGGGTCTATGGCCAGGAAACTCCCCAGACATTAATCCCGTTGAAAACTCGTGGTCAATCCTCAAGAGGCAGGTGAACAAAAACTCTTACAGATTCTGAAAAACGCCAAGCATTGATTATGCAAGAATGGGCTGCCATCAGTCAGGATGTGGCCCAGAAGTTGATTGACAGCATGTTAGAGGGGTTAACACTGGCAATATTGACTCTTTGCATAAACTTAATATAATTGTCTATAAAAGCCTTTGACACTTATGAAATGCTTGTAATTCTACTTCAGTATACCATGGTAATGGCTAAAAACACTGAAGCAGCAGACTTTGAAAAGTAATATTTGTCACTCAAAACTTTTGGCCACAGATATATACAATCATCTATGAGTTAGTTATATGCCGCTTGTGTTGGCTCATGATTGGCCTGTGCTGTCTGCTCACAGGTCACCAACTGCCCTCCCTTCCAAGGCAGACTATAGATCAGTGATGGCGAACCTTGGCACCCCAGATGTTTTGTAACTACATTTCCCATGATGCTCAGCTACACTGCAGAGTACATGAGTATCATGGGTGATGTAGTTCCAAAACATCTGGGGTGCCAAGGTTTGCCATCACTACTATAGATGATCCACCCCCCCCCATTCTTCTTTCCTGGGCAAGTTTCAGTCAATGTGTGGCTGGTTTATAAATGCAGCTGGCATCTGACACAGGCAGGAGGGAGCAAGTGGGTATCTGTCATTACTTACTGCTAGCATTGAAAGTGTTTGTTAACCTAAAAAAAAAAAAAAATCCTGTTCCTTTTAAAGCATGTTATACAGCACAGTGTTTATGCTGTGTCATTTGCTTCCCTGAAATATCTGGCTGATCCTGTCTGGTTCTGCCCTCCCCTTTTTGTAAACTGACCACTGTATATCATGGCTGCTGAGCACTGATACCGTGGTCAGTTTATGTGCCTCTGTCATCTGCTCTTTCCTCTTATTCATGTAATGTGCCTTACAAAAAAACTGCAGCTATATACTTGTTTACAGAGCGCCATCAGTGCTCGCGTGACTCAGCGCCTCTCCTGACTGACATCAGCAGGGGAATCCTTGGCCCCCACCTGCTGCAGCTGCCGAGCGAGGAGAGAGCCAGGCCGGTCACGTGAGTGGCACTCTGAAATCGGGTATATAGCTGCATTTCCTTTTTTTTGGGCCAAGGTGGCCTAAAGCAAACCTATTTCCTTCACTAATGACTGCAGCAGCGGTGTAAGCTGCATGTAGCCTCAGCTCCATAGAATATACAGCTCTGTGTTCCAACAATAGGACAGAGACTTCCCAATTGCTGCCGGGACAAAATCTAATGCCTAGGACACACCGAGGCGTGTGTGATGTGTCGTACCCCCCCATCAGCCCAGCGTTGGGTGCTTTAATAGCTGCCCAATGCAAGTGAACAAGCACGGTTCTTTTTGTGTGAAACGCGTCAATTGACTATCATTGCAATGTTGTCTGGCTCATGACAATAAAGAAATTTCTACAGCATCTCTTGGATCCAAGTGTGCAATCAACCTTTTTCTTCTCTCCTTGTCAGTTTCGTGACTGTGGTGACATTCCAGTTTGCATAGAATATCCAATCACAAGCAAGGAACAGAACAAAAAATGCATTTTTAATTGCATGTAATTTAATGATTAGTCAACAGAGCTTCACCTCCTTTACTAAGCTCTGGGGAATGTTACCTTGCAAAGTACATAGTCTATTTGTTTGCCTTTAGCAAATCAACTCGGAGGTTAAACCTGACAACCAAACACTTTTTCGGAATGCGTAGTATTGACACACTCTGTATGTTTGTTTTATTTTTGATATTCTGTATCTTGTTTCTCTTTCTCATATGTATTCTATCTTTTGCTTGCAGCTGAGCGCCAGCGTCTGTTGTCACCATCTCCATCTTATGGCACTCCGATGTGTGACCGGGTCAGTCCGGAGGAGGTCCAGCTCCGGCGTCGGCTGAAATATTTCTTCATGAGTCCGTGTGACAAGTTCAGGGCCAAGGGAAGGAAACCTTACAAATTGGCCCTGCAGCTTATCAAGATCCTTATGGTCACGGTGCAGGTACTGTGCTAACTGTTATTGCTTCATTAGTACTGGCCTTATTGGTCTTTTATTATATGTTGGTCTAAAATAACTTGGATTAGGTGTCAAACACCAGTGTCATACTAAAAATAAATTCACTTTGATCCACAAAAATGTACAACACCACTGTCTCTTCCCACTCTCCCTTTGGGGGGGACTGACTGTAGGACTGGTAATTACCAAAGATCTCTATCTCTCTGCCACTGCTGTCCAGTATTGTACCCACTTTGGGGCAAGATAGACTTGAATGAAAAATAGACAGCACCTTATTAGTAATCAATATGACTATGAGCATATATAGATCTTATGGATACCTTTGGATGTTTACCAATGGGCAAATATGACTGTTGAAAGTGCATACATATATCAATTCATAAGGCCTCATGCACACGAGACGCTGTTAAACACGTGTTCAGAGGCAGTTGGATACTTTTTTTTTTTTTTTTTTTTCTTCAACTGCCCCTGAACTCATTCAATGCTATCCTATGTGTCCATGTACACAGTCTTGTTTTTATGCAGTTGCGTTTAACCTCATTTTTTGTTCAGACGCAAAACGCCGGTACCGCGTTTTGTCACGTTTTTTGTTTAAGCGTTTTTAAAGGTAACCTATTTTTTTTTTACATTAAAAATGATGAAAAACCATTACAAAAAAATATATTTTAGGCAATTGCAAGTGGACAATTCACAACTTGTGGCAAGTAACATGGCAGGTGACGTGACAACTGGACAATCCATAACTTGTGGCAAGTAATGTAGCAATTGGCAATCCACAACTTGTGGCAAGTGACACGCTAAATACAAGTACGCTGCTGCTACTCACTCTGGTCTCACAAAATGGCTGAAATGGTTAATAATACTGTTTATTTTTATTTTTTTTAAGCTTGGGGGGGGGGGGGGGGGGTCTATGATGTTAGCTTAACTAAACGCTTCTAGACGCAAACGTGGTAAAACTACGCTAAAACGCGCGTTTCTAAATGCCGGTTTCAGCTTTTAAAAATGTGTCCAGCAGAGTTTGCACTGACGTCTCGTGTGCATGAAGCCTTACTGTATTTGGTTCACATATTTATCAAAGTGACAATATTTTAAAGTGCATATAATGCAAAGCAGAGTCTTTTCTTAGTGAAAAAGTTATTTTCTGCTCAGTGTCCCATCAGTGTCAGTACATCCACCTCCTGGGAGTAGTGTAATGATCCAAATGAAAAAAAATAAAATGCAGCGCTTGTGAAAAATATATGTAGAAAATCCCTGGATTGACCCTCAGGGGTGAGTGTTAAGCTGATGACTACAAATGTATAAAAACTAGCATCATACAAATACACTAGAGCTGCAACTAACTATTATTTTTCTCAAGTCATCTTCCAGGACGGCACACCTGAGAGATGAGAGGCTCCTCCCTACAGGAAACACAATCAATCGACAGCTGTTTTAAGTCCCCACCCTTCCCCTTGATCCTCAGTTTTTGATTGTGTTTCTCCCTACACAGCGAAACTGTTTGTTTTTTTCCAAATGACCCGAAGCCTGGGGCTGGTGGTCTCCCCCTGGGAGCCGGACCACAAGCCTGGGAAGCCTCTGGGTCTGGTAGGATATTCTTGTCCTTCCTGGGGGGTTCCCCTATCTTTTCCTCAGGGCGGGCAGCAGAAATTGGAAGAGCCCCCCTGAGAGCTGAAGGACCCTGGGTACAGTGGTGTACCCAGAACTTCAGGGGCCATTATCCTGTCTCCCCCCTCCTTACCTGTACAGGTGGCTGTTCAGACAGGGGTGCTGGCCATCGGTTCTTTCCAGGGGGCTTGTCCCCGACTCCTGGGTCCCCGGTAGCTCGCGTGGGCTGCCGGAGAGGGCGTGGCAACAAGCACCCGCGTCATTTTCAAACTTCGGGAAAATGGCAGCGGCGTTCTTACCCAGGAGGGAAGGCTGAGAGTCAGTAGGAGCAGGCGCCCACATCCTCCTTTCTCTAGAGCAAGGAGGCACCAGTTTACTACGGTGGATGTCTGCCTTAACCACCTCAGATATGAAGATGGGAATGAGGAATGGAAGGCATTGCCCCCCCCCCCCCCCCCCATGTTTATAGACTGACTTCCCTATGGGGACAGCAGTTGGGGGGGGGGGGGGGGAGCACTTTGGCGGCTATCCTCCTTGCGTGTGGACCATAAGGATGGAAAAGCAAGCCCGCTGGCTGTGGCAAAAAGAGGAAGACGACAACGGTGAGTACTTTACTTTCCTTTTGCCGTGGGAATTTAGCTGCAAAATCCCCCAATTCCAGCCAGAGGGTTCCTGGGCATTTGAGATCTCACCTGGGGTCTGGATTCAAATAGCCCTTAAGCTTCTGCTAAAAACACCAGCCGCAGCTCCCTCTTACATCAGAGAAGCTGTATGGTGGACAGGTGGTGCAGAGGAACGAGTGTGCCTAAACCACCTCAGATGAGAAAGAGGTAGGTAGGCCATTGCTCCCCCTTCCCCGTGTATATACTGACTGGTGCAGTGCAGAACCTGGGGTCGGGATACAAATAGCGCAGACGCCACTGCTAAAACCACCAGCCACAGCTCCCTCTTACAGCAGAGACACTGTGGTTATCGCAGCAGTAGGTTGCCAGCCTCTCCCTACATGCCCAGTTGTGGTACATTTAGTAGGGATGAATATAGCGTACAGAGGGGACCTGGTAGATACAAAGTTACTTACAGGCCAGGTATACCACTGAACAGGTTATTAATTGGGCAGTGGTTGGTGGATTCAGAAGCTCCCCTGGTCAGCAGGTGCACTAGGTTACTAGCCCAGCTGCTAGGAATCTGAAGTTGCTTCACAATGTTTAAAAGCTGACCTAACATTCAAGGATGGGCAGAGACCAAGCTACTGTGTGGCACAGTAGGGGTTCCCTTGTCACAGATCCTCCTTTTGGGGCTATAGTTAACTTTCATAAGCTCCAACCTCCCACTCCACCTTTACACTGTGTTTATATTATAGCGTAGGAGGTAAGAAGAAACTTTTTTTATTGGTTTGGGCTACAATCCACGCAGTGGCAGATCTAAAGGCGATTCACCATAGATCGCTCCCTACATCCTTTTAATTGAGGATTTTCTGTGCAAACCTATGCAAGAGCTACATAATTAATTGTTTGAAGCCTGCAAATGGCTATTTACCTCCCAGGCTAAACTGGTAACCACCTCTTCTAGAGAGGTCTTAAATTGGTCTCTAGGGCTGGGCTCATTGAGACTTTAGTTGCTAATCAGCACCACCTGGATATGTGCTGGCTAGCGTTTGCTCAGTCTATGGAGGTAAGGTAGGACAACAACTACTACTAATAGTAGGGTGTCCAACCATTTTAGGATCTGTTCCTTCTCTGGTGGTGAAGGTTTAGTATCTACAGCCCAGGCTATGCCTATGAAATAAATTGCCTGTTGGTTATTTCATAAAGGGATAGACCATGACTCCTCATTGGCTGCACACCAGTAGACCTCAGTAGTGAAGGTTTGTGCTTGCTGGGATGATTTTATGGCACAGCAGAAATACACATTGAGATTTGTGACATCTCTGCTTATAAGGGCTATATTGCTGTACATCAGAAATGCACTGCACTGAAGCTTGTTTGCTGTCCTTTATATACTAAAGGTACTGCTTTGTTTGGCTACAGATCAGAAAAATACAACAGTGAAGGTGGTCTGTACTTTCTGGTTTTGTGTTGCACAGCAGAAATGCACATCATTGAGTCTGGTGACATCTCTGCTCATAATGGTTATATTGCTGCACATCAGACATGCACAAGATTGAGGTCTGTCTGTGGGGCTTTGTGTCCTGTTTTACTGCCTTGTTGGTTACTTATCAGAAAGGCAGCAGTGAAGTCTGATGGTCCTGATTTGCGTGGCGCTGTGCTGATTCAGACAGTGCTATTAACAGCAATGGCTGCCGAGTTTAAACATGCGATTTGACATGTTGAGTCGCATGACAAATCATTTCAATATGGATGTGCTATCTCTATTCATAGTGTTTTATTGTTGCACATGAGATTTATACAGCATTAAGGTCTGTGAGGTTTTGTGTCCTGTATTACTGCCTTATCAGAAAGGCAGCAGTGAAAATTGATGGTTCGAATTTGTTGGGCTACATAGTAGAAATACAAATTGAACCCCTGCCAGGTGTAGTACATATACTGCCTTTGGTAATCCATGTAGCACCACAAAGTGGTGTGCTGATTTTAGCCATGCGATTTGACATGTTGAGTCGCAAGGCCAAATCGCTTCAATATGGATGTGCTATCTCTATTCAGAATTGTTATATTGTTGCACATCAGACATATACAAGATTGAAGGTTGTCTGTCCTTTTTATGTCTTGCATATACTGCCTTATTGGCTGCATATCAGAAAGGACACAGCAGTGAAGGTTGCTTGTCTTTTTCTGTTTTTGTTTTTGCTGCTCAGCTGAGAGACACATTGAGGATGGTGGCCTCTCTGCTCAGTATTGGTATATTACTACACATCAGACATACACAAAGATTGAATGTTTGTGTCCTGTATGTCCTATATTTACTGCCTTATCGTTTGTATATCAGGCTAAACAGTGTTTCTCATGGATCTACCTTTCTGCATCTTAGGGATACACAGCAGGGGTTTGTTGGCTGCAATCCTCCAGGGAGTCACAGCATTGGGGACCCCTTACTTGTTCGACCTGAAAATTGCTATTTGTTTTTTTCCCTGCGACCTGTGTAATCTTGAGGTCTGTGGATCCAGGAATCAGGGACTGCTGGTGTCGCACAGACACAAATGGTACCCATTGGAAGCCATAGTATATGACTTCTCATGCGTCTTGCAGTCCCAAGTCGCAGGTTGGGTCGCACGGGTGTGGGAACCCTAAACTTATCTGTCCCTTCTGATTGAGGTTTTGCTACACAGCAGGAATACTCATCATGGCGTTATTGTTTTATTTTGCAGCAGACCAGAAAGATTGCAGCTGTAAAGGCTGTCTGTCTTTTTCCTCAGTGTCTGCTTTTATGTTGTTGCACAGCAGAAATACTCAAGATTGAAGCTTGTTGGTACTTTCTGTTTCAGAAAAACACAATGCTGCAGGTTGCTCGTGTCCTTTCTCAGTGTTGGTTCTATCTGAACTACACTACAGAAGTGCATGACAGAAAGGATTGTCTTGTGTTCCATATTTTTCCCTGTGGCATAGCAGAAATGCACAACACGGGAGTTGGTGTTCATATTAATCTTATAACTGTGGTGGTTTGTCAGAAATACACAACATAGAAGTTTGGGTCTTTCTGTCTTTATATTTATAGCCTTGTTTTGCTGTACATAGGTAAAGCACAACAGTAAAGGGGGTTCCTGTCCTTTCCGTATTTATATATCAGTTATGACCTAGCTAGCTGCACTAAAGAAATACGCAGCATTTAGGGTTTGCTTGAGTCTTAATGTTTTTACGTCTTGGCAGCACATCAGAAAACCAGACTATGAGGACTGTTTGTCTACGTTGAGGTTCAGATTTGGGTCTCTTCCCATATTTGATATATTGGTTTAGCTAGTCACACTCAGGCACACAACATTGTTGTCTATGCTTGTGTCCTTTCTGTCTAAATCTATTGTGCCGTGCCCACAATCTATGATCATTTTATTTGTGATATTATTAATGCATGTATCACCTTTTTGTATTTCAGCCTTCTTTTCCATGGAGGGGCCAGGAGTTCGGGCTGCAGCTGCCACATGTCAGAAAACCTTGACCACTTGCATTCAGGGATGCCAGAACCATTTCCTAGGGTTGAAGCCCTGTAGGGTTATGGGACACTGGAGGAAGGGGATAATGAATCGCCCTGTTTAGTAAGAACTTGGAGAGTTCTGTTCAGAGAAGTATTAGGGCCTGAGGATGAAGTATAAAGATGTATACCCGATCGAATAGGTTTCGGCTCGGTGCATGGCCTTCATTTTGCCCTTTTAGCAAAACTAGACATAGCAATATGGGTAGTCTACTCCTGCTAGGGACTTTAATCTCCTGAAGAAGGCTCTCAGGCGTAAGTAAGGACATAGATTGGGCGTGCCTTAAACCCAGGGTTCAAGCTTCTGTTAATCTATTTCCCTTAAGTAGGCTTCCCTTTAGTCTTTTGCTGACCTAAAGATAAAAAGGAAGCAGTTTTATTTCCCTCAACAGGATAGTGTTAAGACAGGCCCTCTTATTGATTAATGTAGTGTCCTTGTCTTACACAGGTCTCTTATTTATCTTTTTAGTGGTTCTAAGTAGCACCTACAGGCATAATAGGCCATGGTTGTTAGATGTGTGAGATAGGCAACATTGCTAACCTACAAGTTTAACATGTTTTCTGATTCCATTTTTAAGAGCCCATTTCACCTAGATACTGCATCTGAAGCGGAAAAGGCAGGAACATCTGTGGAGCAGACCTGCAGATCAGCCGCATGATCCAGCTAACATGCCTTCATCAAGCATATGAGCGTATGGAGTGGAGGTAAAGCTCACTGCAGAGCCAAGGTTCGCCAAGAGGGTTTTGCAGTGGCCCCACCCTAAGGTAGGCCTGAGGTACTTGTTTATCCTCTCAGGTGTGCCGTCCTGGAAGATGACTTGAGAAAAGTACCAGTTACTTACCGGTAACTGTCTTTCTGGGAAATCTTCCAGGACGGCAGGCCTACTTCCCGCCCGTTGGAGGAGGGAAAATTCTAGAACACTAGAAGGTGAGTACCTATGAGGAATGATTTCCCTTGTGAACCTGGTTCAGGAGTTACTTCTCTACAAACTGAGGATCAAGGGGAAGGGTGGGGACTTAAAACAGCTGTCGATTGATTGTGTTTCCTGTAGGGAGGAGCCTCTCATCTCTCAGGTGTGCCGTCCTGGAAGATTTCCCAGAAAGACAGTTACCGGTAAGTAACTGGTACTTTTTATAATCGGTTAATAACCTTAAAAAAAAAAAAAAAAAAAAAAAATTATTCTTAGATATCTCTATGCAGTGGTAAATATAAATGACCAACTATATGGTTAGAGAGAAAAATCTCTAATCAACTCTGAGACCAACAGACAGAAGTGTGGTATGTATATTTTTCAACCACAGTGACGGGAAAAATTTTGTAAATAGAAATCTGCTTGAGGCTGGGTTCACACCGCTGCGGGGGGAGAACCGGATGTGATTCGCACAGCAAATCACATCCGATCTCCGTAGCGCTGCGAGTTCAGCCATACAGATAGTATGGCTGAACTCGCAGCGGTCCCGCAGCAAACTCGCACGGGACCCTTTTTTGGGTCCGCAACGGAATCGGATCGCATGGGGGTTCACACCATGCGATCCGATTCCTGTGCGAGTCGGCAGATCGCACTGCGATATGCCGACGGATCTGGGGATGTCATTAACATAACATTGACATCCCCAGCCGTCCGCATAGGGCAGTGTGAACTGCCGGCGGGAGGTATGCGATGCGGGAAAACGCCGCGGATTCGCGGCGTTCCCGCATCGCAGCAATGTGAACCTAGCCTGATGAAAGGAATTTCCAGACAGTGTATGTGGTTTTCGTTCAGAAATTACATTCATTTTAAAAACCAAGTGAAAATTTCAAAACATTCTTTCAGCGAATGTACAAAAAAAATGTTTTTGTCTGAAAATTGATCCGTGTGGCCAGCATAAGGCTCGGTATGCAGTTTGCTTTTGATCTGTTTCTGCAGTGCTTTTTGCTGTGCGTTGTGATTTTGCTGTGATTTGAGTTTTTGCATTATATTGTTGGGCAGATTAAAAAAAACACAATTTGCTGCAAAAACCATTAAATGCTTTTCTGCAGCTTCTCCATTGAAGTACATTGAACCAAAAAAAGCATTGTTTTGCGTTTAAAAAAAAAAAAAAAAAAAAAAAGTCCCTGACCATTTCCAAATACACAGCGGCTGAAAAAAGCATAGATGTGAACGTGTCCCGTAGGAAACCAAAAAACACAAAACACAATGTGAACCAGGTCTAAGATGGTTAGTAACATAATGGGGGTAAAAACAAAACCTAAAAAGTAGCCCTTTATGCTACAACAAAAAGCAGATAATCCCTACTGTAAGGGGTTCATAATTTTTATTTTCTGTAGAACTGTGAAGTAATATTTACAGTAGCGATTATTTGCTATTTTTGTACTATAAAGGGCTCATTTTATTTTTTTATTTTACCCCATTATGTTACTGGCCGATAAATCGATTAGTTGTTTCAGCCCTAAAATACACAACGACTTGAATCGATGTTTCACATGAACTTTTTATTGTGTCGCTATAGATGCATCTTTTCATTTTGTGCACATTAACAAACAGTCCGTGAAGGAAAAAAGTGAATGAAAGCTCCTCTTTGGTACTATATAATCCTGTTGAAAGGGGAACACAGGAGTGGGGCCTCTTCAATTAATGATAGACAGGGATAGGCGGATTTCTCCAAATACCATTCACAAGTATGCATGTATCACAACAGGAAGATTGGGTACCCTTGCCACAGATGATGGACACACATGCCTTATAGCGGTGGGTCCAACAGGTCTTTGGTGGGGGACGGTGATGGTTTAATAATATACCTTGATGGTCACATCTCAGGCAATAAACGGTGGATGTTGTGCACCAGGCACTCCGCTAGGCAAACGTGCCTATATGAGAAATCGATCACCAGCTGGAATGATCTTTGGTACTCCAAAACGGCATCCAATCAAGATTTCAAATCATTATGGGAAAGACTTTATTAACAATTATTCAAATCTTATCACGTGACCATACATTTTTACTTCTGTGTATTGCAGCTAATCCTGTTTGGCCTCAGTAACCAGATGGTGGTGCAGTTTAAGGAGGAGAACACCGTGGCTTTCAAGCATCTTTTTTTAAAGGACTATACAGATGATTCAGATAAAACCTTTGCTGTCTATACCCAGAATGATGTGTATGAGTATCTGAACTATGCTGTGGAGCAGGTTAGTATGACTGATTACATTGTCATACAGAAGGTGGATTCAATTCCATAGTTGCCTGCTGCAAATGAAAAAATGCAAGTCTGAAAACCACCAGGCGTAACTTAGTTTGCACTATGTGTTCCTTGTGTTAAAGTGTTACGGGGTCCCTGAGTTACGAACGAGTTAGGGACTGCCTGTTTGTTCTAAAGTCGGATAAGTAGGAGTTGTTCATAACTCTGGGACCCCCTGTACTAAACCCACAACAGTAAAATCAGTCTGTATATGCAGCATAGCATGCTTGTTACACTCACTGGAACTTTAAGGGGTTAATTCTCTGCATTGTGTAAAAAGTCTGTTTTTATCCTGTAAGAACAGATCTCCCCCCCCCCCCCCCCTCCTGCACTGTCTATCTGGGGTAAACCAGTTACCGCAGGCAGGGTAGCAGACCTTCACATGCTCAATTGTGGTGTTTTATGCTGGAGAGAATTTTTACTTGTTCTCAGACTCGGAGCTAGCCAGGTCACATGATATTGGCATCACATATGTGGGCGTGTATACAGGCTGTAGTGGAAATCTCCTCCAATCTGAACTCTCAGCACTGGAGAAACTACAGTTTATCACTGACCGTGGTATACAGATTAGCCAAACTGGTATATAGTGGCAATATTTTAATGTGAAAATTTATAAACTGTAGGCATTGTGTGGGAGACAGATTAACCATTTTCATTTTACTGGGTTTAGTAAAACACTTTATTTATTTTACTCCTTGTTTTAGGACAAATCTTCATTTTTCCTGTTGTCTTTTAACTTAGACATGAGTCTGCTGCATTTTAAGGTCTGAAATAACTCCTATTGTAGGCGTGTGTGTATGTATGTATATGAGCTGCAACGATTCATTTGGCTGTCGACTAATCTATCGATTATTTCTTCGATTAGTCAACGACTATCTGATTTATTTTTTAATGAATCTAGTGGGTTTTTTTTTTTTTTTGATTAGCTAATTAATCCTTTGGATAACCTTGAGAGTATTGTATGGCAGGGCATTGGCGGGCAGGGCAGAGTATGGAGGGATGGCTGCATCCATCCGACCTCTCCCCTCCACTGCACAGATCAGTACAGAGAGGGGAGAGAGAAACCGGCGTCATGTCATGACGCCCGTTTGTTTACAAGTGATCGCTCCATCGGAGCGATCACATTGTAAACGCCTGGGTGTAGAAAGATGGCCGCCGCTTCGGAGCTAGGCCGAAGCCACGGCCTCTCCTAAGGCCGAGACCGCGGATCGCGGCATGTGCGCACGGATCGGTGACGATCCGTTGCGGCACGGAGGGGGAGAAGAGAGGGGGACGGAGGCACGGAGGGGGAGGTGTGTGTGTGTATATGTATGTGTGTGTGTGTATATATATATATATATATATATATATATATATATATATATATATATATATATATATATATATATATATATATATATATATATATATATATATATATATATATATATATATATATATATATATAAAAATCTTAATTTTTATCTTTCACAATATTCCATTTTATAATATTTATGTCAAAACTGCAGAATCTCTTCCTTGTGTTTTCGAGACTGACAGCATGCAGTATTGTAATTGCCTGGGGGTGTCTAGTTAGGGTCGGTTCACACTGAGGCAGCACGACTGCCTCAGGTGACCTGCATCTGACTTCAGCGGTGGCTTGCAAAATGACTTCTGTAATAGAAGTCAATGCAAGTTGCCTGAAGTCGCCCCCAAAAGTAGTACAGGAACCTTTTTCTAAGTCTGAGCGACTTTTGTCGCTCCTATTAGACTGGTTCCATTGTACAGAATGGAGCGCGGGTTGCCGGGCGGCTAAGTCGCCTGACAAGTTGCCCCAGTGTGAACCGAGTCTTGCTGTCTGGATTTTCCCTTTTTTGTTTTATATTCTGAAAAATGTATCGTACAATTTGTAAGTAAATCATTGTGTGTCTAGATATTTATAGAGCTTTCCTTCTTCCTTTTTTTTACTTTTCTCCAACAGTACCTCTCCCTTCCTAACCAAACCACGGCTCGCTATGCTTATGTTCGACCCTTCAATAAATCTGCACTTTCTGTCTGTCAGCAGTATTATCGCAAGGGTCACATTGATCCCGCTAATGATACGTTCAATATTGATCCAAAAGTCGTTACAGGTAAAGGTGGTTTTATTTATTTTTGTTTTTGCATCTCCCTGGCCAGGTGGTAGGACAATGGGGAAGCAAGCGTAGGGGCCTTTAAAGAGGAAGTAAACCCTCTCTTTTAAAAAGAAAAAAGAAAAAACAAAACCCTGCAGGACAAAAGCATAATTGCTTGCCTGAGATCAAAGCGACCCTCATTCACCTCCTCCATCACTGACATGTTGACTCGGTGTGTCTTCTAGGTATTGCTGCTATGGCGCTGTGACTTCGATGACGTTGTGCATGCATGCTGGTGCTGCTACTAGCGGCATAATCGTTGTTAGAAACTGCACGCACAGTGCGCCTGCACCCGATGTCTATGGGGCATGCGCCGCACCTTTTTAGGTTTGGGAGATATTTCTTGCACCTACAGGTAAGCGTTAATCTAGGCTTACCTGTAGGTTAAAGTGGTTGTAATCGGTTTACAGCCACTTTAATATTACACATGGCAACTAGTACTAGGTATTAACTGGCTTGCCTTGTATACAGCATTGTGTGATCTGGAGCTCTAGAAACTGGCACTGGTGTCCCTAACATTTCTGCATTAGCGCACAGAACAATTCTCCTACAATATTTTTTTCTTTATTTTCCCTTTGTTACCCCTACATATCTTAAAGCTGTTTTATTGCAAACTTGGTCATTTTTACCTACGGGTAAGCCTATGAGGCTAATTTGGGTTCACACTGGTGTGAACACAGACCTTGCATGTGATTCGCAAGCATTACTGTACAGATTGCGTGTGATGTCCTGTGTGATTCAAATTCAGCCATACACTTTGTATTGCTGAATTCACATTGCATTTGGATCAAAATGGCACATTTACATTGACACCTGCAACAGTTTGCAGAGGGCAGTATGAACTGCCTGCGAGTGACATGCAATTCGTGAATCTGCATGGGAATCATGCTGGTTCCCGCATCGCACAAGTGTGAACCCAGCCTTAAAGAGATAGATATAGATATTCCTTTTACCCAGGTATTCGTTAATTGCCTGCTGCTGTCCTCATTTTGCTTAAAAAAAAAAATGTAATACTTCTATAGTTGCAATATATTTTTATTGGACTTTATGGAAAACCCTGAAGGATTACATCCAATACTGTCCCAGTTGCTCATGGAATTTAATGCTAATCCAAAATTGTAGCTGCTTGAGCCACCAACGTGCGGGCACGTAGAAAATGCAGCGTATCCCTTGAAGAAATGATATACTGGTCCCTGGCAGTATCCATAATTATTTTGGAAGATGCAGCCTGAGGAGTGTAATGTAATTATACAGTATGTGTAGTTTAACCAGTTGTGGATACTGGACATGCTACACATGCCTAGAAAAATGACTTGAAATACACAGGGCAATTGTAGTATGCCCTGATGGTTTTTCTCCATATTTTCTAGCAATTCTCTGGTGTCAAAATGTTAGGCTAGGTTCAGACATGTCCAAGAGAATCAATTTAACATGGTTCCCTATGGGTCCTGTTCATATCTATGCAGTTTCCTGCAGTGCATTTTTGAAAGGTCAACACAAACTGTGTTTTTTTTATTTTTATTTTTTTTTTTTTTTTTTATACCGTAATAAAAATGATATAAATTAACCCTTCACCCTAATCGGCCCTAATTATTATGTTTTTATCCCCTTGCCTTCTGAATCATTTTCCTGCTTATTTTTATTTAATTTTTCTAATCCATTAATAGAGTATTATGTTTTAATATATAATAATAAGGCTTTGTTCTATGAAAGGGAGGGGGGGGGGCAACTTTTTTTTTTATCTTGAATAATGGCAAAGTTATTGGTAAATAAACAGCCGGATAGCCTGTAAGACTGGCTCTAGTCCATAGGGAGTGTACAGGCGTGACAGCTGAATTTGCTTAATAGGTCTGATACACACAGTGGTGCCTATTTATTTATTTATTTATTTATTTATTTATTTATTTATTTTTCTCCCCCTTTCCAGATTGTGTATACACAGATCCCGGTGACTCCAGTCAGAGCTACAGAAATGTTACCATAAAGTTTCACAAGTAAGCATAACTCGCCAGGGATTTAGTAATCGCAAAGAGAGCATATATAGAAAACCCCACCCCAGAGAAACAAAAAATATGGATAGAGAAACAACGGGAACATAAGGTAGTGATCACCAGGAAAATAGAGAATAAAAGATTGTTCCAAAAACAAGTGGAGTATGGGGATGGGGAAAAAGTTGGAAAGATGTTGGCACAGATTGTAAGAAGTAACTCCTCGCCATCCACCGTCCCAGTGATTAGGACTGAGAAGGGTGAAATCACAGCACAGAGATCAGTGATTATAGAAACCTTCAGGGGATTTTACGCTAAACTGTATACCTCACAGGGGACAGGAGAGGGCAAGGATATGGATAGGTTCTTTGCGAGTATTAAAATACCGTCCCTAACTAAGGAGGAGAGTGAGATAATGGAAGCCCCATTAACAATTGAGGAAATTCAATGCGCAGTGTCAGAAATGGCTAATAAGAAATCCCCAGGACCAGATGGTCTTCCTGTGGAAACCTATAAATATTATGGTAGAATATTGCTTCCAGAGCTCCTTAAAGTATTTAACTGGGCGAAAAAGGAGGGGAGATTGCCTACCTCAATGACTGAAGCAACAATAATAGTCTTGCACAAGGAGGGGAAAGATCCATTGGAAACTCAGTCTTACCGACCCATTTCCCTTCTATGTGCGGACGCTAAAATATTAGCCAAAGTATTAGCCATCAGATTGAATAAAATTATATCCAGGTTGATACATCCCGACCAAACAGGTTTTATCCCAGGCAGATCTACAAGTACGAACATAAGAAGATTATACCTTAACATGCAGGTACCAACTGAAAACGAAGGTAATAAGGCAATAATGGCTTTGGATGTAATCAAGGCCTTCGATAGCTTAGAATGGAGTTACATCTGGCGGGTACTGGGGGAATTTGGGTTTGGCCCTAATTTTATTGCATGGGTAAAAACCCTGTATAACGGCCCCAGTGCCAGAATTAGGGTTAATAACGAATATTCAGATAGGATCTTATTAGAGAGGGGGACAAGACAGGGGTGCCCTTTGTCACCCCTGATCTTTGCTCTGGCAATAGAACCACTAGCTATTGCAATTAGATCCAATATGAATATGGTTGGTTTTCAAAGGAGGATGAGGGAAGAGAGGATAGCGCTATACGCGGACGATATTCTCCTCTTTCTGGGGGACACAGAGCAGTCCCTCAGACAAGGGATGAAACTTATTACGGATTTCGGGAGGTTTTCAGGCCTGGATATAAACTGGGAAAAATCAGCTTTAATGTTATTGGATAAAAGTAGGGCTCAAAGCCCAGTGATAGGTGTGCAGCTGGAAGTAGTGGAGCGCATGAAATATCTGGGGATACATATACAAAGAGATCCTAATAAATATATAAGTGACAATATGGTTCCATTAATAGCTAAATTTATAAATAAAATCGAAATTTGGAAAAGACTTCCATTATCGACTGCAGGGAGATGTAATTTGATTAAAATGGTATGGATGCCCCAGTTATTGTATGTGTTACACAACTCCCCGATATGGGTAGATATAACGTGGTTCAGGAAAATGGAGGTATTATTTCGAGAGCTTATATGGAGAGGGGGAGTATCAAGGATTGCTTTACAAACTTTGCAATCACCAACAAGAAAAGGAGGAATGGCAGTTCCACACCCAAGAAGCTACTTTTTAGCTGCTCAACTACAACACTTGGGAATGAGCGAGGAGATAGGTGGTGGAAATAACAGGGCCCTAATGTTAATAGACACCCCATAAGAATATGGTAGAAGCTCTGGAGGCAAATTCATTTCCCCAAAAAAAAATCCTACAACAAAATTAGTAGTAAAAGTGTGGAAGGCAGTTAAGGCGATTAAAGGTCTGGGAGGCTTAACTCAATATACCCCTCTGTGGGATAATCGGAACCTGCAGGAAATGGAAGAAATAGGGGGATATAAAGAATGGGAAGTAAAGGGGATAAATAAGCTGGCCCAGTTATATACAGGGAAAATATTAAAGACATTTAGTGCTTTAAGATCAGAGTTTGACATATCAAAACAATCATTTTATAAATACCTTCAAATTAGACATGCTCTAGAGAAACAATTCAATAGGCAAGGCCCAGTGTGGAATAACTCCCCTATTTTTGGCAGATTAAATGCTTCAGTAAGGACAAAAGGATTTATAGCGGATGTATATCCAGCTATATGCGAAGGAAGTATAGGGAGTCCAGAAAGGTTTAAATGCAGAAGGAAATGGGAGGAGGAATTTGGAATCCTTACAGATGTACAGTGGATGAAAATACTGGAGGATGGATATTCAATTTTAGTTTCGCCTGCCCAGAAGATGTCACATTTAATGCTGCTTCATAGAGCCTATTATACACCAAAAAGACTGTTTAGCTTTGGATGCAGAGCAGATGATAAATGCCCTAGATGCCAAGAGTCTGGAGACCTGGCACACATGTTCTGGCGATGCCCAAAATTGTTCCGCTACTGGTCAGAGATTGTTACCACTCTGAATGAAACATTTAGAGTGGCGATCAAGGGGGATCCCAGGATATGTGTGCTGGGCCTGGGAGAAGTAATGGGAAGTTCGCGATATACAAATAAAGCAATACTGAGGTGTTTGTTCCAGGCAAGAAAATTGTTAGCACAAAGGTGGCAAGCAAAAAATGCCCCTTCAGTAGCGGACTGGCAGCTAGTAATTATGGAAACAATATGGAAAGAGAGGGTGATATACTTAAGGAGAGGAAATTTTAAAGAATTTAAAAAGATGTGGAAACCCTGGTTGGATAGAATGGGCCACCCAGTGTGAGGCATGGGAGAGGAGGAGGATGAGTAGAGAGAGTGGAAGGAAAAAGGGGAAGGAAGAATACCTGGGTAGTGAGTGAAAAGGGGGGCCAGACAGAATAATTATTGACACACTATGGATAGGAACGCTTCCTAAAGGCTTTATTCTGACCCATAGAACTACTGTATCTGTTAGGGTGAAATAAGTGTAATACGTGTTATAGAGAATGTTTCTCTTGCTTTTATTATGTAAAACAATGATGAAAATGAATAAAGATTATGAAATTAATAAAAAAAGAAAGTGTGATAAAAAAAGCATAACTCGCCAGACTTTGGGTTATTTTTTTCTTTTTGATAGGACAAAAAAAGTGTAATACAAGAAGTCTCTTTTAAGCAGCAACTCTTCTGTGAGATATACAGTTCAAATCCTATAATCTTTACTGAGTAAACCATGATTAGGTGTCCATAATTAAATGAAATTCACATGTGATAAAATATCAAGGTTCTTGATTAAAAGTCATCATCATCTACCGCCATAATCTTTAGCGACACCACCAAAAGCAGAAATGCTTGCTTACCAGCTCATAGTGACCACGTATTACATGAGGTCAATCACACTTATGGCTTAATACCCAGCAGGGGCCTTTACAGCATATAAATGTCCTCCTACGGTTTGCACATCAATATTCCTGGCAAAAATCTCATAGGGGTATCCCAGAACAATAAAAAGGCATGATTTGCATTGCAGTTTCTTACCAAATACAACCGTTTTCTTTTTAAGATAAGAGTGCTAGGGAAAATGCAGCAGAATGTCTGCAGTCTGGCAAGCATTTGGCCCCGCTCCTCTCCATGGCGCCGGCATTTTTACTGTGGACATGTTGGCATTCTTACTGTGGGCGCCTGGCTGTGGCTTCACAGCGGGGCACGCAATGCGCATGTGCATGTGCAAGCCACACTGCACGTTGTGAATGGCTGAGCAATCTTCTGGGACCTGTGACGTGTCCCAGAAGATGGGAGGGAGGGGGGGGGGGAAGAGGTGAACTTCCTTGCGCAGCCCCCCGGGAAGAAGTAGGAGCTGGATGCCTCCTAAAAAGAGGGTATTCCCCCCCCCCCCCCAAAAAAAAAAAGAAATTCCAAATGTGGCATGTCGGGGGGGGGGGGGGGGGTGTGGGTCACTTAAAGCAGAAGTTCTATTTATGGGTGGAACTCCGCTTTACTATTTTAGCACGTAGATTTTTATTTTTGCTTTACTTGGTCATGAAAAAACAGGATTTCCTGCATTTAATAACCTTAACCCAACATTTGTTCTCCAGACAGTTCTGCAGGCTAGTTGGACAGTGACCAGAGGGAAACTTGGTGGAATGATGTTCCCTAATTGCTATTTTGTGTGTCTGGGCTGTATTTAGCCATCCGTACATGGTCAAGGCTGGCCAGAAGACACAACAGCAGGTTTCAGCTGGTGTAGAAAGCAGGATGAAAGCTAATGTCTAATAGGTTCAGAATCCATTCTGTACACAATCATTCACATTGGAACTGAATGTTTTCTGGTTGCTGTAAATGAGTAACGTGTGTGTCACAAAACTATCCTAAATGTGTATGCATAAAATAACCTTTTCATAACACCAGTGCACGTTACATGAAAGAAATGCTTGCAAAAATGACAGTTTACTTCTGGTGTTAAAAGGTGGTGAATTGCATGAAAACTTGTTTGTTGGGGATAAATAATACTAGTAGTATTTATGGGAAGAAGCAACCAGCTGTTAGGCTCGGTTCACACAGAGGCGACTTGTCCAGGCGACTTTGCCGCCTGACAAGTCGCCCCCGTTCTGTACTACGGAACCGTTCTAATAGGAGCGACTCGAGTCACTCCGACTTAGAAAAAAGGTTCCTGTACTACTTTTGCGGCGACCTCGGGCGACTTGCATTGACTTCTATACAGAAGTCGTTTTGCAAGTCGCGGCAGGTCGCGGCGCGGCAAGTCGTGCCGCGTATGGTGTGAACCGAGCCTTAAAGTAACATCCAGGATTATCATCATCTATCCTCCTCCCCTCTTTTTTTTTTTTTTTTTTTTTTTTTTTATTTATTTTTTTTTTTTTATTTATTTAAATATCAGTTTGCCTTTCAGATGTGAGGTGGATGGAGGAATCCTAACTACTGTGCTGTGGCAATTTTGACAGTGAGGCCGGTTAAAATACCTGGATCAGTGCAGTAGCTGCTGTTCAAATGAGAATTTTAGAAACATTCCTATTCAACAATTAGATTGTTGGTGGGAACAGCCATAGATGGATCAAGTGGTGTGATAAATGGTTAAGGCCCCTTTCACCCTGGGGCAGGGACTGCATCGGCGGTAAAGTGGCGCTATTTGGCTGCTAGCGGGGCAGTTTTAACCCTCGCTAGCAGCCGAGAAAGGGCTAAAAACCACTACAAAGCAGCGCTATGCCAGCGATATAGCCACGCTGCCCCATTGATTATGAATGGGCAGGAGTATACACCGCTCCAAAGATGCTGCTAGCAGGACTTCTTCTTCTTTTTTTTTTTTTTTTTTTTTTTTTTTTTTTTTTTGTGTCCTGCCAGCACACTGCTCAAGCGTGAAAGCCCTCTGGGATTTTACATTGGAGAGACGGCAGCGGTGGTTTCAGGGCGCTTTGCAGGCACTATTTTTAGCGCTGTAGCATCTGCAAAGCGCCCCAGTGTGAAAGGGGTCTAATTGAATATAAACAAGTGCAAATAAAGCGATGTCCCACAATAAAAATGCAAAGTGATGTACTTGACCTACAAAGAAAGAAAAAATCTGCCAACATCATAAAAGTGCAGTGGTGAATGTTATGTATATAACAAAAGAAAACGCCAATAAAGGTCTGATAAATAAGTGCAAAAAGTGACTGGTTCCTGTCTCAGTTCATAATGGTAATTAAAGTGACTGGTGCCTTTTCTTTCCCGTTGTAGCGACACCTCTGTGCTTGCTAGCATCTCACCTTACTGCTGTAAGGTAACAACATTGGATGGCTGGCTCTGAGGATCTGTGTCTGCACTTGTCTCTAAGGGTCCTACAGAAGTTTGCCTGGCTTGACAACTTTTTTTATATGGTGGATGATGCTCCCTGGGTGTCCCACCCCGACAATCTCATCGATTTTGTGATGCATAAGAAAGAGAATACTCCAATAGTGTGATAATGTTTAACTGATTTTGTTATTATAAAAAAAATTGCCAGAACAAACGTACTCCACAAGCGGCAAGCTCGTACTCCCACATTACTTCCTGTAGCCTGACGCTTAGTCCCAAAGTGTATTGTCGCGCCCATGTGACTTCATCAGGGGGTCACTGAAAAGTGAGTAACATACCAGCTGTTTTTATAATAAATCTGTTAAACGTTATCACGCTATCAGCATATTCTTTCCAATTCTGTCTTGTACACTACAATCTAGGAGATTGTCGGAGTGGGGGCCCTGAAGGATCATCATTCATTATAGAGATCTACAAGCCGGGCAATCTGCTGTAGGACCCTGCTGTTGCCTTACAGCAGTAAGGTGAGAGGCTTGAGGGCACTGAGGTGTTGCCACAACGAGAAAGAGAAAAGGCATCAGTCGCTCTATTCACCATTATGGACTGGGAAAGGCACCAGTCACTTATTGCACTTTATCAGACCTTTTAGTGTCTGTCTGACTGTTTTTTTTTTAATTTTGTTATATACATCGCATTCGTCAATGCACTTTTATGATGTTGGTGGATTTTTTTTTATTTTTTTTTGTAGGTTAAGTACGACAAATTTTTATTTGTAGGAATTTATTATCGCTTTTATTTGCACTTGTTTATACAGTATTCATTGAACCATTTATCACACTACTTTATTACATAACTGACAGGGCAGCACCACCTTTACACTATATATACCTCATTAGCTACGGATCAGCTTAATGGCATCTGCAGCAGTCAGCACTTTTCCACTTAAAGTGATAGTGTGGGAGAATTACCTTTTTTTTTTTTTATATTCATAGATGGATCAAAATTTGATCAGTTAATCGGGGACCAGACAAATTTTAATCCATCTATGGCTGTTCCCACCAACCAACAATTTCTGTTAAATAGGAATGTTTTCATCAAATTTTGATGCATCCAAAGCTGGTTATAGATGGATGGCTTATAGATGAAAGCAAAAAAAGCTGACTGAAGGAGATGCAAAGTGTGTGTGTGTGTTTATTTATTTTTAAATCTCCTTGCCTGCCTATCCACATGTACATACTTCCAGACAATTCATTGAGTGTAAGTTAGAGCTTTTAGCATTGGGTCAAACCGGCAATGCGACTCCAAAAAAGTGCATGCATGTCTTGGGTGTGATACGGTGTGAATTTCAATGGAATGCGATGCAGTCCCTGAGTGAGTCGCATGCGGTTCATAGTGTGAAATATATATGTAGTTGCTCCTGTGCATACTAGAGAATTGAAGCCCCTGATTTGATTGTGGTGTTTTGATTCATTCATATATAATTTTTTTTTTTTTTTTTTTCAGACTAATAAACCTCACGGTACAGTTTCAGTTAAAAGCTATAAACATCCAGACCATCATTAATAATGAACTTCCAGACTGTTACACCTTTACAATCACTGTGAGTAGCAAAGAATAAGCACTTAATGCCATCATGTCATTCTAATTTTCTTAGAGCTGAAACCATCGACTTGTGCAATACCTGTTCTCTTTTTCAATACAGATCCTATTTGATAACCAGGCACACAGCGGCAGAGTGAGAATACAGCTTGCCAATGACGCAACTATTAAAGAATGTAAAGATCCGAGCGTGTATGGCCGAGGTGAGCTTCCTCCATTGTAAGTCTTTAATTGTGCTTTCTGGATAGAAGGGGCCGGGGTCCAGTGTGTGTATGTGTGTATATTTATATTTAAATTTTTATTGGGTAGTGTCAGAAATTTAACAAGAAAACTTTTGAATATGCTTGAAGGAAACCAGGGGATGAAACAGCACAAATAAGAATGCTTTTGAGTTTACATTGGGTTATTACCCAATGCACGGAAAGCTTAAACCATTGTTGGACTAGTCTGCAACAGAATGATAAAATGGGGACAAAATGTAGTCTTTTTAAAATGGTTATACTTTAGAACAGTTTTAGATTCCTGCAAGAAAAGAGCTCTACCTCTCTGGAGGCCTGTATGTCTGTCTGCTTCAGCACTTTAGCCTCCCCTATTGCATGGTTTGGTTCTTTCTACTGGCAATCATGTATTCATACATTCAGGACACGCCATGCTTGGGTTGGTATTTTGCACCCTGCACATTATGTTGCTGATGTAGACCTTGACAGATCCCATACTAAGCGATTTGTCTTTTCCACCAGGTGACAACCACTCTCGGTTGGCGTTTGATTTGTTTGTGATCCTTTCTTGCATCCTTTCCTTCATCCTGTGTGCACGCTCTATTCTACGGGGCCTGAAATTACAAAACGTGAGTGTTATCTTTTGGCATAGAGTGAATCTGGGGCTAGGCTGTAGACCTTTTTCAAATGTCTCTTATATTCTTAAAGTATAACTACAGTATAAGCAAACTTTCTCTTTCTTTCTTCTTTTTTTTTTTTTTTTTTTTTCTTTTGGATAGAGAAAGGGAAGGTTATAAGCTGTGTGTCCCATTTAGGGAGACTTTACCCTCCCTTTTTTTTTTTTTTTTTTTTGTCCTGTAGCTGAAACCTGAAGTGAGGAAAGATTAGTTTTCTCCACAGTGGCTTTAGCTGTAAAGGTCTGTAAGGTTTGTTTTAAACCTCATTTAGTGCTTAAGGAAATGTGAATAAATATAATAATTTTAATATAATTAAATAATACATTTTATAATATAATTTAAATATAACCAGGCCACAGATTGACTTAATTTTGTATAAAACAATATAAATAGCCAAGCATAACTTTGTCGTACTGTATTATGTACAGACACCAGAAGCAAAAACATAAAGAGCATTAAACAAGAAATGTAATTCTAAATGTGCAGCGCTAAAATGGTGATAACCAATAAAAAAAAAAAAAAATTAGGAGAGGAACTAACCAATCCTATCATCCCACCAATATCTGTGATTTCAAATGAAGTAAATGGATTTGCATATACCCAAAAAAACGTGAAAAACAAGTACACACAAATGGTGAGACAATGATAAAAACAAGTGTACACAAATAATAATGAAAACCAAAGGAAAAAAGTCCATACAGTAAAGAAGTCGAAAATCTTCACAAAAAACGTTCTCCCCTGGGCTCCGTGGTAAATGCCAGACAAGTGCGCAAAAGCTGTGATATTGAATCAGATATCAGATTAACAACAAAGAGGTACCGTGTTCCACATGCCAGACAGATAATAGAAACTGCTTACCAGATATCGATGACCACTGAATCACAGGTTGTCAAAACAAGCACAGGGAATTGGGTCTCCCAACCATAAGTAGTTTCATATCGCTCAAACGTAAAGGCAAGGGGAACGCTCTTATTGCTGTATATGGAAAAACACTTTTAATGACAAGGGTCAAAAACACCCTTTTTTTTTTTTTTTTTCTCTTCGCCGCATACTCTGCATCTGCCGTGTTTTTTATCTTGGAAAAGTTTTGGATAGCGGGCACGAAAATGTGGCGGCTTGCTCCAGCTGTGATTTATGCACAGCGGAAGCCAATCAGCTGATAATTACGTCAATATAATAATTAGAGTCAATATGGCAGCATGCCTATGTAAACAAGGCAGATTGCTGTTCTGTTAGAAAAGGCATGGATCCTGTGTTCCTGCAAAGTAGGGATAAAGATGTATAGTCTTAGTCTTAGTAAAGGCACCTCCCACACAGTACAAAAAAAACGCTGGCTAGGCACACGGTTAACCCTTTGATCGCCCCTGATGTTAACCCCTTCCAAGTCAGTGTCAGTACAGTTCATATTTTTAGCAACGAACACTGTGTTGGTGTTGTTTTTTTGTCTGCTGCAATATTGCAGTCCAGCTATAAGTCGCTGATTACTGCCATTACTAGTGGGGGAAAAAAAAAAAAATTTCCATTAAAAAAATATCCCATAGTTTTTGTAGGTGCTATAACTTTTGTGCAAACGCATACGCTTATTGGGGTGTTTATTTTTCTTGCTATAAAACAAACAAGGACATATCTTTTTGTTTTGGGTACAGTGTCTGGTCATGGAGGGGGGGGGGGGGAATCTTTGGGAGCTAAAGTGGTTAATTTCGCTCTTGCTATGTTGGCACTTGGTTCATTATGAATGCATAGACACAGCACTCATTGGACACTTCTCCAATTGCACATTCATTGGAATTTTTTACTGAGCTTTGGCATTGCTCCCTTTTTGCCGATCACCAGGGTTAAAGGCTCTTTGGGGGGAGTGATAATTCAATGGTGGCTTTACTATTTGGGCCGTTTGGAATATTTATTTATTCTTTGCATTTGCTTTAACATTGCCATTGCTGCATCAATAAGGAAAGCGATGTCTTCACTTGCCTAGTTTAGACTGCTTCTGAGACATCTCCAATTTTTCATCAATTAACTAAAATTAACTCTAATGTATGCATAGATTTACATTTTTGTTTCTTGGTTTCATGTTTTAAGAATCTGCATTAGATGCGTTTTTTTTTTTTTTTCTTCCCTCCTCCATATAACCAGTTTTTGATATGGCATTCCTACCCTAGTCTTTAATTATGCAGTGTATAGATCTGCTCATACAGTACATAAATTTGGCAGTTGCATGCATTTTATTTTTAATTTTTTTTTTTTTTTTTTTTTTCCCCCCAATCTCTCCTAGGAATTTGCACATTTCGTACATTCCCATCATTCTCTCACAGTCTCTGTATCTGACCGGCTAGAGTTTGTGAATGGCTGGTACCTGCTGCTCATCATTAGTGACATTCTCACTGTGTCTGGTACTGTGATGAAGATTGGCATAGAATCCAAGGTAACCTTTCCTTTAGGCAAAACCAGCTAGCTTGTTCGAATGCTGAAAAGGATCAAGAAACTGGAACCATGTGTATATTGTACTCTGCCATACTCTCTCTTCTCATGTTGGTTTGCTGTAGAGGTAAAACTGTGCTGTTAATAGAACCTCAAATAAGCAGCGACCTATCAGGACACCGCGGTGAATCCACACGAAAATGCAAACCAGCAAAAGCAAAGCAGCGACCTATACCATCCATCCATCCTTCCTTTCCCCCTCCTCCCCCATAGACTTTTTAATGGAGAAGCCATCTGCATCTTCCTCTATGGGGAAATGGGTTTTGTGTTTGGGAGAATGGGAGGGCTGCCCGGCCTGGTTCTTGGTTCAGATCGCATGCTGATCTGAAGCCTTTAGTAGGGCATATAAATGAAAGGTGAAGCAGTCGGGGAAGGAAGGATACAACTTTAGTTGAAATCTATTACGCCACATTTGTGCGTGATAAATATTATTCACCAGGCATGTATGTTACATTTGCAGTTTGTCAAGCTATCCCAAGTTACTTCCCTGAATTATAACCGTGCAACCCCCCTGTTCTAATGACCATTTCTTGATGCAGTTATGTGACATACTTGAGCTGCATGGGTCTATTTAACTGCTCAATAATCCTTTGCATGCATGTGTGGGGGATCGGGCCAACAACATTTAGTCTATGCTGCCCTCTGAGCCATACATTTGACATGGGGAGCAGAGACGTGATCTGGTTGTTCATACATGTGCACAGATTTTGTACGGCTCTGATGAAGGTTGGAGACAAAGAATGTCAGCATTTGCCTTCTACTTCTTCCCTCCCTCCCCCCCCCCCCCCCCCTTCTCGAGGCAGCTCTTTTAAAATTATCAAAATAAAACAATTTTAAGGCACCCTTTAAATTTATGGACAGTCTTGAGGCACCTCATAAAATTGTAAAACAATATTCTAAAAATGCATCCCTGGGAATTGCAGACCAGTTGGCCCAACATCAATAGTATGCAAGCTCTTGGAGGGGATAAGGCACTATATACAAGTTTTTAGTAGTGAAAACGGTATCCTTGGCAGTAATCAGCATGGATTCGTGAAGAATCGTTCTTGCCAAACCAATCTATTAACCTTCTATGAGGAAGTCAGTTGCCATCTAGATAAAGGAATGCCCATAGACGTGGTGTATCTGGATTTTGCAAAAGCATTTGACACAGTTCCCCGTAACCGTTTACTGTACAAAATAAGGTCTGTTGGCATGGACCATAGGGTGAGTACATGGATTTCAATTTACAAATACCATACCGGTGACCCTACAATAGGGATAAAACTTTTTTGCGGAAGGGAGTTTTAACAAGACATGTGGCCACTTCTTAAAATTAGAAGAAAAGAGGTTTAACCTTAAACTACGTAGAGGGTTCTTTACTGTAAGAGAGCATCGATTAGTTTAAAAAAACTTTTAGATAAGCACCTGAATGACCAAAACATACAGGGATATACAATGTAATACTGACATATAATCACACATAGGTTGGACTTAGCCTTTCTTTATTTTTTTTTTCCACGTTCACCTACTATATGTAATTGTGCAACATCCACCCGTAGGACACCTGACGTTAGAGGTAATTTATTCTTCCAAAGCCAATACACTTTTGCCCACAGGTACTGACTAGGATTCCAATATTCCTCTTCTCCCTCAATTTTTGAGGGAGAGGGGCACAGTAGAGTCAAACAAGGATGCTCTGGCGACAGACATCCTCCCTTATTAACTGATGTTAGGAAGAGTGTAATGGTTCATAATGAAAACCCGTGGGTTTGTGTAAATAAAAAGCGGGTTTGATCCACCTGCTGGCTTTTATACAATTTTTGATAAATTTTTAGGCACCCCTGAAGAAACCTCAAGGTACCCTGGTTGAAAGGCTGTGCTATTGTACACACAAAGAAGCTAATTCTGTTTTCTTCTCTTTAGACATTTGCCATTTATGATGTCTGCAGCATTTTTCTAGGCACCTCCACCTTGCTGGTTTGGGTAGGGGTGATCCGGTACTTGAGCTTCTTCCAAAAGTATAACGTGAGTAGAATGTTTATTCTTCTATACACTAAAACAGTCATTCTATATGTGGTATCGGCTTTATATTCTAACCATTTTGTCTGTCAATCCTTATTGTTTCATAGTGGTGTAGAAAGTTGAGTATTGGTACAGTTTATGCTGATGTGAAAAGGCAAGATATGGCTGCTGCAGGCACCACTTTTTGAAAAATGAAAGTTGCACTATGTTTTGGCTTCCCTCAGTCCTCCTTATTCCCCCTCATCCACATGCTTATAAACATTTTAACCACTTGCTGGCCATCATATGTCGTCCTGGACCTTCAGTGGTGATATCTGAATGATGCCTGCAGCGACGAGCATCAGTCAAATATCGTAAAGGTCCAATATAATGTGCAATAATATTTTAAGTTGGTCTGTAAAGCAATACCTCTATGTTCATATTAAAGTGCAATGCGCCATATTAAAAAAATAAAAAAAATACAATCATCAAAAAGGCGTTTGCCAGGGTAAACTGGTTCTTCCTATTTGAGACCCTTCAATGTGTGGGGCTAGGACACAGAATGATGCACTGGGTTCAAGCTATCTACTCCTGCCCATCGGCCCAAGTGAAGGTGAATGACCACCTCTCCTTATCCTTCAGGATAGTCAATGGGACAAGACAGGGTTGCCCCCTGTCCCCCTTAATATTTATCCTGACCCTCGAGCCCTTTTTGCGCTTGGTTGGCGACAATCCCCACATCACGGGCCTCTGCTTGGATTCAATGCTTTCCCCGAAAATCGCTGCATTCACTGACTATCTACTATTCTCTGTGACTAATCCTTGGTGTCTATCCCCAAACTGCTGCAGGAATTGAAGACGTATGAGGCAGTCTCCTTCTTTAAAATACTTTTTCAGAAATCGGAGGCGCTGAACATCTCTATGCCGGCACCTCTGGCTACATTACTCCGGTCAGACCTTTCAAATGGAAAATATCACACCTCAAATATCTGGGCATCCTTTTGCCCAGTAGGACAGAAGACCTATTCCCCCCTCAATTTTCATCCACTGCTGACTGTTATTAAATCAGACCTCCAGTCCTGACAGCACGGACTGTTTTCCTGGTTGGGTCGGTGTGGAATTGTAAAAAGGAACATTATGTCCTGGTTCCTATACCAACTTCAAGCCCTCCCCGTCCGGATCCTGAGTTCCTTTATCAGGGCAGTGAACCACAATATTGTATCCTTCCTATGGGCCCAGAAGCCCCCGTGGCTGGCCCAGTCTATTCTGTGACTGCCAAGTGTTGGGCGGCATGGCTTTACCGCATGTCAACCTTTATCATATGGCCTATCGTCTGACATGAATCCTGGTCTGGTGCCGCCATGGTCCTCTGAAACAGTGGATCCATGTGGAGGGGCTCCTGGCTGGGACCTGACTGGAAGTGTTGTCTTAGTGCCAGTCGAACCTACCATGCCACTGTAGGTGAAACGTGGCGGGTGGCTCAAAAAGCCTTTCTTGACTTTTCCGTCGCACTCGCCACTTCGCCGCTCACCCCTGTCATGGGAAACCCTGCCTTCAGTCTGGGACTCAGCGACTCTAGATTTCAGGATCTGAATGAGGCTGGATAATCCCAGGTCTGGCACTTCCTCACAAACGGACAATGGCAACAAATCATGGCTGACCCATCTTTGGCGGTCCTCTCCTTCTGGCAAAAACTACAGTTAGCCCATTTCATTGGCACGTTACCTCCCCCAGAACCCTACAGGAGAAGCCTTGCTTCCTTTTTGAGTTATTGTGCCTAGAACAGTCTCCTATGCACCACTTTGTATTCCAGACTACCAGTTGTTCTAGCACCACCCCAATATATATTATATTATATTATATTTTCTACTCTCTATCTCGACTTGGGTGTTAGGTTCATGGAAAAGCAAGTAGAGAGACTTCTGCTCTTCTCTTGTAAGACCTGTTTGTGCTAACCACCACCAGGAAGTGGGATACAAGGTACTGACTAGGTGGTACTATTATATGCCAGTAAGCATCCACAAGATGTTCCCGCAGAGCACAGATCTATGCTGGAGGTGTGGGGGAGGAACCAGGTTCTCGCCTACACATCATCTGGTCCTGTTGTCTCCTTTTGCTGCCCTACAGGACTGAGATTCACTGCATTGTTCAGAAATTTACCGATGGCGAGCTGCCAATGACCCCCGTGTTCTTCCTCATTCCCTACCATGAGATTCCAAGCAAGATCTATAGGAAATCCATCTTGCCTCTCCTGCTCACAGCAGCGAAAAGCTGCATCCCACTGTACTGGAAGCAGACACAGCCACTGGTGGTTGCCGTCTGGTTGGGCAAAGAAAAGTAGCCAAGATCAATGCCTTGGAGGACCTGGTGGCCACGGATAGGGGCCTCCAGGAGAAATTCCTCTAGAAGTGGGTTTTATTGCCACAAATTCGTCTACTCTGAGGAACATGCGAAGCTGGTGACTTAACTCCCCTGGTAGATGGGACTAATGGAAGGCTCCCCAGACGTTGGGGGTGCTAGCTGGTGGTTGACCTCTCCTCCCCCTTCCATCCCTCCCCTTTTTTTTTTTTTTTTTTTTTTCTCTCTCCATAATCTTCACTAATGCTAGCCTTGCTGTTTGGCCCTCTGGGTCTTGCCTGTTCCCTCAATCCCTCCTTCCCTTTTTTATTTTTTTATTTTTTTATTTTTTTTTCCTCCCTCAATTTTTTTTTTCACCAAAAAAAACTGTGTTGACTGTTTAAATTTTGTGTGGGATGCAGAGACTTCCTAGTCCTTGAAGCCCATTGTCTCCCTGAAACGCACTTCCTATGTTTACCTAACAATGACACACTGATGACCGATAGGTGGAAATAATCCACTGTATGTTCAACATTATTGATGTTCCTGTATAACCGTATGCCCTATTGAAATAATGAATTGAAGAAAAAAAAATGCAACCAATATACATAATGAACAGAAATTGATAACTCTTTATCTTTGTGGCATCAATAGTGAACAGTCAATCACCAACTGGAATTAATACACCCAATGTGCTCCATATGTGGATTCAGCTTACCAGACAGAAGTGACCTCTTTAATTTAAAAAGCAGGTCAAGTAAAGCTTTTAGCAAGATAAACTTGCTCAATGTAGGAGACTGAGACAAAAATCCCTCCTCCGCAAAACCGTGGATGGGGTATGTGAGCGAAAATGTAGAAAGGGAAACCAATAGTGTAATCCTGTTTTATTTAACCACTGGGCACTTAAACCCCCTTCCTAACCAGACCAATTTTCAGCTTTCGGTGCTCTGTTTGACAATTACTCAGTCATACAACACTGTATCCAAATGAAATTTTTGTCCCTTTTTTTTTTTTTTTTTTCAGTTTTCTTTTGGTGGTATTTAATCACCGCTGGGGTTTTTTTATTTTTTGCACTATTCATCAAGGACTGAAAATTTGGTAAAAAAATGTTTCTTTTAAAATTTATTGGCAGGTTGGTGTCACTGAGCAGCGCTGTGGGCAATGCACATCTAGCCCACAGCGCTGCTGCGATCTTTCCCCCTTTACCCTCGCACTGTACAGATCGGTACAGAGAGGGGAGGGAGCAACCGGCGTCATGACGTGACGCCAGTTTGTTTACATGTGATCACGTGGTAAACGGCCGCTATTAGCCAGCGGTCATGGATGTTCCTGGGTGCGCACCCAGGGGGTGCGTATGAGGACGTCTATGGAACTATATAGTGTGGATCCGCATCACTATTTGGGAGATTTTAAAGTTATCCCCTTCAATACCAATCTATCACTACTCTTGGACTAACACCCAGATCCTTTTGGATTGGAGTGTCTCCAATCCTACATATATGTAATTCTCCATATATTTAAACATTTGAGAAAGCGTTACTTGACCTGCTTTTTAATTAAAGAGGTCACTTCTATCTGGTAAGCTGAACCCACATATGCAGCACACTGGCTGTGTTCTAGTTGGTGATGGACTGTTCACTATTGATGTCACATAAATGACCAATGCGGAAGTTATATGCACTAGGACTTTTATTAATTTTTCACTTTCTGTTCATTATGTATATTGTATTTATTTTATTTTTTTAAATATGAACATGGAGGCATTGCTTTACAGACTAACTTAAATTATTATTGGACCTTATGGTCCTCCATATAAGCACACCTTATTCACTATTTATCTAAAGTAGATTCACGTACCTTAGTCAGGGGGAGCAGCTGTTTATTTAAATTTTTTTCTTTTTTTTTTTTTTTTGCCGCAATGTACACATTTTTCAAATTGTGTGTGTGTGTGTGTGTGTGTGTGTGTGTATATTTATATTCTCTTTTTTTAAATTTTTTTTTTTCTTTTTTTTTCACCGGCAATTCCCTTCACCGTAAGAACAATCGTATCGACTGTTCAGCTGCTTGATCGTTCTTTTTAGTTTTCTATATGTACCCTTATCTTAGACCAAGTTATGTCATCCCTGGGTCTCTGTGCTTCTTTGTTGGCTGGTTCTTTAGGTTATGAAAATATTAAAAGAGAAAATACCTTGATGGGTGGATGTCAGACAGCAATAAAAGCCTTACTGAGTTTTATTTCTATTCTTTACCCAGTTCAGTTCTAAACTACCACTGACGCTTCTGGGAGTGGGAGGTTCTGTCTACTTTACAGTCCCAAGTTTTCAGATGAAGCTACATGTTTAACTATCTGAGCCCTGTTGACATCTGGGTAGGGAAGCAAGCTATAGGCTGCCAAAGGGATGGTGTCTCCGTCACTCCTGGAAGTGTTGAAGCTGCTGCTAAGTAAATTGTAGGCACTGTAATAAAAAATATATATCTCTGATTAATCTCTATAATAAAGAGATTGATAATCTCTATTGTTTCAGGGAAATTAAAATTAGTAGCCTATAGAGGGCTGAATTCAGCTCTCCTAAAGTGAATGTGTATCTATAGCTATATACTTACTGCATAGATTATATAGCAGTGACTGAAGAGAAGCTTAGGATTTTTAAAGTCTAAATGACCAACCATGTCATCCCTGTGTTAATCTGTCATTTTGACATTGCTATTGTCACCTGCAGGTTCTGATTGTTACACTCCGAGTGGCTCTTCCAAATGTCATCCGGTTTTGCTGTTGTGCTGCTGTCATTTACCTCGGGTATTGCTTCTGTGGCTGGATTGTACTGGGACCTTATCACGTCAAGGTAGGTGGATTCCATTAATCATTTTGTGACTCCATTCATGATGGTCAGTGTTTTTTCTGTTCCTTATTGCCTTCTTACTAGGCTGTCCTATGGGTTAAAGAACACAAGGATACGTGGGAAATTGGTGGTGTTAAACACAGGTTCTTTTGCAAGATGGAGAACTACAGGCAGTAAAACATGTTTTGCGAAAGGATAAAGAATAACCGTTTAAATCTGGTGCACATATTGTAACTTGCTGATTAGTCATCTCTTTGCTTCTAATTTATTAAATATCCGATCTTAAAGATCTGATTATCTATCTCTGTATCCAATCTAAGGCATTGTTCCCAAAAAGCAGATATTTCAAATATGGATGAGTACTGGTAATTCTTCCACTGTATTCTGATCAAAACTACTGCTAAAGTTTCTGTGGCCCCCTTTTAAAGCCTCCATTAGGCAGGTAATGCTGCAAAGAGATGCATCATTTCTGGAGTTCTAAGTAATTATAAATGGCCTCTCTGGATAGGATGGAGTGATCCTGATGAACTGTAACACTAAGCAGTGTATTAAAAAAAAAAAAAAAAAATCTGCACAAAACAAAATGAATGGTATTAGTCTATCTCCTGTGCTGGATGGTTTTGTTTTATAACAAAGTACCCTATCTGGCCACTAGATGTTGCTAAGTTTTATAGGAATTCATATAGTAGTCAAATGTGGTATATTCCATTTCCAAGGCTAATTTCACTTTTTGGACCAGATTAAGGAAATCAAAGTTTCCTTTCCCTAGTCAAAACCGCAGTTTGGAGACAATTGTTTAGGCCATCTTGTATTCATATTTGGGGTGTAACATATAGGAAAGTCTCTCCACTGTCAAATAGCTGAGCATGGAGGATTCTCTTGTTTATCTAGAATGAGAATTGAGCCTTTTTTTTTTTTTTTTTTTTTTTTTTTTTTCTTGCGTTGAAACCACTTTGAAACCAAAAAAAGGTTCCGACCGCCAACCACTATTTTAAACTGACAAAAATCTTTATTATGTTTTATTTAGGTAAGCTAAACGTTTCTGGCATTAGACTACTGGGATATCTAAAGTTTTTGTCTAGGCCGAAGTTCTTGATGCCCCTCAGACTTTTTGCGCTTTTAAGTGTTAGTTTTATGGGTAGTAGTTTTTATTTTATTTTTTTTTTTTTCTCTTGTAGTTCCGCTCTCTCTCCATGGTGTCTGAGTGCCTTTTCTCACTTATAAATGGGGACGACATGTTTGTTACCTTCTCAGAAATGCAGAACAGCAGTTACCTCGTATGGATGTTCAGCCAGCTTTATTTATATACCTTTATCAGCCTCTTCATCTACATGGTGCTCAGTCTGTTTATAGCTCTGATCACTGGCGCCTATGAGACCATCAAGGTAAATCTACAGAAATGTTGGGTGGGCTAGATGATGATGATGGTGGTTGTTAGGCTTGATCTAAAAGTAATCTCTGTTCTTAGTTTCAGAATGCAGGAGAAGACAATGTCTCACCTCTCTATCGGTACATAGCCGAGTGTAAGGACACTCCCAACTCTGGGAAATTCAGATCTGCTAGCACAACAAACTGCTGCATGTTATGCTGTTGTACCAATTCGTAAGTATACTAATTTGTACCCCCAAATAAGCCAATGCTTTTAGCAAAGGCTTTCTTCACACAGGTGTAGTCTTTCTTTCAGCTGCTTCATGAAACTAGTGCAATCTATGCTCCAATAAGTCAGTGACGACATTATCAGACCTCTCCAACACCTTATGGTGGTCTCAAAATGTTAATAAAGATGGAAGAGGCCTGTCTGCTGCCCAGGAAAATGGCAAAGAGTGTTCCAGTACTACATCTTCTGACGGTGCAACCGCTACAGCATGAGGCCAGGGCATTTCAATACGACTGCTCCTTAAGCTGGCTTGGCTCTATCAAAGCGAGATGGATATAGATATATAATTTTATATCATTTTCAACTAGCTGGTTGAACGGAAATATATAAATGACCCAATTCCTCTAACCACACATTCAGGGTGGATGGGGGAATCTCTTCCAATGTGCTATTGTATTCTGATGGCGGGGAGACTTTCCCACCATTTAGAATACACTGATCTGTGCTGCTGCGCTGATTGCTTGGAGGGAGAGAGATGCACAGAAGTTGATGAATAGATCAACTTCTGTACAATCAGCATGCCCATACATGGATCGAAACCAGCCAATTTTTTATTTATTTTTTTTATCCATGAATGGCTGCCTCCTGGGTGGGATCACTACAGAACATTCCAATGCTACCACTTCTGGGACTGCCACCTGGGTGGGAATACTTCTACATTAGAGGCCAGAGCATTCATCAGAAACTTTTTACAGGTACCTTCACCCAAACATAATTAAAGTTAAAAATTTGGTTGTTTTGGATTAATTATCCATATTTGCAACCTTCTAAAATATTCCATAGTATTTCAAAACACAGAATGATTCAGGTCCTATACCAAAGGAGCTTACATTCTAAGAAGTTTTGGTTTCCTCCTGTTTTCAGAAATGGTTTGCTTGCTAGTTTTCATGCTATGTTGAGGCAAGCCACACCAGTTCAAATAAGTCTGTAAATCGCCGTTTGTCAATCAGCACCTGCCCACTGCTTTCTGCATTGACCGTACTGCCTCTGTTGCTGAAGCCCTCCCACGGTGAGCTGCAGTGTCTGGAAGGGGGGAGCATGTCATGTGAGGGACAAATAGGAGAGGATATGTGTCGCTCAGGAAAGTTAAAGGAGGTGTGTTTTGTTTTTTAAGTGGTTCTAAAGGCAGAAGGTTCTTATCTTCATGCATTCTATGCATGAAGATGGGGGGGACCTGTGTGCAGCAGCCCCCCCAAATACTTACCTGAGCCCCAACTCTATCCAGCGATGATGCTCGAGACTCGGCTGTCTGGGACTCGCCCTCCTGATTAGCTAAGACACAGCAACTGTTGTCATTGGCTCCCGCTGCTGTCAGTCAGTTGGCCAATGAGGAGAAAGAGAGCGGGCAGGGCTGAGTCGTGGCTCCGTGTCTGAATGGGCACACAGCAGGGTCTCGGGTGCCCCTATAGCAAGCTGCTTGCTGTGGGGCAGGAGGGAGGGGCCAGGAGTGCTGGAGAGGGGCCCGGGAAGAGGATCAGGGCTGCTCTGTGCAAAACTGTTTCTTTTATTGGTCTCATGTGGCTGTCTTTCTCCCCACATTACCTGACACCACTTGTCCTCCTTTTTTCAGACCCGAGACTGAAGACGACGCGATAATTAACTGAAGCTATCCCTTTCCAAACTTGGATGTGGATGTAGAAGATTCCTAAATAATGGATTTTGAAGATTTTAATTCCATTTTAAAGAACATTTTAAGTGACTTTCCGTTATGTTTAAAAAGACATTTTAACTCCAGTCCTGCCTTACACGTTGATGTAGACGCACAGACGTATTCAGGCAGCCAAGTCCTGTTGGTGATAAGCTAATTATGTAGTCTGTACATTTTATCAGGGGTTTTATTTATAGGTACGGTTGGGTAGTATTATGATGAAGAGATGTGTAGAGTCTTGATGAGCTGTGAGGTTTAATAGAGAACATTGGAGAGCGTTAGAAGTACAAATGAGTGACCAAGATAAACGTACAACTGGTCACTGATGCCAATGCACTTCAGCTGTTTTTATATTTTTGTTTTTTAGTTGAATAACAAAGTGGCACTTTTGTTTTTATAATATATAATAATTTTTTTTTTTTTTTTTTTTTTTTTTTTTATATAATGCTCTTTTATGAAAATAAAGTGTCACGGTCATACTGATTGTGGTTTTTTTTTTTTTTTTTAATTTAAAACCTATAGTGAAGAACATCACTACATTTTGATTTAAGGTTTAAATCGGACCACCAGCCAGAATTATTACCTTTAGTGGCCGCCTCCACTCACTGCTTACATTATTGCTGCTGGGTGCCAGAGGGGTCAGTCCCCTACTTTTCCAGCCAGCAGATACACAGGCAGTGAGAGGAGGACCTTTTTTTTAATATTTTGTGTTCATTTTTTATGATGGATTGCTTTTGATAATTCTCTACTTGGTGTTCACCTTTTACAGAAAAAATGTCACCTAATATATTGGACCCCCCCACAGTCTCTGCAATACTTGCCTCCGTGGTTAGCTGTCAGCACCCCTCAGCCAGCTCAGTGGTCCATGGATTTGAAATCTGCACTCTTCTCTGTGCAGCACTTTCAGGACAGACCAGATCGATGTCCCGGAGAAATGGGGATGATGGGGATTTCAAATTCCCGACCACTGGTCCGGCTGCAGGGTGCTGACAACTTTGCAACCCTGAAGGTAAGTACAGCAGGGACTTTGATTTTTTTTTTTTTTTTTTTTTCCTGAAAAGGTGATCTTGCCCTTTTTAACCATGCTCTTGCATGTAGTTTTACATGGAAAAGTAAGTTTTGCACAACATAAATGACTTATATGATGTAGTCTGTCATCACGCTTAACAGTTTTGCCACTTGGTCTTCCCTGCAACATTGTATTACCAGTTCATCTTGCCAGTGAATGTAAGTTATTCCCCCAGCCCCCCCATTTGTCAAAGGTAGCTGTAGTGGGGATTTTTGAGAAACTATATTGCACTGGTGAGGGTGCTTATACAGGGCCTTTATCCAAAAGGGGGAGGAAAAACCATTGTAAGGGCCAGGTTCACATATGTGCAGCTGCAGTTTGCAGTCTGGGGTCCGGTGTGTCTTTGTTCACTGATTCGGGTGCAAATTTTTGCCTGAATTCACACCTGAACTGGAGCCAAAAAAGGCACACGACCCTTTTTGAAACCGCACGGTGGCCACCCTGGACTTGTGTGAACCGGCTCCATTGACAGCCAGTCACATATCAAGCAAATTGGATGCAGTTTAAATTGCATACATGTAAACCCATCCTCAGTGTTTAAAAAGTGCTAGGTAATATTGGGCTTTAACTTTTTGTCATTTACTTACTATTCGGTTCACCTTTTCCAGAATTCCCACGCAGTCAAGGGGCCCCAGTAAATCTTGAAATTTGCAGCTTTATAAAATGTTCATTACGATTTTATTGTAATACCCTTGGGGGGGGCGCGCGCAATGACCTACAGGTTATGACCATAAAATCAAACCTTTTTACAAAGCTGACCGTTTAATATCTACTGGGGACCCTTGACTGCCTAGGCTTTTTCCAGAAAATGTGAACTTAGGCTTTATAGTCTTACAGTTTATGTAGGGCTTCCCCATCCACAAGGTGACAACGCAACAGTAAGATTTCAATTCAGAAATAACAAAGCTGTCACACTATTTTTTGCGGGAAGTGTGGAGGAAATGTACTGCGGAGGATCAACTGATAATAAAACAGTTTTTACATCGGGAACAAATAAAAACTGTTGTGTTAACGCTACTGACAGACTGCATTTGATTTTCTCCATAATCACGATTTAACAGATGTCACTTATAGCAGCAGATGGGGTCTGTCCCATCAAGGTAAATTTTGGAGTGATCTGCCTGCTTTCTATGACCCTTTTCGACTCTGGAGGTGTAGAGATATCTCTGTCAAAGTAAATTCCAGGGTTGACCTGCCTGTTTAAATGCGATTTTAATTGCAGAACTGCTTTGAGTTGTCCTGGGTTCTGTATGAGCAGGGTTCTGTTCACCATGGGGTGAATGGAGCTCAGCTGCTGATGCCCATAGTGAACTGCATGGACAGCTCTAAAGGGTAGTTTGTGTTCAGAGCATGGCGTGTATACCTGTGTACACTGCTTGGTGACCTCATCCTTGCAGACATCAGGGATTCTTTCAATAAATCCTAATATGTATTCTATTCTGATCACTTAACTTTTAATTTTGTGATCCTTGCTTATACTTGAAAAGTTTGACCAAAAGTTCAGGATTACTGGGTGGCTGCTCCCCAGTCATCCCAGTTATGTTGTATTATTTATTAAATAAAGTATTTCCTTGTATTACTTCTATGAAATGGATTAAGCATATGATCTCTTGAAAAGTAATGAATGATGTAACATGGATGTGATCTGTAGTCTATGGTGTGACTATAATGTCCTCATTCTGGGGTTGGGTTACTGCTAATAGAAAAAGTATCCTATTTTGGTTTTCTAGGGTCACATTTCTTTTCATAGATGCCAGAGGCTGTGTTGTGGAAATCCTCTGACAATGTGCCAAGCTTTTACAACTGTATTCCTTTGTCCACAATGTACTAGTACAACATTTATAATTAGACAGCTGACTTTGTAGTACACTTCACTCGGAGGTTAAAGCCTAACTGAGGTAAAAGATGTATTTGTTTTAAAGCTGGACTCCAGGCAGCTATTAAGACACAAATGAATGCAACTGTGCAGTCACAACCTTTAAAGTGGTCGTAAACCTCAGACAGGAAATATGAACAAAGCATATACATCTGAAGTGTGTGCTTGTCTCAGTTAAGTTAATTTCTGTCTGTTGCTTTGTCTCCTGTCGGCATGAATTGCTTCTGACAAGTCATCCTGCCACCAATAGTAAAAAGGTGATTTTTTTGGGGGGGGGTCCTCCAGCACGCAGCCTGTGATTGACAGCCTCAGCTCTGTTCCTGTGTGAAGGGGTGGCCTGTCCTTTGCCTTCAATCGGCTCTCCTCACTGAGCTCTGTAGTGTAACTTCAGCTATCTGCCCCCTGTCTTCTGACGGCTCATACAAGCTTTATAAATTCTGGACTTTGCATGTAGAGAAGACTGCAGTTAAGCAGGTACCGCCTATGTCGGGAGATTTTGTTTAATCTCTGCATCGCCGGAATCCAGTCAGATCGTTAGTGTGTGTTTCTCTATTTGGATACAATGTATAAAGCAGCCAGCATCAACAATTGCATAGAAAACAAAAAATGCGGAGCTAAAAGTAGGGAAAAAAAAAAAAAAAAAATAATTGCCTACTTGTGAAAAAAATGTTTGTACAGTGGCATAGCATAAGCCAAGCATAATAAAAATGACACAAATGCAATATGTATAGATAAACAATACAGAAATCCACGTGAACAATGTGTAAAGATCCCCACAATATATGTGGATGAATAGTAAAGAGATCCATGTAGATCAAACAATGTGAAAAACAATTATCCTATGACACGTAAGAAAAGAATTGTCCCCTTAAGCAAGAACTAGTTCCTCTTCAGTAAGGAGTGATCCAAATTGACAGGAGTGCCCAACTTCCAGTAAATGTGAAATGGAACACTGAAGGTACCATCATGGCGACACCCTTCCAAAGCTCCTCATGCAGGTAATACAGCGTACTGGATAAAAAGAGATAAGTAATGGGTACTCTTACCCGAAGGTGTGGACCCACACACCTTAGTGGTGAGTCAGTCAGGCATCAAGCTGTAATGAACAGCAATCCTCTCAAAGGGATGGTGTGAACCTCCACTCCGCCAAGCCGTCTTCCGTACTCTGTATAAACGGGGTGTCCAATGTAGGATATCCTCAGCTTAAACTCCAACGTAGGAAGTACTCACATCATAGTAGGTGTATCAAAAATAAGAAAAGGGAAAAGAAAAAAAGGCCTCTTCATAGAGTAGATTAAATCCAGTAAAAAAATATGTTTGTTCTAAAATATATAAAATTAGAAATACATGCATATACAAGCCCACAGTAAAGAGGGGTACAAAAAAATCGTTTGGATTATGCAGTTCAGTTTTGGGCACCAGTTCACAAAAAAAAAAGCATATCGGGGAACTGGAGACAGTGCAGAATAGGGCAACTAAACTAATAAGAGGCATGGAGGAGCTCCGCTATGACGGAAGAGTAGAAGAACCAAATTTATTCTCTTGAGAAGAGGAGATTAACCACTTGCCTACTGGGCACATTCACCCCCTTCCTGCCCAGGTCCGCTTTCAGCGCTGTCACACTTTGACAATTGCACAGTTATGCTACACTGTAACCATGTTCAATTTCTATAATTTCCTTCACACAAATAGAGCTTTCTTTTGGTGGTATTTAATAGGGGTGCACCGAATGGGTTTTTTGGTGTCGAAACCGATGCCAAAAATTGAAAAATACACTAGGCTGAAAATGACTGATACCGGAACTTATTTCACAAAAAAAGTTATACATGAGATGGTCAGACTGGGGACATGGTACAGGAGATGGTCAGAGACTGGGGACATGATACAAGAGATCAATGCAGCCTCACCAGTGCCCATTAGGTGCAGCCAGCCTGTGCAGGGGAACAGAGGAGGGCATCCACCTGGTTGATTAGAGCGCCGGAAACATCACAGCTTTCATTTCAATAGCTGTGTGTTCCCTGCCGCGTGCCGTCACACACAGCTCCTCTCCCTCGTCCAGGCACTTTGATAGACAGATCACTCGTCCAATCCTGGGACGGGTGATCTGCCTAGCAAAGTTGCCTCATCTTATTTTTTAGTATCTGTCAGTAAATTTAGTAAATGAAGTACCGTATATACTCGAGTATAAGCCGAGATTTTCAGCCTCTTTTTTGAGGCTGAAAGTGCCCCCCTCGGCTTATACTCGAGTCATCGCTGTCTGCCTGCTCGATCAGCGTGTCGAGCAGACAGACAGCGGACATTCTACCATTCAAACGCCGCGCCTCCGCCTCCGCCTTCGCCTGTGATAGGCGGAACACTGAATTTCCCAGCAGCCTGTGTTCCGCCTATCACGGACATCGTCTCATCCTCGTACTACGGACGAGGATGAGACGATGTCCGTGATAGGCGGAACACAGGCTGCTGGGAAATTCAGTGTTCCGCCTATCACAGGCAAAGGCGGAGGCGCGGCGTTTGAATGGTAGAATGTCCGCCGAGGCGCCGACGAAGAGCGGCGATCCTGGCAAGGCACGGCACGGGACGGAGGCAAGGCACGACGCGGGACGGAGGCAAGGCACGGCACGGGACAGAGGCAAGGCACGGGACGGAGGCAAGGCACGGGACACAGGCTCGGGACACAGGTAGGCTGGACACACACACACACACACACACACACACACACACACACACACACACACACACACACACACACACACACACACACAGGGATGGATGGATACACACACACAGACACACACAGGGATGGATGGAGACACACACACACACAGGGATGGATGGAGACACACACACACAGGGATGGATGGATGGATGGAGACACACACACACAGGGATGGATGGATGGATGGAGACACACACACACACAGGGATGGATGGACGGACACACAGGGATGGACGGACACACACACAGGGATGGACGGACACACAGGGATGGACGGACACACAGGGATGGACGGACACACACACAGGGATGGACAGGCATGTCTCACCCTCGGCTTATACACGAGTCAATAAGTTTGCCAGTTTTTTTGGGGGTAAATTGGGGGCCTCGGCTTATATTCGGGTCGGCCTATACTCGAGTATATACGGTAATTCTTCTCCTTCACTAATGTGCGCTAATGAGGCAGCACTGATAGGCTGAACTAATATGCTGCACTTATGGGCATTGACAGGTAGCACTGATAGCCAGCACTGACTAGCATCACTAATGGGCACTGATAGTGCTTTATTGTAATCGGGGCACTGATGATCAGTGCCCTGATCCCATGTCTGATCTCCCCTGCAAGGAGATGCCACTGATCGGCACTCCTTGCCACACATTGTCAGTGTGAGGCAATGAGAGCCGATTACTGGCATTTTTATGTTTTACATGTGACATGGTTAAGGAGCCACAGGTCTTTACAGGCGTGGCCATTCGGGTGTGCCCATCGTATGACGTCCACTCAGAACAAGAGTCGCACCGTCCCTCTGTCATGAGTGGGGGGATGATCAACATGCACAAATATATTAGTGGGCCATATAGTGAACTTGGTGTTGCGTTTTATTCACTTTACGGTCAACACAGAGGACAAGGGGCCACTCTTTTATGCCTGGGGAAAAGAGATTTAATCTCCAAATACGGAAAGGTTTCTTCACAGTAAGAGCTGTGAAAATGTGGAATAGACTCTCCAGAGGTGGTTCTGGCTAGATTAGTAGATTGCTTTTAACCACTGCCCTCCGGCCGTCATATGATGTCCTTGACTTTGCGGGTATATCTGAATGATGCCTGCAGCTACAGGCATTATTCAGATATTGTCTTTTTATTGTTTTTTTTTTTCAGCCGGCGATTCCCTACACCATAAGAAGGATCATAGCGGCTGGTCAGCCGCTTGATTGTTCTTACAGGCGGTGAGAGGGGGCGCCACCCTTGGAGACAGGATGCACTGGCCCGGATGTTTACCATAGAGCTTTCCTCTGCATCCCCTTTTTATAAAAAATTTTAAACTAAAAATTAACAAAAAATTTAAAGTGCCTCTGTCCCCTTGAGCTCGCATGCAGAAGTGAACGCATACACATATGAAAACTGTGTTCAAACCACACATGAGGTGTTGATGTGAACGTTAGCGTGAGAGCAATAATTCTAGCCCTAGATCTCTGTAACTCAAAACATGTAACCTGTAAAAAATTGAAAGTGTCGCCTATGGGAATTTTTAAGTACCGAAGTTTGGCGCCATTCCACAAACGTGTGCAATTCTGAAGTGTGACATGGTAGGTATCTATTTACTCAGCGTAACTTAATCTTTCACATTATGCAAAAACAATTGGGTTAACTTTACTGGTGTGTTTTTTGTTTTGTTTTTTCCCAAAAAAGCCTTTGAACAATTGCTGCGCAAATATTGTGCGAGATAAAAAGTTGCAATGACCACCATTGTTTTCTCTAGGGTCTCTGCTAAAAAGAAAAAAAAAAAAACCATATTTGGGGGTTCTATGTAATTTTCTAGCAAAAAATGATTTTTACATGTAGGAGAGATGTCAGAATTGGCCTAGATTCTTTCCTAAATGTACATAATATAACTGGGTACTTAAATTTTAGGTAAAGTTGATCCAGGGAAAATCTGATTGGGATCAGAAAGGAATATTTTATTTATTTTTCTTCCCTGCTGCAGCAAATTGGATCATGGGGTTTTTTTTTTTTTTTTCAAATTTTTTTTTGGCTTCAAGAAAGCACAAAAATACAAAGCACATGTAATTTCTCTAGATATATTGGAGTGAAAAAAAATTAAAAAATTAAAATATATCAAGCTAACATCAGTCATCTAAATCGTATCATTCAAGATATTGAGATATATATTACATGATGGGCATGCCTACTCTGCCTAACCGACATCTAATCATCCTACATTATTTCTCTATTCATTAGATGTCTATTCCGTTCTATTATAACCTGTGTCCCTATGCTTCTTGCCTCCAATTTTCTCAAACTGAGTATACTAGAAAAAATAAAGGGAAAAGAAAAGGAGAATAAAAAAAAAGGGGCGGAGGGGGGGGGGGATAGAAGAACTATAATTTTAGGTAGGGCAAGGGGAGGGATAATGAAGGAGATGGATGGGGTGAGAACGCTCTCCTCGAGATATTGCTCAGACCTATAAAGTCCATTTATATCCCCGAATTTCTTCTAATTCGCCCCATGATATTACGTTTATTTAGTCTACCTTATCGCTTTCAAACAGAGCCTGTCTCTCATCCAAGAAAATATACATGTTCCAAGAGGTCCATGTCTTGAGGTAGCATTCTTTTTGATGACGCTTAGTACGAATGAAGTCCTCAAATTTCCTCTACCTTTTTAAACCACATACCTATAGATGGTGCTTGTGTAGATTTCCAGTATAGAGGAATACATGCCTTAGCTGCATCAAGGAGATGACGGAGAACTGTTTTTTTTTTTTTTATGTTTTACTTAGAATATTAGATACATGGAGCAAATAAAAGGGTTGATCATTCGGAATTCTACGTTCCGTAAGTTTCTGAGCTACTTGTTGGATCGTCTTCCAGTAATATTCTAATTTTGGACATAGCCAGAAGATCTGGGAGGATTGTACCCTTATCTTCCTGGCATCTCCAGCATGGATCCGATAAAGAGGGGTATATCTTTTGCAATTTCACGGGAGTTTGATACCATTTGGTAACAACTTTAAAGTTTGTATCTTAGTGCATATAGAAGACCCCTGCGGTCTAAGGATATTTTGCCGTTGACATGGCGTAAACTTGTTTCCAATATCGGTCTCCCATGCACTAAGGCATGGAAGCTGATAATCATCAGCTGACTTAATAGATGGTATGTAACCGATAAGGCATGGGGCAAGGGGCCCTCCTTTGAGCAATAAGTCTCATACCTGGTAAGATTCAGACTAAAATTATCCGGGGGGGGGGGGGGGGGGATGGATGAAGAAAATTAATCAATTGAAGAGCTCTCCAGTGATCTAATCTAAAAGGGTCAGTTACATCGCTTAATTCTGACATCCTCGGCCACCTATTTTCAGACAGAAAGTGTGATACCTGAAATTGACCATTTTGCCTTAATGCAGGGTTTCCCAATATCGGGTACAAAGGAGAGTAGATTGATAAAAGAGGGTACTTAGTAAAAAGTAATGAACATATTTGCGCCGTCAGCCCCACAATCGGATGATTCTTTATATCGTTTGGCATTAACGAGTAACACTAAGGTGCCCTAGTAAGTAAGATTTTAGTTTGAGCTTGTTTGGCGATTCCAATCAATAAGCCTAGTTAAATGTATTGCCTGTTGGTAGTTCCGTATATATTGGGAACTCCCAATCCCCCTTATGTTTTTGATAGTGAAAGCTGTTGTCTATTCAGTCTCGGTTGTTTATGAGCCCAAATAAAACTTTGAAAACATTGTTGCCACTTGATCAAAATATTTAGAGGGGATGTCTATTGGTAATGCCTGTAGTAGATACAGAAATCTTGTAAGAATGCACATCCCAAACCAAGAATGTAATCCCGTATGCCATTTGTTTAGTAGAGTTCTTGTGTCTTTTAACAAAGGTAAAAAGTTTAGATCAAATATTTGAGACATATTGGGGGGAATAGATGTCCCCAAGTATCTCAGGGCTGTTGTCGTCCACTTGAATTTAAAACTATTCTGAAGTTTTACAAGCTGAGAGTAACTTATGCCCACCTCTTTCACCTTATTAAAATTGATCTTCAAATTTGATATAGTATCATATCTATAGAATTCACAAAGAATAATCGGTAAGGAAATTGTAAGATTTGAAAGTGAGAACATCATATCGTCCACATAGGGGACACCCAACAGAAGGTATCCGCATATCTTCACTCCACTTATATCCGGATTTAACCAGACCATACAAAGAAAAGGCTCTAGTGACAGGGCAAATAGGAGTGGTGATAGGGGGCAGCCTTGTCTTGTGCCGTTCTAAATCATAAAGGGCTCCGATAGCACTCTGTTGGCTCTTACTTGAGCTGTGGGTTCTGAGTGTATTGTACATATACGATTGATTGTGACATCCCCGATCCCCACATATCTCAGAACAGCCATCATGAACTGCCAGTCGACCCTATCAAAAGCCTTTTCCGCGTCGGTTCCTAAAAATATGCAAGGAATATGGTTCTTATTTACCACGTGCAGAAGGTTTAACACTTTAATTGTGTTATCCCTAGCTTCACGAGTAGGCACAAATCCAACCTGGTCCAGATGGATCAGAGTTGGAATGTGATCTTGAATTCTGGTGGCTATTATTTTCGTGAATATTTTAAGATCTGTGTTGAGCAGCGAGATCGGTCTATAACTACTGCATGCAGTATGAACTTTTCCCTCCTTGGGTTACTGCTATATATGCCATAAGTGTATCACGTCCCAGGCCATTAAAAAAACTTCTGCATATGTTTACCAAGAGGTGTTAATAGAGTCTTGTAATATGCGATGGTAAAACCATCTGGACCCTGGGGCCTTTCCTGTTTTAATGGATCCAATCGCCTTTTGAATCTCCTCCAATGTGAAAGGTTTGTCTAATAATTTACTTACCTCTGATGATAATTTAGGCATTTGGGAGTTTACTTAATATTCTTCTGTCTGGTTCAAAGGCGGATAGTCCTTCTGGAGATTGTATAGAGATGTATAGCATCTTTGAAATTCCCTCGCAAAATCCTTGGGGAGGGAGCATTTTTGTCCATTTGGCGATTATGTGAGGTTCATAGCTCCCCACGACTTGTTCTCTCAAAGCGTTGGCCAAGACTTTTCTGCATTTATTACCAGACTCATAGGATATTCTCCTACAGATCTGTATTTGTGCTTTTGCTTTAAATAACATTATGACTTCGTGCATCCCAGCTGTTCCCTGGGCCCAGCTTCACTCCCGGGGGCTCCAGGGATTCCTTCTCTCCTCCTGGGACGAGAGAAGAGAACCCCTGGATGTGAGAGTTTGTCTCATAGGGGAGGTAAGAAGCTCCCTGGATTGGTGGCTCAATCCAACCAACTTATCTGGGGGTTGGACATGGACACAACAAGATCCGATAAGCATAACAACGAACGCAAGTGCCTAGGGCTGGGGAGTGCACTTGACAGATCACTACACCCAGGGTCCCTGGGACTGGAGACAGAGCAAGGCTTCCTCCAATTTCAAGGAGCTTCTGGCAGTCGGAAAGGTGTCAAGCTTTTTTAAGAACCAGGTCCGAGGGAGGGAAGTACAAATCTTCTCAGACAACGCGGTAGCCAATCACCAAGGAGGAACAAGGTCAGGCAGGTTAATGACACTGACTCAGGAGATCCTGGGGGAAGCAGAGAAGAATATTCTTTCTGCCTCAGCAGTCAATATAAAAGGGTCCCTGAATCTTCGGGCAGACTTCCTCAGCAGGCAGCCCATTCATCAGGGAGAGTGGGAGCTAAACAAGGAAGTTTTCTCTCTGGTAAGCCATTACTTTGACAAACCAGAGATACATTTGTTTGCTTGCCAGAAGAACACGAACATTCGGAGGTTCTTCTGTCTCAACAGGGTTCCTGGGGGGTGGATGCCTTAGCCCAGAACTGGGATTTCGGTCTGGCATACGCATTTGCTCCCCTAGTGCTTATTCCCCGGGTGTTACAGAAGCTGTCCCAGTCACACGGTTGCCTCATTCTGATTGCACCCTGGTGGCTGAAGCAGGCTTGGTTTACCACTCTGAGGAGGTGGTCGATCAGTCCTCCGTTGCATCTTCTGGTCTGACGCGACCTCCTATGCCAGGGCCCAGTCATTCATCCCGACCCGGGCTTTCTTTCCCTGATGGCCTGGTTTTTGAGAGAGAAAACCCTAGGAGTAGGGGATGTTCGGAGAAGGTAATTGATACACTTTTGCTTAGTAGAAAAACAGTCACTAGGCGAATCTATGCAAAAGTCTGGAAGGTCTTCTCCTGCTGGGCTCAGTCTAGGGAAGGCACTCTCCAAAAAATCCCAACAGTCTTTGATTTCCTTCAAGATGGGGTGGACCAGGGTTTAGCGATTAGCACCCTCAGAGTTCAGGTGGCAGCCCTGTCAGTGTTCTTTGACAGTAGACTAGCCCGGAACCCCCTTATAAAAAGGTTTTTGACAGCCAGGGAAAGGTTAACCCCGGTAAGGATTATCAATTTTCCACTGTGGGATTTGTCCCTGGTACTGGATGCCCTAATAAAAGGACCCTTTGAGCCGGTGGCTCAAATTTCATTTAATTTCTTTCCCTTAAGATGGCCTTCCTTTCTTTCCCTTAAGATGGCCTTCCTTCTGGCCATCACCACAGCCAGAGGGATTGGCGACCTACAAGCTCTGACTGACTATTAAAGAGCCCTTTTTGTTGCTCCTGGAGAATAGAGTAATCCTCGGACAGGACCCATTATATTTACCTAAGGTGACCTTGGGCTTTCACAGGTCACAGGAGATTGTTCTTCCATCATTTTGTCAGAACCCCAAGAATGATAAAGAAGAAAGAATTCACTTATTGAATTGATTTTGTGCACTCCGGCTTTAGTAAATCTACCCCACAGTATTTTTTGTGAACTAAATGCTGTCAGCCCGGCCCAATTTGTCTATTGCATAAACTACTGAATCCTTTCCATTGTCCTCCTCCCCACAATGTAATGCTGACCATACACATATAGATTTTCATTTAAAAAAAAAAATTGTTTGAGGCTGGGTTCAAACCATTGCAAATTGGATGCGGATTCCCCTCATCCAAGTTGCAAAAGCAGGAGAGCTTGACTGGATGGAGCTGGATTCACATATCTCTGCCGCAAATTTGCACAGGAGCACTGTGCGTTTTTTTGTCTGTTCCAAATCCGAATTCAGCAAAAATTTGGGCTGAAATTGGACCTAAAACCGTGAACCAAGATGCACCGGACCCCTGCTGGAATCCGCATGCCGCGATGGTGTGAACCCAGCCTTAAGAAAGTTTGTTCGATTTTCTAATTGTTAATGGGGTTCGTTTTTGACCACAGTGATGGGAAAATTCCAAGGAGCAGAATAGAAAACCTTTCTCAAGCAAACAAATTTTTGGACAGTATATGCGGTTTTCGTTCAGAAATGACATTCATTTTAAAATTAAATGTTAAAAACAAGTGATGTTTTTGAACAACGTTCGTTCATTCATTCTTCGTAAGCGCAAAGAATTTTTGTACAAATATTCTGGTATGAAAATTTATATGCGTATGGTCAGCATTAGTGGTCTGTACCCCATGATAAAAAAATATTGTGAGGGCTAATTGGATTGCTTGGGATAACACAAAGTTTGCACAGGATTGCTCAGATTTTCTGAAATGTTAAAAGGCTCCTCCTCCTCCTCCATTGGAATTTCCTCTGCTGATGTGTGCTCTTTACGGTGTAAGTCTGTGTCTAGCCATCCCTGATTGGTGCTGTTAAAAAAAAAAAAAAAAAAAAATTTCAAGAGCAATTCGTATTCCATTATAAACATCAATCAGCTCCCAATAAATCTTTATTGAACATTTAATGTGTATTTATTGTGCATTAAAATAGTGTAGGCAGAAAGATGCTTTCATTCTGTTCAGATGGTATCTACATCCATGGCCCTTTTTTTTTTTTCTCGCAGGTATTGGTAATTTCTTTATAATTCTTTAACTGCTTGCCTACTGGGCACTTTCACCCCTTCCTGCCAAGGGCAAATTTCAGCGGTGGCAGACTTTTAATGACAATTGCGTGGTCATGTAACAATGTACTGATATGAATTTTTTCACACAAATAGAGCTTTATTTTGGTGGTATTCACCACTTTTTTTGTTTTGCTAAACAAACAAAAAAAAAAGGACAAGCTTTCTGAAAGAAAATTGTTTTTCTTCGTTTCTGTTATAACATTTTGCAGACAGGTAATTTTTCTCCTTTACTGATGTGTGCTGATAGACAGCACTAATAGGTGACAATGATTGGCAGCACTATTGGAACTGCACTGATGTCCCTTTAACACAAGTCTGTTATCGGAAAGCCAAAAACTGGCTTTTGTTTACATTGTGATTGGCTGTTATTGGACACAGCTGATCATGTGGTAAAGGGCCGCTGTGATTGGCCCTTTGTCTGATCTGTGATCAGCTGAGGTAGAAGGACTCAGAGATCACAGAGCGTGCCACACGATCACGGGAGGGCATCTATGTATGCCCTTCTGGAAAAGTAAGCCCGCACTATAACAGTATTTTATCTATAGCTTGGGTGGGAAGTGGTTAATACTGATTTTATATTAAAATTGAGCTTTTTTTTTGTGAGTTTTAGTGCATGTACTCAATCGGCATACTATAACCTACCTCCATAGTGTTTAGCAATAAGAGGACATTGAGGGGAGAAGTATAATTTACCACTGTGTATACACCCCCATGTGTGACTCTATAGTCATGTGGGCTGCACAGATAAGAAAGAAAATTAAGATCTTCGAAAAACTGGAGCATGCTCTGTAGAGGACACCAACTAGTCTACACACTCTCAACCTGCAGTGAGGACACAAAAGAGATGGGAGGGACAGCTGAAGACAGGATCAACTAGGCATATTTCACTCTACAAAAAAAAAATGAATGCTTTAGTGGCTTTGTGAGCATGAACACTTATACTGTGTGTAACAATTTTTTCATAATTGGGGTTTAACAGCACCCTAAGATTGTTAGCTGAAATTCAGCTTTAATTTGTTAAGGGAGTCCATCTAAATTTGCTAGTGCACCTAACACTATGCTCTCCCTAGGCTAGACTGCTGCTGTCCAACAGTGTCTCCATTGCTCCACTATCCAAAGTTTAGACACCCTCAGGCAGGAAATGTGTGACTGGCCAGATCACTAGGTGAAAATAAAAGCAAAAAAGGCAACTAATGCAGCCACCACTTGTAGGCTCCATTCACACTAATGTGTTTTTTCATCCTTTTTGCAGAAATGCAGGACATTATTTTTAACATGGGTTCCTATGGAACATGTTTACATCACTAGATTTTTGTGCCTCTGTGTTTTTGGGGCTTTTTTTTCCGAAGCATTTTGCATGTAATAAACTTCAACGGACCCGCATTCCAAACGCAATACTGTGATTTTACGCTATTTGTGTTATGCCATTTGTATTCTTTTTGCTTTACATTCACTGTATGTAGCTGGTTGCTAAGGAGCAGGCTGGGAAGCCGGCTGCCGCATCCTTAACCGATAAGTCATCAGCTGTCAGCGTGATTGCTAATACAATCTTAAAAGTGGTTGCGATCAGTAAACGTAGTCAAAACATAAGCTAGGATAAGCCAATGCGGGTAAACAGAAAAGCCAGTAATCGGGAAACCAGAGATCAGCGTAGTCTGAGGTAGCAGAACAGGATCAGGAACCAAAGGGGACGTCAGCCAGGCACACAGAAAAGAATCTCAAGATACATTGACCAAGGCAAAGGCACAAAAGGAATGAACAAGGCAGTTTAAATAGCCAGAAGGGGCTGGCTGTAGGAGGGACTGACGAGCAGGTAATGATCACCAGATGAGCCACTGTGGAAACCATGAGTGCTGACAATTATCCGAAAGCTGAGCAGCCTGAGCGCAGAGAAGAGAGCTGCCGAGAGTACCTCCTCCTCAATGATCCCCCCCCCCCCCCCCGAGGGGCACCAGGTTTGAGGGGAAATCGTCTATGGAAAGCGCGGAGGAGAACAGGAGCATGTACGTCTGAGGATGAGACCCAAGAGCCTTCCTCCAAGCCGTACCTTTTCCAATGAACAAGGTAATGTGTGCACCCACAAAACCTATGGGAGTCAATGATAGTTTGCATTTCATACTCCTCATGGTTCTCAACCTGAACTGGGTAAGGACGTGGTACCGAGGTGGTGAAGCGATTGCACGCCAAAGGTTTTAATAATGAAACATGGAATACTTTAGAAATACGCATATTGGAAGAAACATCTAAAGTGTAGGCCACTGGGTTGATCCTTCAGAGAATACGGAAAGACCCAATATACCTCTGTGCCAGTTTCAATGAAGGAACAAGGAGTCGGCCAGTCATACCCTCTCCCCAACTTGGTAGGAAGGCGCAGGTAGGTGCCGGCGGTCAGCAGGGAGTCTATACCTACCCCTGGCATGTCGTAAGGACTTTTGGACCTGCACCCAAGTGGAAAGGAGATCACTGAGATGCTCCTCTAATGCAGGATTTTTTTTGAGGAACAAATGTGTCGGGCAACATGGATGGCTGGAACCCATAATTCACCATAAATGGAGACGATTGGGAAGCGGCATTGATGGCACTATTGTGAGCTAACTCCACCCAAGGTAAGGGGTCTGACAAGTTGTTATTGTGGTCAGAAATATAGCAACGTAGAAACTTCTCTAAGGCTTAGTTGGCTCGTTCTGCAGCCCCATTGGACTGTGGGTGATATGCAGAGGAGAAGGAAAGCTGTCCACAAAAGGCTCGCCAAAACCTGGACTCAAACTGACTAACCCTGTCTGAGATGATAAACTTGGGTAGCCCATGTAACCAAAAGATCTCCTGAGCATAATGGATGCCAGCTCTTTGGATGTAGGCAACTTCTTAAGTGGAATACAATGTGACATCTTCGAGAACTGGTCAACCACCATAAGAATAACTGTGTTGCCCTGGTAATTCCACAATAAAATCCATAGACAATTGAGTCCAAGGCCTCTTTCCATTGGGTATGGGTTGTAGGAGGCCCACTGGAAGGTTTGTGGTGTTTTACTCTGAGCACGCATGGAACAAGCGGCTACGAAGGTGGTTACATCAGCGCGGAGACTAGGCCACCAGAATTATTGAGAAACGGACTAGATGAGTTGATTCTTCCTTGGGTGACCAGCTCCCTTGGGAGAATGGAAAGTCTGGAGCAAAGCAGTGCGGAGCAGCTTTGCTCCAGCAGCAATTACAAGGTGTCTCAGGAGGAGAACGGATCTAAACAGCAAGAATTCTGTCATCCAAAGGTGAAGTGAGACTAGTGCGAATAGTGGCTAGAATGTGATCGGGAGGTATCACAGGAGTAGAAACCGACTCCATCTAGACAATGCATCAGCCCTTACATTCTTAGTACCGGGTAAGAATGAGACTATGTAATTGAAGCTTGACAGAAAAAGAGCCCATCACGCCCCTCTTGGAGCGTTTTGCCTCCGACAAGAATGTGAGATTCTTATGGTCGGTCAAAATGAAGACTGGAACAGTGGTACCCTCAAGGAGATGCCTCCATTCCTTAAAGTGGAGTTCCAACGACATCTAGCAATTAAAAAAAATCCATCTATCATAAATAAGCATACTATTATAATTTGAAAAACATGACTCTTCTATGCTACGCTGTTATAGTTTGTATTTTATATTTCTTTTTCTTGTGCGTTCCCATCTTGCTTGTGGGCAGAGGAAGCCCACAAGGATGATCTTCCGGGATAAGGTGCTACTGAATTAACCAGCATGCACCGCCCAATCTTACACATGCGCATTATGCACACATAGCGGTGGAAACTTCTCTGGTTGCCATCACAATGGGCATCATCGTTGGAAGTACCCGCCCCACTGTTATGGCAACCTAGCTCTTCCACTGACTCCTGGGAAAGGATGACATGCATCTCCCAGGAGCACTAGTGAGCACAGGCACAGAGGGAAATTACGTCAGGCGCTGGGGAGACGAAGTCGCAGAATACAAGAGACCCCATAGCAACAGCACTGTAGGAGGGGGTAAAAATGTATTTATTTTTCCAAATGTTGATGCTGATGGATAATGCTGTTGATTTATTTAAAGTACATTTTTTGGGTGGAACTCCGCTTTAAAATCTAAAATAATAGCTAACAATTCTCCGTTCCCAATCTCGTAATTGCATTCAGCAGGTGACAATTTCTTATAAAAGTAGACACATTGAGGCAGAAGGGCACCTACTCCAGTCTCAGATGCATCAACCTCAAGAATGAAGGGTAACGTGGGATCAGGATGTGCCAACACAGGAGCTGAAACAAAGGCAGCTTTGAGATACTCAAAGGCTTTAAGGGAATCCAGAGACCAATTCTGTGGATTGCTATCCTTCCTGGTCATATCAGTAATGGGTTGGACCAGAGAAGAGAAATTAGGAATACATTTCCAATACAGTGGTGTGAAAAAGTGTTTGCCCCCTTCCTCATTTCCTGTTCCTTTGCATGTTTGTCACACTTAAGCGTTTCGGAACATCAAACCAATTTAAACAATAGTCAAGGACAACACAAGTAAACACAAAATGCAATTTGTAAATGAAGGTGTTTATTATTAAAGGTGAAAAAAAATCCAAACCATCATGGCCCTGTGTGAAAAAGTGATTGCCCCCTAAACCTAATAACTGGTTGGGCCACCCTTAGCAGCAACAACTGCAACCAAGCGTTTGCAATAACGTACAATGAGGCTTTTACGGCGTCCTGGAGGAATTTTGGCCCACTCATCTTTGCAGAATTGTCCTAATTCAGTTACATTAGAGGGTTTTCGAGCATGAACAGCCTTTTTAAGGTCATACCACAGCATCTCAATAGGATTCAGGTCAGGACTTTGGCTAGGCCACTCCAAAGTCTTCATTTTGTTTTTCTTCAGCCATTCGGTGGTGGACTTGCTGGTGTGTTTAGGATCATTGTCCTGCTGCAGAACCCAAGTTCGTTTCAGCTTGAGTACACGAACAGATGGTCGGACATTCTCCTTCAGGATCTCTTGGTAGACAGCAGAATTCATAGTTCCTTTTATCACGGCAAGTCTTCCAGGTCCTGAAGCAGCAAAACAGCCCCAGACCATCACACTACCACCACCATATTTTACTGTTGGTATAATGTTCTTTTTATGAAATGCAGTGTTCCTTCTACGCCAGATATACTTGGACACACACCTTCCAAAGAGTTCCACTTTTGTCTCATCGGTCCACAGAATGTTGTCCCAAAAGTCTTGGGGATCATCAAGATGTGTTGTGGAGAAATTGAGACGAGCTTTGATGTTCTTTTTGCTCAGCAGTGGTTTTCTCCTTGGAACTCTGCCATGCAGGCCATTTTTGCCCAGTCTTTTCCTGATGGTGGAGGCATGAACGCTGACCTTAACTGAGGCAAGTGAGGCCTGCTGTTCCTTGGACGTTGTTGTGGGGTCTTTTGTGACCTCTTGGATGAGTCGTCGCTGTGCTCTTGGGGTAATTTTGGGCGGCCGGCCACTCCTGGGAAGGTTCACCACTGTTCCATGTCTTCGCCATTTGTGGATAATGGCTCTCACTGTGGTTCGCTGGATTCCCAAAGCTTTGGAAATGGCTTTATAACCCTTTCCAGACTGATAGATCTCAATTACTTTCTTTCTCAATTGTTCCTGAATTTCTTTGGGTCTCGGCATGATGTGTAGCTTTTAAGGATCTTCTGGTGGACCTTACTGTGTCAAGCAGCTCCTATTTAAGTGATGCCTTGATTGTGAACAGGTGTGGCAATAATCAGGCCTGGGTGTGGCTAGAGAAATTGAACTCAGGTGTGGACAACCACAGTTATAGTATGTTTTAACACGGGGGGCAATCACTTTTTCACACAGGGCCATGATGGTTTGGATTTTTTTTCACCTTTAATAATAAACACCTTCATTTACAAAATGCATTTTGTGTTTACTTGTGTTGTCCTTGACTATTGTTTAAATTGGTTTGATGTTCCGAAACACTTAAGTGTGACAAACATGCAAAGGAACAGGAAATGAGGAAGGGGGCAAACACTTTTTCACACCACTGTAATTGGCAAAGCCAAGAACATGCTGTAGCGGTTGTAGGTGAGCTACTGTAGAACCCATGAGTGCTGACAATTATCTGACTGCTGAGTAGCTTGAGCACAGAGAAGAGAGCTGCTGAGAGCCCAGCCCAGCCCTGACCCCACCCATGTGAATGAGTATGGGTTACATTGTGCTCCTACTCATTCACCAAAGAAAAGTAGTGTCATGTGACAAGAGACTGTTTTTGGCAAGCCCCCAAAGCATCCCCCCCCCATTTGAGGGCATGCGGCCTGTTCTGGTTCAGGAGGGGGCACCCACTCGTGCCCTCCTTTCCTGACCTGCCGAACTGCGTGCTCAGATAAGGGTCTGATATGGATTTTGTGGGAGACCCCATGCCATTTAAAAAAAATTGGGTGTAGGAGTGTCCCCTCCAAATCCATACCAGACCCGTAGGGCATTGTATTGACCTGGGGGGGACCCCACACCGTTCTTTCTTACACATTTGATTTTTTTTTTTTTTTACATCCAGCTATCAATGGGGAACGGCTTCCCGTCCCACTTCTTTGTAACTGGCTATATACAGTGAATGTAAAAAAAAAAAACTACAAAAAAAAACCCACAAAAGCAAAACACAAGTCATGGTAAAAATGTAGTTTAAAAACGCAAGAAAGCGCAGCAAAAGGCACTGTATAAACGCTCAAAGGCAACATGCATAGATGTGAATTGAGCCTTAAAGAGGAAGTAAACCCTGATGAGTTTACTTCCTCTTTCATTCCCTGCAAAGGCAAAGCATAATGGACTACTATGCATTGCATAGTAGCCCATTATGTGTCACTTACCTGACACAGGAGCCAGCGAAGTCACCGCTGTCCCCTGTAGTTCCGAGCGTCCATCTTCTTGGTGGGTCTCCGTGGGTCTCGCTGCTCAGCACGGGAGCCGAGACGCGCGGCATTGTGCGGCATCTTCGTCATCGACGATGCCATGCTCAGTGCACCTCAGTGCGCCTGCGGTTTGGGAGATATTTCTTGGACCTACAGGTAAGCCTTAAAGCGGGGTTCCACCCTAAAGTGGAACTTCCGCTGATCGGAACCCTCCCCCCTCCGGTGTCACAATTGGCACCTTACAGGGGGGAGGGGGGTGGAGATACCTGTCAAAGACAGGTATTTACACCCACTTCCAGGTATAGACTCCCATGGGAGTCTATGTCATTTCCTGTCCTGCCACGCTGTCTGCTGGGACACACGGGTCCCAGTGACAGCGCGGACAATTCCTATTGCGCTGCGCAGTAGGGAACCGGGAAGTGAAGCAGATTCGCTTCACTTCCTGATTCCCTCACCTAGAATGGCAGAGGCAGCAGCCGAGAGCCGAGCGATCGATCGGCCTCGGCTGCCGGCATCGCTGGAACCCGGGACAGGTGAGTGTCCATTTATTAAAAGTCAGCAGCTGTAGTATTTATAGCTGCTGGCTTTTAATATTTTTTTTTTTAGGTGGAATCCCTCTTTAATCTAGGCTTACCTGTAGGTCAAAGTGGTTTGTAAGGGTTTACAACCACTTTAAGGATTGGCAAACTGCAATATATATATATATATATATATATATATATATATATATATATATATATATATATATATATATATATATATATAACATTTTTGGGATTATATACACTTTAAGCTGGCCATACACCAACATTTAGTTTTAAGAACGTCTAATCATTAGTGGGGTGAAATCCACTTTTTTTTCAACCACATTAATTAAAAGATTTGGACGAACAGGATGGACATTTTTAACAGTGAATGTGGTTTTCTTTCTGAAAAGTATATTTACTCCAAAGTCAAATTTTAAAAGCAGACTATTTTTTTTTTTTTTGAGTACTGGGCTGTTGATTTTTTTTTTCATACAAATGTTTGTATGCAAATCTACTAGTGTATGGCCAGCTTTCTGTTTTAACTGGGGGGTGGGTTCATATAAAAACCAGACCTTGTGGCGTCTAGGTGTGAAAGAGTGTCAGCTTCTTGAAACAGCTGTGACAAGGACAGGTGACTACTGCATGAAGAGTGATACTTTGTTGTCACATAGCTTGACAGAATGACGCAGAACGAATCAGTTATGTAAACGGAGGGAACTGCACAAAGTATAAAATTACTCGTCGCCTAGGATAGTATCAATGGTATGTAGAGTAAAGGGCACCATGTAATCTATGTACTACACAGATAAATATAGCACAGGCTACTTTCCCCACCTAGCGTATGCATTCATTCATGTATGAAATATATCTAAAGTCATTCACCTGAGAAAACTTAAAATACACTTAGGGGGAGATTTACTAAAACTGGAGCACGCAGAATCTGGTGCAGCTGTGCATGGTAGCCAATCAGCTTCTAACTTCAGCTTGTTCAATTGAGCTTTAACAATAAAACCTGGAAGCTGATTGGTTTCTATGCAGATCTTCTTAAGATTTTGCAATCTCTAGCTTTAGTAAATCTCCCCCTTAGTATCTCATTGGTGAAATCATTTAGGCTTTGATTTTAAAAGGTAGCATTTAGCTTTGGGTGTAGCAACATGGCCGAGGTTACTCTCTGCTGTAGGAGTGGAGGAGTAATATGGGAATTTGTTTACTATCAACCCCATATATGGCTCCAATCCCCGCCCAGCACTGACCGATGATGTCACCTGCAGTGGCTGAGGATCGTACTAACAAGTCAAAAGAAGGTCGAACAAGTAAGGACAAAGGTGAAGAGGACATAGATTTTCTTTCTGAAAAGGAATGAGTTTGAAGGGAAGGGCTGCATTTGTCTGCAGGGACCTGATATGTGCGTAGGCACAAGGTTTTGTGTGTGTGTGTGTGTTTATATATATATATATATATATATATATATATATATATATATATATATATATATATAGTATATAAATATATATTCATTCTGATGTGTGTGCATATTAGATTTTTTGTCTTACTCTGATTTATTCTGAATGAAAACAATATTTTTGGGTAACATATTATCCTAGAGAAAGGCAAAAAGTTTGGGTAACATATTCTAGAATAAGGCAAAAAAATGGGTAACCTATTCTAGAATAAGACAACAATTTTTGGTAACCTATTCTAAAATAAGGTAACAATTTGGGTAACATAGTATTCTAGAATAAAAAAAATATATGGCTAACATTATTGTAGAATAAGACAAAAATTTGGGGTAACATTATTTTAGAAGAAGAAAAAAATGTGTGAAAATTGTATACCGTGTTCTCTTTTTGCTTGGTAATTATCTGCAATTTCATTCTGATTCGTATTAAAAAAAAAAATTGTATTTCGTAATTCGTGTCCGAAATTCAATTCGGATTTGTACGAAATATGAATTTTCGTTAGATTCGTAAACTTTTCATTAAAATAACGAAAGTTCGTTATGATGAATTTATCATTATGAGGGGCTACCACCATCCCTGTGCTGTGCTGACTTCCTGGGTTTTTAACTTTTAGGTTCGTTAACTTTTTGTAACAAATACGAATGTATGTTATGATGAATTTATCATTATGAGGGGGTTCCCACCATCCCTGTGCTGAGTTCCCGGGTCTGTACACCTGCTGTGTCCATTATGGGGGGTTCCTGGGTCTGAGTGTACGCCCGATGTGCCCATTATGAGGGGTTCCCACCATCCCTGTACTGACTTCCTGGGGTTTTAACTTTTAGGTTTGTTAACTTTTCGTAACAATTACGAATTTTCGTTATGAATTTGGCTCTGAAATTTGTAAACGAAATTTTGTATTTCGTACAGAATTCGTATGCATAAAAATGTGTATTTCGGATTCGTACGAACGTACGAATTTCCAATTCATGCAAAACTGTCGATTAGTGAACACTGAAATAATAACGTGCATTGCCTGTAGCAGCCAATCAAATTTTCATCCATGTCTGTGAAACCTTTAAATAACTATTTGATATCTGCCTACGGTGCACTACACAGTCACTTTTTTGCTTCATTTTTTAATATGTTCTTTACAACCACAGTGGCCTTTAAAACAAAATGTATATAATCAGGGGCTGACTGACCATTCAGCCACTCGGGCACTGCCCGAGGGCCCCGAGCCACTAGGGGGCCCCATCACGGTTGTGAGCCTCAGTAAAACCAGGGACAGTATCTAAAAATCAGTATTTTTTTTACATCTGTCTCTGAAATGTCCCTTACCGACATCCTTTTGGTCTAAAATTCCAGAGATTATAGCTGCCCCACCTCTCCAGTACCTTCTCAGCCAATAGAAACATGTCTGTGTATACTGTGTGTGTGTGTATACTGTGTGTCTCCATAATCTCTGATTGCCTGGGGGCCCCATAATCTCCTATTGCCCAGGGGCCCCATGAGTTGTCAGTCCACCCCTGTATATAATATGACGATGAACAGACAATTGATTAAAGCAGTTATATATTAATATAAAATTTGCATGCAAAAATTTTAGCATTAATCTTTGGGTCTGTTTTGCAACCAAAGTGAGAGATCGAGGGGGACATTTATCAATACTTCCAATGGCTGTAATATTTTATGCCCAAAATTTACCGAAAGATTCATGCCAACATCTGTGCACACAAATTGCACATCAGAACTAAAGGCAAAACTGTTCTTTTCAATTTGTATAGAGTAATAGAGGTCTATACAGTGAGGGAAAAAAGTATTTGATCCCCTGCTGATTTTGTACGTTTGCCACTGACAAAGAAATGATTAGTCTATAATTTTAATGGTAGGTTTATTTTAACAGCGAGAGAGAGAATAACAACAAAAATAACCAGAAAAACACAGTTCAAAAAAGTTATAAGTGCAGCGCTAACATGAAAAATCTCAGATTCCTACTGAGAATAATGATAAGTGAAATATACACACATTGATTAGTGCAAAATCAATATAACATGAAAACGTAAAACAGTGTTAAACTGTCATAATGTGATGAAATAAACTGAGAATACTATTCACTCTATATAAATAATCCTTGATAATAGGAAAGATATCAATCCCAATACTATCATTAAATGTGATTAAATGTTCAAAAAATTTGTGATGGTGATCCAAATGGTGAAATAATATATGCAGTCTGTGTTTGGGACTTTAGTGAAGAAAAGCTGATAGAAGATCCGCCACCATATGTTCTTAAAGGCTTACCAGAAGGATTGAACGGAGATGGGTTTATACCCACTCAGTCAATCAAGCTTGAATGGTAATAAACCTGAGAAGAGATTATCTCCACCAACATGAACTCCAGGGAACCAGTAAAAGAACTTCAATGATGTTATGTGGGTTAATGAGCCCAAACGGATAAAAGTCAAAAAAGGTAGAAAACAGGAGGGCACATAGCGCGATTTACGTAAAATAACTCACAGCATATTAATTAAATGAAGGAATAACACTCACATTTTATGATATACAAGTGCTTTAAAATAAAGTTGGCAGTAACGGTGGCATCAGTAGTCCTTTGACGCGTTTCGTCCTCTGGGACATCATCTGGGGTGATGATTTTAAAGCGCTTGTAGATCATCATAAAATGCGAGTGTTTTTCCTTCATTTAATAAATATGCTGTGAGTTATTTTACAGAATCACGCTATGTGCCCTCCTGTTTTCTTCTTTTTTTTTGACATTTATCCATTTGGGCTCATTAACCCACATAACATCATTGAAGTTCTTTTACTGGTTCCCTGGAGTTCATGTTGGTGGAGATAATCTCTTCTCAGGTTTATTACCATTCAAGCTTGATTGGTGTACACCAGGGGCGGATCCAGGGGGGGGGGCAACGGGTCAATTGCCCCCTCCGAGAATACCGCCAGCTAATGACAGCACGGCCGGTTCCGCGGGTCCAATCGCGGCCGGTTCCGCGGGTACCCGCGGGCCGGTTCCGTGGGTCCAATCGCGGCCGGTTCCGCGGGTCCAATCGCGGCCGGTTCCGCGGGTACCCGCGGGCCGGTTCCGCGGGTCCAATCGCGGCCGGTTCCGCGGGTCCAATCGCGGCCGGTTCCGAGGGTACCCGCGGCCGGTTCCGCGGGTCCAATCGCGGTCGGTTCCGCGGGTACCCGCGCGGCCGGTTCCGCGGGTACCCGCGCTGAGTGGACAGGTGAAGGGGGGGCAGCTGGGCGGCTTAGGAGGGCTGCTGGCCAATCAGGAAGCCAGCAGGCAGGGGAGCAGGGAGATGACATCATCTCTCACTGCCCTGCATCCCTTCAGTTCCACCCTCACTGTGTAGGAAGCTGTGTGCAGCAGAGAGATTGCATCATCTCTCTGCTGCCTATCTTCACTCTGGGACCCAACAAAAGACCACCAGTAGGTGACAATCCGCAGTGTGTGGCAGGCTACCTGGCAAGTGGCAATCCGCAATGTGTGGCAGGCAACGTGGCAAGTGACAATCCGCAATGTGTGGCAGGTGACGTGGCAAGTGACAATCCGCAATGTGTGGCAGACTACGTGGCAAGTGGCAATTCGCAATGTGTGGCAGACTACGTGGCAAGTGGCAATCCGCAATGTGTGGCAGGCAACGTGGCAAGTGACAATCCGCAATGTGTGGCAGGTGACGTGGCAAGTGACAATCCGCAATGTGTGGCAGACTACGTGGCAAGTGGCAATCCGCAATGTGTGGCAGGCAACGTGGCAAGTGGCAATCCGCAATGTGTGGCAGGTGACGTGGCAAGTGACAATCCGCAATGTGTGGCAGGCTACGTGGCAAGTGGCAATCCGCAATGTGTGGCAGGCAACGTGGCAAGTGGCAATCCGCAATGTGTGGCAGGTGACGTGGCAAGTGACAATCCGCAATGTGTGGCAGGCTACGTGTCAAGTGGCAATCCGCAATGTGTGGCAGGCAACGTGGCAAGTGACAATCCGCAATGTGTGGCAGGTGACGTGGCAAGTGGCAATCCGCAATGTGAGGCAGGCAACGGGGCAAGTGACAATCCGCAATGTGTGGCAGGTGACGTGGCAAGTGACAATCCCCAATGTGTGGCAGGTGACGTGGCAAGTGGCAATCCGCAATGTGGGTCAGGCAACGTGGCAAGTGACAATCCGCAATGTGTGGCAGGTGACGTGGCAAGTGGCAATCCGCAATGTGTGGCAGGCAACGTGGCAAGTGACAATCCGCAATGTGTGGCAGGTGACGTGGCAAGTGGCAATTCGCAATGTGAGGCAGGCAACGGGGCAAGTCACAATCCGCAATGTGTGGCAGGTGATGTGGCAAGTGGCAATCTGCAATGTGTGGCAGGCTACGTGGCAAGTGACAATCCGCAATGTGTGGCAGGTGACGTGGCAAGTAACAATCCGCATTTGGTGACAAGTGACAATCCACATTTGGTGGCAGGCGACATGGCAAGTGACATCCTCAGGGCTCCCACTGATTCTGCAATATGGTGAGTTGAACCATTTAATTTTATATTACAATGTATTAATAGAAATAATGCGCTTCAATCATCCTGACACCATAACAACCATGGTGCCGTAATGATTGAAGCGCCAATACCAGCCATTTCCCATATAAATTGCCCCCCAAAAAACATATTTTATAGAAGTGCCCCTCCCGAGACTAGACTCTGGATCCGCCCCTGGTGTACACCCATTTGGGTTCAATCCTTCTGGTAAGCCTTTAAGAACATATGCCCCCTAGTGGTGAACCCCTTTACTGCCAATGTCATTTACACAGGAATCAGTGCATTTGTATAGCACTGATTGCTGTAAAAATGACGATGGTCATTTGTATAGCACTGATTGCTGTAAAAATGACAATGGTCCCAAAAATGTTATTTTTTAAAAAAAATTGTCACTTTTTTTGTTTATAGCGCAAAAAATAAAAACCACAGGGGTGATCAAATACCACCAAAAGAAATCTCTATTTGTGGAAAAAAAGGATACCCTATTAAAAAATAAAAATAAAAATAAAGTTTGGATTACTGCATGCCAGGAATCTTTAAATAAAAAATAAAAAACCCTACAAAAGTAAGCATTTATTTAGCCTAGATTCAAATGTATTCAGGAGCATGAATGTGTGTGATTTACATATTATTTAGCAGACACATAGGTGAGCCTTATTTGTGAAGGAACCATGAAAAAAAAAAACTTGGGGAACAATAAACATTTATCAAAGACAAAAATAATTCACTCAATCCCCCCTGTAAACACAGGTAAAGTGAGTCCCAGGTTCACAGTGCTGCGACTTGTCATGCAACTTGAGAGTTCAAAGTTGCTTGACAAATCTTACCCCATTAGTGGCAATGGAACTGTTCTAACCGGTGCGTCTCAAGTCGCTCGGGCTTAGAAAAAGGTTCCTGCAATACTTTGGGGCGACTTCAACACGACTTGCATTTACTTCTGTTAAAAAAGTTTTTTGCAAGGCGCGATTAAGTTGCGCAGGGATGTCAGATTTAAAGTCGCGCAACTGTGTGGAAGAGTGAATGAGGGCTCAACGTGTATTCACATGTCATCCAAACTGACCTGACCAACTAATTGTTTTTAGGAACGTCAAATGGAGTGGCAGATGCTGGAGCTGCTGGAAATAGTAAGTATTATTCAAAGTGCCTCTACACTGTATTACCAAAAGTATTGGGACACATGAACTTTAATGACATCCCAGTCTTATGCTGGCCATACACTATACGATAAATCGGGCAAACACAATTTTGAAGCGTTCGGCCATGAGTGCCATCATGTAATGACCGATAAATCGTTCAGTGGACATAAATACATTTTATGTTCTTTTTTTTACATATACCTGGTGCAGACAGGTCGGATGGGAAACACATTAACCTTTCAAATTTATCGTTCGTTCGATAGAAAATGTCAAAACTTGTCCTTCGTTTTTTCGGCTCAAAAACATCCAAACGATTATCGATTTTGTTCCCATTACCTGCCCAAAAAAATGAACGAATGGTCTAATGACTGAATTTCAGACGATTTTTCGTATAGTGTATGGCCAGCATTAGTCTGTGGGGTTTATTATTGAGTTGGCCCACCCTTTGTGGAGTGTACGACTAATAGTTGTCCTGTGGACATTCTCCCACCTGAGCTGTGGATCTCTACAGCTCCACTAGAGTTACCATGGACCTCCTGGCTGCTTCTCTGATTAATGATCTCCTTGCCCGGCCTGTCAGTTTAGGTGGACAGCCATGTCTTGGTAGGTTTGCAGTTGTGCCATACTCTTTCCATTTTTGGATGATGGATTGAACAGTGCTCCTTGAGATGTTCAACTTCTTTAACTTTAAACTTCTCCTCAACTTTATCCCTAACCTGTCTGGTGTGTTCCTTGGCCTTCATGATACTGTTTGTTCACTAAAGTTCTCTAACAAACCTCTCAGGGCTTCATAGAACAGCTGTATTTATACTGAGATTTAATTACACACAGGTGGACTCTATTTACTAATTAGGTGACTTCTGAAGGCAGTTGGTCCCACTAGATTTTAGTTTTAGGGGTATCAGAGTAAAAGGGGCTGAATACAAATACACGCCACACTTTTAACTTATTTGTTTGTAAAAAAATGTTGAAATTTAAGGGGTATGAATACTTTTTCAAAACTTAGTACAGTTAGTACGGAGGTAATCTAAGGCTTGTGTACTAACTGAATCTTCATGAGATTACAGTTATTTAGTGATTTAAAAAAATATATTTTTCTTTTTTTTCCCCAGGATTATACGGTAACACATTGCATCTTGGGGGCGGGCCTCCTCGCGGGAGGAGTTTTCTTACTATGGCTTCTTCAATGGTTTGTTCAAGAAAACCAACCAGGTGAGTCACTTGTCTATTATTTTCTTTTTACCTTTGCTTGCTTGCTTACCTTTGAGAAAAACAAATGTTTAATCAAAACGATTCGTGTGACCACAAAGGAGCCAGTCCTACATTCCTTAGCTCTGCTGTGGGGTCCCATACCATGTCTAGTCATAAAATAAATAAAAAGCGCATGGTCCACTCTGCTCACCATTATATGGAAGTTTACACCGATGTACAAAGTAGACGGGTATCAAGATAAGGAGCCTCGACGAGTTTCGCACACAAGCTCTTAGTTGTGAGGTCTGAATCTTGCCAACTAGGTAACGCATATGTGGCAAGGAAGGTGGGCCTTAAAGTGGTTGTAAAGGCAGAAGTTTTTTTTTTATCCTAATTCATTCTATGCACTAAGATTAAAAACCTGTGTGCAGCAGACACCCTCAGCCCCCTAATACTTACCTGAGCCCCATCTCAATCCAGCGATATTGCAGGAGAGACTCAATTTACTCCCCTCCTCATTGGCTGAGTCAGCAGGGAAGCACCATTGGTTCCCGCTGTTGTCTATAACATGTTTATTTTTAATTAAAAAAACTAGATCTTAGTATCAGTTTAATGCCCACACACTGCACATATGCATCCATGGCAGCTTAGGGCTTCTGTCTAACATCTTCCAGGTTCTAGTTATGACTAAGACCCTTCAGGATGGGCTCCCATTCATGTGACCACTGTGACAACCAATCACATGATCGTGAAGTTCCATCCAGGAGGATCAACAGGTATACAAAAGGTGGTAGTATTACCTCATGAATCCACACAAACGGACATTTTGAATTGTGGTGGAGTGCTTTTCAGAGCCTCTGAAAAGGACTCCACCACAATTCAAAATTTTCATTAAAAAATATATATATATATATATATATATATGTATATATGTGTGTGTGTGTGTATGTGTATATATATATATATATATATATATATATATATATATATATATATATGATAGATAGATATACACACACAGTATTTCACAAAAGTGAGTACACCCTCACATTTTTACATTTTTGTAAATATTTTATTATATCTTTTCATGTGACTACACTGAAAAATATAACACTTTGCTACAATGTAAAGTAGTGAGTGTACAGCTTGTATAACAGTGTAAATTTGCTAAAAGTGAAAAATTTGTTGCGCTAAAAAGCAAAATCAATCTATATAAAACAAAAATAGCTGCTAACACAAATATTGCTGGAAACAATATATAAAGATATATGGACAATGATATAGCGCTCTATTCAAAACAAACATAATATATAAAAAAAGTTCATAAACAAAAATATAGTGAATGTCTTCAAAATACAATATCCTCAGATAGATATGGTGATCACATCCAAAGGCAGAAGAAGGAATAGTCATAATCCATTTCATACGCAGAGGAGGAAGGGAACCGTCACCAACACCCAAAAACACTGACTCTTACCATAAATATGTAGATAAAAACGCATGTAGTAAATCACCAAGGGGGAGGCAGTTTTCTATGCTGATTTCCCTTCGTCTACAGACGTGCAATTATCTCAATGGGAGTCGTCCAAATGGGAAAAGAGGATTCCTATTTCTGTTTAGTAGGCACTTCACTTCCCAGGAACTGCTTAAATCTCCAGACCAACAATCCTCCCAAAAACCATAGAAAACATAAAACAAAGTGGCCTCATTGCGCAGTTTTACTGATAAACCAATAATCTTTTTATTCTCTAAAACCGTAGTTGAACTCACATTTAAGATGAGATATACAGGCATCAAATAACAATCGGCTACAGATGGAAAGAACGAATGAAGACCACTCCTGTGCTCCTTCTGATGTCACCAGGTCCCAAAATACGCCCAGTGTAAATTTGCTGTCCCCTCAAAATAACTCAACACACAACCATTAATATAAAATATATACATAAAAAATAGATAAAACTTCAAAGAGTCCACAATTTAAATATATATATATATAGCAGCGCTCAATATACAAAATCTTATTCAGATGTTTGTTCATATGTGCTCTTGAAAGAATGGTGATAGAGTCCAACGCGTGAAGAGAAGAAAAGAGATCAAAACCACTTTCCACCTGGCGTTTTTCCACCTTATGTGCTCTCAAATACAAACCCCCCAAGGGGATGCACTCACCAGAAAATCAAGGATATATGAGCCTTCAATATACCAAACCACTGAGTTCTTTAGTCGTGGGAAATCAAAGATATGGGAGCCTTCAAAACTTTAAATTCTTTGGTCGCTTGATGTCACCATAATAGGGTGGTCCAAAGCTCATAAAGGAAACAAGATCATACTGACATAGCGTGATACTGTTTAAAAACCTTTATTATAGACCCCCCATACAAAATAGGCGTACCAAATATATTCAAACAAATCGCATAGGATAAGTGTACTGTGCCTGTGTTACTCGTGGTGAGCCCCTTCGGTTACCGCGAACGACCGCTCTGTACGTTCGGCTTACTTCCTGGTACCTTGGTTAGTTCACGATCGAGTCACTGGAACGCACACGAAACTTCCGGTGTGTGTTACGCGCTGACGCGTTTCGTCATTTCCGACTTCGTCTCAAGGGAGTAACACACCACACCGGAAGATGATAAATATACACACCGGGAACCAATGAAAGCGGGTATTCACTGAGAGTGACAAGGGCCAAAACCCGCCCAGACTAACCTATTGTGATCTGGATTAGTGATGGCCGAACGGTTCGCCCGGCGGTCGTTTCGCGGCGAATTTCCGACTTTCGCCGTCCGCGGGTTCGAACGCCTTTTTCCGTCGTTCGCCCCGGCGGACTTACGTGTTTAATGTATACAAGAACTTTAACCTTTCGTGACACGTTTATCATGTGTTACAGGACAACCAATTGAGACATGACAGCTCATGGACACTTGGACATTCCCCCTAACCTATAAATACACCCGATCCGGTGGCCATTTTACATTCTTTCTTCTGTCACTGTAGGGAAAGGATCCTGTGTGGAGTAGGGACAGAGAAAACGCTAGCTATTTGGTACACAAAAGTTCTTTTCAGGACTGGTATAGGTGTTAGGTCAGCAGCCTGAGTTTCTTTTGTCAGTTTAGATAAAGGGACAGAGCGCTGTATGCTGCTATTTTAGGGACAGCTCAGCCAGATTAGTCTTTCTTCATCATCATCATCATCATCATCATTAGCTGTTACTATCAGGTCCACAAAAGAGCTGTTCCAGCTAATCGTTCCAGCCTACTCTTTTTTGCCAATTTGTATAGGGACAGGCAGGAAGCAGTGTGTCAGGCAGTGAGGATAATTTTAAAGACTTGCTGTTACTATTAGTTCCACAAAGGTTCTTTTCAGGACTGGTATCAGTGGTACGGTAATAGGCTTGTACACGTATAATATTCTTTCTTCCAAATATAGAAAGAATATTATACTTGACTGCTGCCCTTCTGCTGCAGTCTGCTAATCATTCACAACTCACTTGTTCCACAAAGCTCTTTATCAGGACTGGTAACTTGGTCTGTCTAGGGTGCTACGGTACATAGGCTTGGGTGCGGTACAGTCTGCTGTTCTGTAAGGACCGCTATCGGTCCACAATACATAGGGTTGCCGTGCACTACTGCTGACCGCTGCCCTATACTGCAGCAGTCCTTCATTGGTATAGGGACTGACGTACAGTCTGCTAATCACTAACACACAACCTGCTTGGTCCACAAAAGTTCTTATAAGGACTGGTAACTTGGTATAGGGTGCTACGGTACATAGGCCTGAGTGCGTTACAGTCTGCTGTTCTGTAAGGACCGCTATCGGTCCACAATACATAGGGTTGCCGTGCACTACTGCTGACCGCTGCCCTATACTGCAGCAGTCCTTCAGCGGTATAGGGACTGACGCACAGTCTGCTAAACACTAACACACAACCTGCTTGGTCCACAAAAGTTTTTATAAGGACTGGTAACTTGGTATAGGGTGCTACGGTACATAGGCCTGAGTGCAGTACAGTCTGCTGTTCTGTAAGGACCGCTATCGGTCCACAATACATAGGGTTGCCGTGCACTACTGCTGACCGCTGCCCTATACTGCAGCAGTCCTTCATTGGTATAGGGACTGACGTACAGTCTGCTAATCACTAACACACAACCTGCTTGGTCCACAAAAGTTCTTATAAGGACTGGTAACTTGGTATAGGGTGCTACGGTACATAGGCCTGAGTGCGTTACAGTCTGCTGTTCTGTAAGGACCGCTATCGGTCCACAATACATAGGGTTGACGTGCACCACTGCTGACCGCTGCCCTATACTGCAGCAGTCCTTCAGCGGTATAGGGACTGACGTACAGTCTGCTAAACACTAATACACAACCTGCTTGGTCCACAAAAGTTCTTATAAGGACTGGTAACTTGGTATAGGGTGCTACGGTACATAGGCTTGAGTGCGGTACAGTCTGCTGTTCTGTAAGGACCGCTATCGGTCCACAATAGATAGGGTTGACGTGCACCACTGCTGACCGCTGCCCTATACTGCAGCAGTCCTTCAGCGGTATAGGGACTGACGCACAGTCTGCTAAACACTAACACACAACCTGCTTGGTCCACAAAAGTTTTTATAAGGACTGGTAACTTGGTATAGGGTGCTACGGTACATAGGCCTGAGTGCGTTACAGTCTGCTGTTCTGTAAGGACCGCTATCGGTCCACAATACATAGGGTTGCCGTGCACTACTGCTGACCGCTGCCCTATACTGCAGCAGTCCTTCATTGGTATAGGGACTGACGTACAGTCTGCTAATCACTAACACACAACCTGCTTGGTCCACAAAAGTTCTTATAAGGACTGGTAACTTGGTATAGGGTGCTACGGTACATAGGCCTGAGTGCGTTACAGTCTGCTGTTCTGTAAGGACCGCTATCGGTCCACAATACATAGGGTTGACGTGCACCACTGCTGACCGCTGCCCTATACTGCAGCAGTCCTTCAGCGGTATAGGGACTGACGTACAGTCTGCTAAACACTAATACACAACCTGCTTGGTCCACAAAAGTTCTTATAAGGACTGGTAACTTGGTATAGGGTGCTACGGTACATAGGCTTGAGTGCGGTACAGTCTGCTGTTCTGTAAGGACCGCTATCGGTCCACAATACATAGGGTTGCCGTGCACTACTGCTGACCGCTGCCCTATACTGCAGCAGTCCTTCATTGGTATAGGGACTGACGTACAGTCTGCTAATCACTAACACACAACCTGCTTGGTCCACAAAAGTTCTTATAAGGACTGGTAACTTGGTATAGGGTGCTACGGTACATAGGCCTGAGTGCGTTACAGTCTGCTGTTCTGTAAGGACCGCTATCGGTCCACAATACATAGGGTTGCCGTGCACTACTGCTGACCGCTGCCCTATACTGCAGCAGTCCTTCATTGGTATAGGGACTGACGTACAGTCTGCTAATCACTAACACACAACCTGCTTGGTCCACAAAAGTTCTTATAAGGACTGGTAACTTGGTATAGGGTGCTACGGTACATAGGCCTGAGTGCGTTACAGTCTGCTGTTCTGTAAGGACCGCTATCGGTCCACAATACATAGGGTTGACGTGCACCACTGCTGACCGCTGCCCTATACTGCAGCAGTCCTTCAGCGGTATAGGGACTGACGTACAGTCTGCTAAACACTAATACACAACCTGCTTGGTCCACAAAAGTTCTTATAAGGACTGGTAACTTGGTATAGGGTGCTACGGTACATAGGCTTGAGTGCGGTACAGTCTGCTGTTCTGTAAGGACCGCTATCGGTCCACAATACATAGGGTTGCCGTGCACTACTGCTGACCGCTGCCCTATACTGCAGCAGTCCTTCATTGGTATAGGGACTGACGTACAGTCTGCTAATCACTAACACACAACCTGCTTGTTCCACAAAAGTTCTTATAAGGACTGGTAACTTGGTATAGGGTGCTACGGTACATAGGCTTGAGTGCGGTACAGTCTGCTGTTCTGTAAGGACCGCTATCGGTCCACAATAGATAGGGTTGACGTGCACCACTGCTGACCGCTGCCCTATACTGCAGCAGTCCTTCAGCGGTATAGGGACTGACGTACAGTCTGCTAAACACTAATACACAACCTGCTTGGTCCACAAAAGTTCTTATAAGGACTGGTAACTTGGTATAGGGTGCTACGGTACATAGGCTTGAGTGCGGTACAGTCTGCTGTTCTGTAAGGACCGCTATCGGTCCACAATAGATAGGGTTGACGTGCACCACTGCTGACCGCTGCCCTATACTGCAGCAGTCCTTCAGCGGTATAGGGACTGACGTACAGTCTGCTAAACACTAATACACAACCTGCTTGGTCCACAAAAGTTCTTATAAGGACTGGTAACTTGGTATAGGGTGCTACGGTACATAGGCTTGAGTGCGGTACAGTCTGCTGTTCTGTAAGGACCGCTATAGGTCCACAATAGATAGGGTTGACGTGCACCACTGCTGACCGCTCACCTATACTGCAGCAGTCCTTCAGCGGTATAGGGACTAAGAGTTTTGTCACAGGGTCATTTAAAAAATGACATGCAGAGGAAGAGGCAGGCCCTTCCGCAGGGGTGGTAGGGGTAGGGCAGGAGCAACAGGCTTGAGCCAAAGTGGGAAGTTGCAGAAGGTGCGTTCAATTACTTTAAAGGATGCACCAGACTTGGTTGAGTGGCTCGCTCAGCCTTACTCTTCTGCACCCTCCTCATCCTCTCGATCTGCACCCTCTTCTTCACTCTCTGCTATGTGCACCCCCAAAGACACTACCACCAACAACACGACCACCACCACCACCACCACATACCTTCCGCTTGAGTCACTGGAATTATTTTCCGATCCATATCAAGAGGACATTTCTGATGCGCAGCCACTCTTGGTATTGGATCAGGAAGAGGAGGTAGCAACAAGCGCTACTCAGCAGTCTGACGCCAGTACCCAGATCAGCCCAAGGAGGAGGTTGGTCCCCGGTGTTGCTGCCTACTCTACTTATAGCGGTGGGGAAGGTGACGTTGATGATGACGTGTCTAGTGATGTCACGTGGGTGCCCACAAGAGAGGAAGAGGAGGGGAGTTCAGAGGGAGATATGGACCAGCAGATAGGGAGGAGAAGCAGCAATGACTTACATTGCACAGCAGGGACAAAGCAGACTGCAAATGTATCAGGAGCGAGTCATCGACCATGTACGGTCACATCTGGCGCTCCCAGGACACCGGCACATGGCTCCGCAGTGTGGGCTTTTTTTAACGTGTCCGCTGCTGACAATAGCGTTGCCATCTGCAATCTTTGCAGTCAACGCGTTAGTCGCGGTAAGCCCAATACTCACCTAGGGACGACCGCCTTAAGAAGGCACATGAGCAGCCATCACCGAGCCCAGTGGGAGCAACGGAACACACAAAGCCACACTGCAGGCTCTCACCGTCCAGCCTCGTCTTCTACTTCTCCTTCTCCTCTCTCCTCACAATTGTCCTCCACTCCACCTTCCATCACGCCAAGCTCACATTTTTCTGCAAAAAGGCAGGCTTCCGTGGGCCTAATGTTTGAGCGTAAAAAAATGATGACGCCGGATAACCCTCTTGCCCAACGGTTGGCGGCTGGCTTGTCAGAACTCATAGCCCGCCAACTACTGCCATATAAACTGGTGGACTCGGAGGCCTTTCGCAAATTTGTGGCCATTGGAACACCACAATGGAAGGTCCCAGGAAGGAAGTATTTCTCAGAGAAGGGCATCCCAGAGCTATATGGCCATGTTCAGCGGCAAGTGAATGTATCTCTGGCACACAGTGTCGGTGCCAAGATACATCTGACCACAGACACGTGGTCTAGCAAACACGGGCAGGGAAGGTATATCAGTTTTACTGCCCACTGGGTGAACCTTCTGACGGCCGTCAAGCATGTAACCCGTGGCACCCGTGTAGATTTGGTTTTACCGCCACGGATTGCATGCAGGCCTGACTCTTCTTCTCCTCCTCCTACTCCATCCTCCTCCCTCTCCTCCTCAGCTGCCTCCTCCTTTTCCGCTGCTAGCGTCTCTTCCACTGCACCGCCCAAGCTCCCCAGAACCTATTCCACATGCCAGGTGAGACGTTGCCATGCCGTGCTGCGTCTGTTGTGCCTGGAAGCAAAGAGCCACACTGGCCCGGCACTCCTTTCAGCTTTGCGTTCACAGGCAGATGAGTGGCTAACACCGCTCAATTTGACAGTTGGTAAAGTGGTGTGTGACAACGGTGCCAATCTGCTTAGCGCATTGAAACAGGGCAAAATCACGCACGTGCCGTGCATGGCACACGTCTTAAACTTGGTCGTGCAGCGATTCCTTGTCAAATACCCTGGGGTCCAGGACATCTTGCGGCAGGCAAGGAAAATCTCGGCCCATTTCAGAAGATCTTACACGGCCATGGCTCGCCTTGCTGACATTCAGCGGCGACACCATCTGCCGGTCAGACGTCTTATTTGCGATTGCCCGACGCGATGGAACTCAACCTTCTATATGCTTGATAGGCTGCTCCAGCAGAAACGTGCAGTTAACGTCTACCTGTATGAACTCTGCGAAAGAAACGGTTCTGGGGAGCTGGGTTTTTTTTCACCGCGCCAGTGGCTGCTCATGCGCGACACATGCAGACTTCTGCGGCCATTTGAGGAGATCACCAAACTGGTCAGTCGCAGCCATGGCGCCATCAGTGACATGGTACCTTATGCCTTCTTTCTGGAGCGTGCATTGCGTCGTGTCATTGATCAGGCTGTGGAGGAGCAGGAGCGGGAAGATGAGGAAGTCGCAATGCTGGATGAATTCCCAGGGGGGGCTACTCTATCTGAGACAAGTCAACAACAGGAGTCTGATGAGGAGTCAGAGGAGGATGGTGCCGGGGCGGATGAGCAGGAGCAAGAAGAGCATGCTTTAAACCTTTCTGGGATCCCTGTTGTGCGAGGATGGGGAGAGGAGAATGAAGAGGACGACATTATCCTGGATGATGAGCAGGAGCCAGGCCACCACACCGCTTCCACTTTAGTGCAAATGGGGGCCTTCATGCTCCAGTGTTTTAATAGGGACCCCCGTATAAAAAGCATGAGGGTCAAGGACCAGTACTGGGTGGCAACGTACTTAGACCCCCGGTACAAACACAAAATGGCGGAAATGTTACCGCCGTCGCAGAGGGCTGTCAGAATGCAGCACTTCCAGGCCTTGCTTCGAGAAATGCTGCATTCTGCTTTTGCGTGCGCTGGCAGAGGAGCAATTCCCACTCCCAGAGAAGGATTTGCGGGTACCAATCCAACAGCGCCTGCAAGAAGAGGCCGGTTTGAAGATGTGTTGGTGACTTCGGATATGAGGTCATTCTTTCAGCCGACCCATCGACAGGTGTCATCCGGATCCAGCATCAGGGAACGCCTAGACCGTCAGGTGTCCGACTACATTGGGTTAACGGCCGATGTGGACGCTCTGAGGAGTGATGAACCCCTAGACTACTGGGTGGGCAGGCTTGACCTCTGGCCAGAGCTTGCCCAATTTGCAATCGAACTGTTGGCTTGCCCCTCATCCAGTGTCCTGTCCGAAAGGACGTTCAGCGCAGCAGGGGGGATTGTGACCGATAAGCGTACTCGCCTAGCTCACCACAGTGTTAACTACCTCACATTTCTAAAAATGAATGAGGCATGGATCTCGGAGGAATTCAACACATGTGATCAGTAGACCATGTATATGTCTATAAACAATTTTTGGAATCAAGCACACAGACCTTCTTAATTCATTTGGCTCACTTCCCTGACCCAAAAAAGCACACCGTACTATATGCCCCTACCCTCCTCTTTGAAGAGGTTGAGCGGTGTCATATTTCTACTGGGGCTGCTTATTATGAGGGGTTCCCACCATCCCTGTGCTGTGCTGACTTCCTCCTGGGTGTTCTTATTATGAGGGGCTCCCACCATCCCTGTGCTGTGCTGACTTCCTCCTGGGGGTTCTTATTATGAGGGGATCACACCATCCCTGTGCTGTGCTGACTTCCTCCTGGGGCTGCTTACGGTGCTGCTGTCAGCGCTGTATGTCACGGAGCTGCTGTCAGCGCTGTATGTCACGGAGCTGCTGTCAGCGCTGTATGTCACGGAGCTGCTGTCAGCGCTGTATGTCACGGAGCTGCTGTCAGCGCTGTATGTCACGGAGCTGCTGTCAGCGCTGTATGTCACGGAGCTGCTGTCAGCGCTGTATGTCACGGAGCTGCTGTCAGCGCTGTATGTCACGGAGCTGCTGTCAGCGCTGTATGTCACGGAGCTGCTGTCAGCGCTGTATGTCACGGAGCTGCTGTCAGCGCTGTATGTCACGGAGCTGCTGTCAGCGCTGTATGTCACGGAGCTGCTGTCAGCGCTGTATGTCACGGTGCTGCTGTCAGCGCTGTATGTCACGGAGCTGCTGTCAGCGCTGTATGTCACGGAGCTGCTGTCAGTGCTGTATGTCACGGAGCTGCTGTCAGCGCTGTATGTCACGGAGCTGCTGTCAGCGCTGTATGTCACGGAGCTGCTGTCAGCGCTGTATGTCACGGTGCTGCTGTCAGCGCTGTATGTCACGGAGCTGCTGTCAGCGCTGTATGTCACGGAGCTGCTGTCAGCGCTGTATGTCACGGAGCTGCTGTCAGCGCTGTATGTCACGGAGCTGCTGTCAGCGCTGTATGTCACGGAGCTGCTGTCAGCGCTGTATGTCACGGTGCTGCTGTCAGCGCTGTATGTCACGGAGCTGCTGTCAGCGCTGTATGTCACGGAGCTGCTGTCAGTGCTGTATGTCACGGAGCTGCTGTCAGCGCTGTATGTCACGGAGCTGCTGTCAGCGCTGTATGTCACGGAGCTGCTGTCAGCGCTGTATGTCACGGTGCTGCTGTCAGCGCTGTATGTCACGGAGCTGCTGTCAGCGCTGTATGTCACGGAGCTGCTGTCAGCGCTGTATGTCACGGAGCTGCTGTCAGCGCTGTATGTCACGGAGCTGCTGTCAGCGCTGTATGTCACGGAGCTGCTGTCAGCGCTGTATGTCACGGTGCTGATGTCAGTGCTCTGTATTACGGTGCTGCTGTCAGTGCTCTGTATCTCCTGCACCCTCTTGTTTGCCTACCCTGGTCCCTGACCTTCCCTCTCCTCCATTGCCTTCATTAGCTCCATAGTCCTGAATTGTCAGAACAATTTCCCAAATAAAAAAAAAATGCTTGTAGTTATCGATCCCAAATTCACCTCATACATGTATTATGCTATTGTCCAGGTGGTGGGACTACGTGCTACCCCCTAATAATTACCCCGTGGCCGCAAATTCGACCTAAAGGTTTGCGAAATTCGCCTCCCATTGAAGTCAATGGAGCCCGCGGCGAACGGTCGTTTTCGCGAACGTTTGTGTCCGTTCGCGTTTCGCGTTCGCGAAACGTCCCGTCGGAAGTTCGTCCATCACTAATCTGGATTTCTCGTCGCTCTGCAGTCACCATAAAGCACAATCACTGGACCCGATGTGTAGCTAAATAACATACAATAAAAACGATCTCACAAATGTATATGTGTACACGAAGATCATAATAAAACCAAGTTAACAGGACCATGCCTATCAGCATGCCAATAAACTAGCAAGTAAAACCATAATCCATTATATGCAAATTTCTTAACATATAAATATGTAATTTCTTAACATATAAATATATAAAAACCAATAAGTAAAAACATCCAACAATGCTTAATAAATGTATCGCAATATGTCTTATACCTACATATATAGATATATGTGCCAATTAGTGTCCTATATCTAGCTCATAAGATGATCTAATTTTATTCAATATGGGGCATGCTTAATCAATAAGGTAAAAATTCACCTTTTATAAAAACGTGAAATAAATAAAAATAAAAATAAAAATAAATATAAAAATAAATAAAAATAAATAAAAATAAAAATAAAAATAAAAATAAATATGAAAATAAAATAAAGATAAAAGTAAAAATTAAAATAAAAATAAAAATAAAAATAAATAAATAAAATTAAAATAAAAATAAAAATAAAGATAAAGATAAAATGAAAAAAGAAAAAAAGAAAAAAAAAAAATGAAAAATGAATAACTAATAATACATGAAACTAATAATATCTACAGGAGACATTCAGTTAGAAGCTTAAGTATCACTGATGAAACAATTTATATCCAGTTCAATGTTTAAACCCTTTGGATTTAAAACGTCCATTAAAAATATCCAATGGGTTTCTTGTTTTGACAATTCACGAACTCTATTAATTCCCCTCCAATAGGGTTTAACCTGTTCAATCCCCCAAAAACGCAATTCCGTTGGATCTCTATTATGCTGAAGATTAAAATGCAGGGATACATTATGATCTTTATAACCTATCTTAATGTTATGTATGTGTTCTGCTATCCTAACTTTTAATTTCCTCTTTGTTCTCCCAATGTACATTAGGCCGCATGGGCACATAAGGGCATACACAACATGAGTACTATTACATGTAATGAATTGCTTCAGGGTGAATTCTCTGTTGTTCGAGGTAGAAGTAATTTTAACAAGGTTTCTGGTAGGGTTCCTGATTTCTCGACATGCTTTGCACTTGCGACAGGCAAAGAAACCATTTTTTTCCCAGAATGTACGAGGAGGAGCCGGTGGATCTATAACTTTTTTTATTATTTTATCACCGAAACTCGGCGCTTTCCGATAAATAAATTGGGGTCGAGTCGGTAGTGCTGGATTCAACTTTTTATCTAATAAAAGAACAGGCCAATGTTTTTTAAAAATATTTTCCACTTCTTTGTATTGTATGTGGAAATTAGAGATAAAACCCCATTCTTTATTGTTTATAGTGTTTATTCTCTTATTATCTACCGTTGATGGCAACCCTAGATGTTGTTCTTGTAGACATTCTGTTCTTGGGATCTGCCCCACATCCTCAATAATTTTTTGCATGTCTTGGGGATTATACCCTCTGGTAATAAATTTATTACTCAGAACAGTGGCCTGAGATACATAGTTATCGAAATTGGTACAATTCCTGCGGACCCTCATTATTTGGCCTTTAGGAATATTTCGTAGCCAATTTGGATGGTGTCCACTAGATATGGGCAGATAGCTGTTCCGGTCTGTTTTCTTAAAGAAAACTTTTGTTTCAAGTTTGTCTCCCTTACGATATACAGTCACATCTATGAAATTGATCTCATTTTTATTTGAATCTGAGGACAGAACAATATTATGACTATTATTATTCAAATTATTGAGAAAACCGTCTAATTGGGCTTGGTTACCATTCCAGATAAAGAACAGATCGTCTATGTACCGTTTGTAAAAAAGTAATTCCACGGGTCTATTATTAAAAATAACCTTATCCTCCCACTCTGACATAAAAAGGTTAGCTATGCTCGGTGCAAACTTTGCCCCCATAGCTACACCTCTTTTTTGTAGATAAAATTCTCCATTATACCAAAAATAATTGTGGTTTAGACAAAAGTCCAAAGCATCTCTCAAAAAAACTTTCTGGGCATGAGGGAGATCATCCCTTTGACATAGTGCCCAGTTTAGTGCCAATAAAGCGTCATCGTGCTGGATAATGGAATATAAGGATGATACATCCGCTGTTACCAAAAGAATATTATCTGTAGCTTTAAGATCTACTACATCTATGAGGTTTAGGAAGCTTTTCGTATCTTTCAAATTTTTCCTTAGTGCAAGTAACACTTTTCTGTAAAAAGGTGTCGAGATATTGGCCCAATCTAGATGAGACAGACCCTATGCTATTTACTATAGGTCTTGCAGGGGGATTTTCTGAGTTTTTATGCACTTTAGGTAGAGTATAAAGTGTGGGAATACGATTGCTTAAGGGGAGCAAGTACTTTGCTTCTTTATTAGTGAGCACGTTAGCTTTTTTCCCCAAGTCCACCAACTTTTCCAGGTGATTCTGATAAGGGCTTGTGGGATCCGTTTTCAATTTAACATAGGTTTGATCATCAGATAGTAACGTCACTATTTGATTGTGGTAGTATTCTTTAGTAAGAATTACAACACCCCCACCCTTGTCAGCTGGGCGGATTATAATGTCTTTACGTTTCTCAAGTGATTTAATCCCGTCATTAATATGTTGATGGTGTGGTGTTTTTATTGGCTTTAATGCTTCAAGGTCTTTCAACACCAGGCCTTTAAAAACCTCAACCTGATGATTTGGATGGTTAGGGGGATTAAAAAGAGATTTATTTTTTAATCCACTATTTATTGCCTTATTGCTATATATCGTAGGAATATCTACACGGGGGTTGCTCCCCAAAAAATATTTTTTTATGTTTAATTTTCGTATATATTTATGTCTGTCTATATATACGTCAAATTTATTTATTGGTTTCTTTATCCCGCATTTTAAGCCCAGATTCAAAATATTTTGTTCTTTAGGGGTTAATGTAACCGGTGCCAAATTAAAAATCCCTTCTACTCCGACTCGCGTCTTCTTTTGTTGGATCCTCCTGCCTGCTCTTTTACCTCTTGGTTTAAATCCTTTCGTATTGGTACCAGTTTGGTGTTTAATGGTGGATACTTTTTTGGTGATTGATTTTTCTGTAATTGATTTCCTCCTTCCCTCCTGTTTTCTGTGTCCCTGTATGGGATGTATCTTTGATGGGGATACGGAGGTTTCCCTCTGTAGGGAAAAAAGCCCCGACCTCTCCACTGGTTCCCCCTGCCTCTCCCTAAAAAAGGAGGTTGAGGGTGGTAACCATAATTCTCATTTGGTTGATATAAGGGTTGATACCTATTTGAAGTGGTTATATTATAGGGACCCCTTCGTGATGTGTTCAAGGTATGACCTTGATTATTATACTTATTATAAGCGGATATTTGTGGATGATTATCGTATTGACCCTGAGTATTTTTACCTCTAGATGTCTTAAATTTACCCCTATTTTGCTTCATAGGGGTAGAGGAATGAACCGGGGATTCAAAATAGGGATTTTTTGGAGGATTCAATACTTGTGTAATTAACGGAATCTCGCGGGGTTTTTTATTCACCTGTTGTTTTTTTTATGTATATATTTTATATGAAGTGCAATTTTTAACAAGCAGCAGCTACTATTATTAATTATTTATTTGATTGAATCATTTAGTAATCATAAGGATTAGTCTAAAGATTGCTACATTTGTCTTTTAAAACTAAATCCTCAAGCGCTGAGCAGTGTGCGATTTGTAGGTGGGGACGATAAATTTCCAGCACGCATGCCTGAAACACAACCATTAATGTCTAAACTGCTGGCAACAAAAGTGAGTACACCCCTAAGTTTAAATGTCCAAATTGGGCCCAAAGTTTCAATATTTTGTGTGGCCACCATTATTTTCCAGCACTGCCTTAACCCTCTTGGGCATGAAGTTCACCAGAGCTTCACAGGTTGACACTGGAGTCCTCTTCCACTCCTCCATGATGACATCACAGAGCTGGTGGATGTTAAGAAACCTTGTGCTAATCCACCTTCCGTTTGAGGATGCCCCACACATGCTCACTTGGGTTTAGGTCTGGAGACATGCTTGGCCAGTCCATCACCTTTACCCTCAACTTCTTTAGCAATTTGGTTGTCTTGGGGGTTGTTAATATGTTGGAATACTGCCCTGCGGCCCTGTCTTTGAAGGGAGGGGATCATGTTCTGCTTCAGTATGTCACAGTGCATGTTGGCATTCATGGTTCCCTCAATGAACTGCAGTTCCCCAGTACAGGCAGCACTCATGCAGCCCCAGACACTCCCACCACCATGCTTGACTGTAGGCAAGACACACTTGTCTTTGTACGGTTCACCTTATTGCCACCACACACACTTGACACTGTCACGAGGATCCTGCCAGCAGTGGTCAGTCCGGACCTTCCGCCACGCGTGCGCGGCCGTGCGCGTGCGGTCGTGCGCACGTGTGTGCGCTCGTTGGCGCCAGGCGGGCTATTTAACTCAGTTGGTCACATCCAGTTCTTGCTGTCTGATCTACAGCGTGCGAGTACCCTGATTCTGAGAACCTGCCTTCTGTGACCTGTTGACCCGGCTTGTTTACCTACTGCTCCTGCTATCCGCCTGCATCTGACCTCGGCCTGCCTGACCTTCTTTCTGCTTGATCCTTCGGTGCCTTGCTGCCTGCCCGTTTACCGACCCGGCTCGTCTAACCATCCACCTGCTTGATCCTTGGTACCTCTGCTGACCGCCTGACCTCCGACCCGGCTTGTCTGACTGCTCTGCTTCCAGCCTTCTGTTCCGGTGCCGTCTGCTGCTCTATCTCCAGTAGTGGTTCCAGCACCTGCCTGAAGTCCTGCCTCTGCCAGAGTTCCATTGGTGTCCTGGTTCAGCCTCTCTGCCTGCTGCTCTGCTTCAGCTTCCTGCACCTGCCTGCTGATCCAGTTCCCTCCGATTCCAGCACTCCCTGATCCAGCTGTTGATCCTGCCAGACACTCCTGCCCCTTTTGACTCTTGTGTTACCTGTATACACTACCAGGGCCCTTGAGTCTGAGCCGCAAGAGAGGTCTCCTTCTGCAAGTCGGGCTCTACCACCAGGTAAGTGACAGTATCAGACAGCCATGTCCGAGCCCGCGCAGGGAGCCTCTCCCATGGACGAACTTTGTCTGCATCTGGCTGGCCTCACCCAGGCTGTTAAGAGTCTCCAGGAGGGATACACTCGTTTGGAGGAAAAGGTCCAAGCTCTCACTTCGCCCACAACCACTCAGGGGCCTCTTCCGTCCACTGCCGTCTCTAGCACCTCTTCTCCGACAGTGGTAATGTTGCCTCCCGAACCCAGGGTTCCCACGCCTGAAAAGTTTTCTGGAGCATTCCGGAACTCTTGTGAACTGTACTTTGCCCTTCAGCCTCGCACCTTCTCACTTGAGGCCACCAAGGTGGGATTCGTGGTGTCCTTGCTCCTGGGAGATCCTCAAGCTTGGGCTCATCGTTTACTGGAACAGAAAGCAGAGGTCCTAACCAACCTGACCACGTTCTTCGATACGATGGCCCAGCTCTACGAGGACCCTCAACTCTCCGCCACGGCCGAAGCCGCCCTGCATACCCTTCAACAGGGGCGTAGGGCCGTAGAGGACTATGTCGCTGAGTTCCACCGTTGGAGTACAGATACGGACTGGAACGATGCGGCCCTTCGCTACCAGTTTCGTATGGGGCTCTCAGACCCGCTGAAAGATGAACTGGCTCGTGTGGGAGTCCCACAAACTCTGGATGCCTTGATTAATCTGGCCATTCAAATTGATCGACGGCTGAGGGAGCGAAGAGCTGAAAGAGGTGCTGGGCCTACTCGTCCCACCTGGATGCTGCCTCGGGTACCTAACTACTCTCATCCAGCTCCCACTCCTAGTCCTGTTCCAGCACCTGATACTTCTGAACCTATGCAGCTCGGAGTCCTTCGCCCTGCTCTCACGATGGAGGAGCGCCAACGTCGTCGGGTCAACAACTTGTGCCTTTACTGCGGGGAACCTGGGCACTACGTCAGGAACTGTCCTGCCAAGCTCCGTAAGTGCATGTCTGTCTCGCCTGGCTCTACTACTGCTTGGCTTAAGACCTCCTCTCACCTCGCCCTTTCTGTCTCGTTGCAGCTCCCAGGAAGGACTTTGCAGGTCCCCGCTATCATTGACTCGGGGGCTTGTAGCTGTTTCATGGACTCTTCTTTTGCCAGTAAACACCAAATCCCTTTGCTGTACAAGGCTCAAGGACTCTCTATCCACCTGGCCGATGGCTCCACAAGAAAATCTGGACCAGTTACGCAAGAGACTACCCCCCTTTCAGTTTCTGTCTCTAATCTGCATCAGGAACTGCTTCGCTTGGACATTATTCCATCTCCTCTGTTTCCAATCATCCTTGGCATGCCATGGTTGCAGGCCCATAACCCTGCTATAAACTGGGTGACCGGGGAGATCACATTTTTCTCTCCTTATTGCCAGCAGTACTGTCTCCTGAAGAATCCTGGCGAATCCTCTGCCTTACTATGTCTGGATTCGGATTCTGAGCTTCGCCACGCAGTTCCTGAAGTATACCATGACTACCTAGACGTCTTCAGTAAGAAGGGGGCAGAAACTCTGCCGCCCCATCGGGCATATGACTGCCCCATCGAACTCCTCCCCGGGGCTGAAATTCCCTTTGGCAGGATCTTTCCACTGACCGAACTGGAACAGGAGACTCTGAAAATGTACATAGACGAAAACCTGAAGAAAGGCTTCATTCGACCCTCCACTTCCCCAGCGGGTGCAGGCATCTTCTTTGTGGAAAAGAAAGACCATACCCTCCGGCCCTGTGTTGACTACAGAGAGTTAAATAAGATAACAGTAAAGAATCGATACCCGCTTCCTCTGGTACCAGAATTATTTCAGAGACTGGGAACTGCCTCTACCTTCACTAAGCTGGATCTCAGAGGGGCCTACAATCTGGTTCGTATCAGAAGTGGGGATGAGTGGAAGACAGCTTTTCGTACCTGCTTTGGGCATTTCGAATATCTGGTGATGCCCTTCAGATTGTGCAATGCTCCCGCTACCTTCCAGTATTTTATTAATGATGTGTTCCGGGACTATTTAGACTTGTTTGTCATTGTCTACCTTGACGATATCCTCATTTTTTCCCCTTCTCTGGACTCTCATCGCAAACATGTTAAATGTGTCCTGGACCGGCTCCGGCAACACGGGTTGTACGCCAAGGCTGAAAAATGTGCTTTTGAACAAGAAAGTATCTCATTTCTGGGCCTAGTTATTTCTGTTGAAGGAATAAGGATGGATCCACAAAAGATTTCTGCAATTCTTGACTGGCCAGCTCCCACTGACAAGAAAGGGGTCCAACGTTTTGTTGGCTTCGCCAATTTTTACAGGAAATTTATCAAGGGGTTCTCCGCTATCATCTGCCTAATCACGCAACTAACCAAGCAAGGGGTGCGTTTTCATTGGTCCCCGGAAGCTCAAGTCGCTTTCGAGTCCCTCAAGAGACTGTTTACCTCCGCGGATGTCTTAAAACATCCCGATTCTTCTCTACCATTTGTCCTGGAAGTAGACGCCTCTGAAATCGCTGTTGGAGCTGTCCTCTCCCAACGACAAGGTACCAAAGCTTCACTTTTTCCAGTTGCCTTCTTTTCCCGAAAGCTGTCACCCGCGGAGAGAAATTATGATGTAGGCGATCAGGAATTACTGGCCATAAAATCTGCCCTGGAAGAATGGCGATACCTGTTAAAAGGAGCTGCTCATCCTATCCTGATCTACACAGATCACAAGAACTTGGAATACCTGAAGTCTGCAAAGAGGCTGAGACCGCGACAAGCTAGGTGGGCCTTGTTCTTTTCCAGGTTCTCATTCCATGTTACTTACCGGCCCGGCTCCAAGAACACGAAACCCGATGCCCTCTCTAGGATGTTTCACAAATCCGAAGAAACTTCACCCCCTGACACTATCCTGGCCCCAGGGAACTTTCTCCTGCTACAGGAAGATCTGCTCTCGCGGTTGAAACAAGCTTCCATGGGGTCAACACCCACCGTTGGAACTGAGTTACAGGTCAGGGATGGACTGTTTTGGTACGGCAGCAAAATCTTTGTACCCGAATGCTTACGAGTGGCCATTCTCGAACTTTGCCATGATCATGCACTAGCAGAGCACTTTGGTGCCTATAAGACTGCTGATCTTGTTCAGCGTACTTTCTGGTGGCCCCAAGTACTTAAGGACTGTAGGAGTTACGTGGAGTCCTGCACCACCTGTGCTCGGAGCAAAACCCGTAGGTCCAGAGCCTGGGGGTTACTGAAACCTCTGCCCATTCCAGATAGGCCTTGGAAGATGTTGTCTATGGACTTCATCTTCGACCTGCCCCCTGCAGCTGGGCATACTGCCATCTTTGTGGTGGTAGATCGGCTGTCTAAAATGGCCCATTTCATTCCGATGAAGGGTACCCCCTCTGCTTCCGAGACTGCCCTGATGTTTATCAGGGAAATAATTAGACTTCATGGAATTCCGACCAATATAGTTTCTGACCGCGGAGTGCAATTTACCTCGCGGTTTTGAAAAGCGCTGTGTAAAGTCCTGGGAATTACGCTATCATTCTCCACCGCTTACCATCCTCAGACGAATGGTCAGACCGAGAGGACCAATCAGACCCTGGAGCAATACCTGCGTTGTTTTTCATCCTTTTCTCAAGATGACTGGGTCACACTGCTTCCGTTGGCCGAATTTGCTTATAATAATTCCATGCATTCTGCTACCAAGCAAAGTCCGTTTTTTGCTAATTATGGTTTTCATCCAGCTTTCCTTCCTAATTCCATTCCCGAATGTTCTGTGCCAGCAGTCTTGGAAACTATACATTTTTTCTCTTTGAACAACCAATTATTACAGAAGACCATGGCAAGATTCCAGGAGCAGAATAAGGAAGTGTTCGACAGGAAGAAGCGGGGTGAATTGTTGCTCGAACCAGGTGACCGTGTATGGTTATCCTCTGCGAACCTTAGATTGTCTTGTCCTTCCAGGAAATTGGGTCCCAAATTCCTGGGCCCTTTCCCTGTAAAGAGGAGAATTAACGAGGTGGCTTATGAGCTGGAGCTCCCGGATTCACTCAGAATCCACCCTGTTTTTCACGTCTCCCTGTTGAAACCCTTTGTCCCCAATCCTTTTCCTGACCGGAATGTGAACCCTCCAGACCCTGTAATGGTGAATGGAGAGGAAGAATTTATGAACAATATAGTTTATTGAACAATTGACAGCTTGATACATTGTAAAAAAAGAACAAGTATATCCATCAACATTCAGCCCACATGGCATTGAAAAAGGAAAAAACATGTTGTTCTATTACATAAGTTCGCTATAGAGCACCGCACAATCCAGTGTTATAAGTTGGTACATAAGAAAAACAAACCATAGGAGGGTCTCCATAGAAACGTGAATCTCAACATAAAACATCAGTGTCAAAGTCAAAAACCCCCTAAGACTCGTACAGAATAATGTTTTCATTTGTGGGGGTGGGAATTTTTGAAGTGTCTGAAAAAGGGTTAGAAGAGGGAAGTAAAGGATCAAGACAGGAGAATAGGTGATAGAGGGGAGGGGGGGTAGTTCGAGGGGTACCAATTCCATTGGCCCCGAACCCGAGGGGTGGACAGAGATACCATTTTGCATATTCGAACATCATAATAGCCAGCTTCGGCAGAATCACATTTACAATTAGTCAGAGAAATAGGTAGACGAGCTGATTGTCACAAATCAACCAGTACAGAGTTTTGCATAACCATCGGAGAGGAAGAATTTGAAATTGAAGCTATCCTGGATTGTAGGAAAAGGAATAACCAAGCTCAATTTTTAATTAACTGGAAAGGCTATGGCCCGGAGGAGAATTCTTGGGAGCCTGTGGAGAATATCCATGCAAAGACTTTAATCCAAGCTTTCAGGAGATTGCACCCTGAAAGATGGGCCCGGTTGGGCATCCGGAGGCTGCCCCTTGAGGGGGGGCAATGTCACAAGGATCCTGCCAGCAGTGGTCAGTCTGGACCTTCCGCCGCGCGTGCGCGCGCGTGTGTGTGTGTGTATTTAACTCAGTTGGTCACATCCAGTTCTTGCTGTCTGATCTACAGCGTGCGAGTACCCTGATTCTGAGAACCTGCCTTCTGTGACCTGTTGACCCGGCTTGTTTAACTACTGCTCCTGCTATCTGCCTGCATCTGACCTCGGCCTGCCTGACCTTCCTTCTGCTTGATCCTTCGGTGCCTTGCTGCCTGCCCGTTTACCGACCCGGCTCGTCCGACCATCCACCTGCTTGATCCTTGGTACCTCTGCTGACCGCCTGACCTCCGACCCGGCTTGTCTGACTGCTCTGCTTCCAGCCTTCTGTTCCGGTGCCGTCTGCTGCTCTATCTCCAGTAGTGGTTCCAGCACCTGCCTGAAGTCCTGCCTCTGTCAGAGTTCCTGCATTGGTGTCCTGGTTCAGCCTCTCTGCCTGCTGTTCTGCTTCAGCTTCCTGCACCTGCCTGCTGATCCAGTTCCCTCCGATTCCAGCACTCCCTGATCCAGCTGTTGATCCTGCCAGACACTCGTGCCCCTCTTGACTCTTGTGTTACCTGTATACACTACCAGGGCCCTTGAGTCTGAGCCGCAAGAGAGGTCTCCTTCTGCAAGTCGGGCTCTACCACCAGGTACGTGACAGACACCATCTGAACCAAATACATTTATCTTGGTCTCATCAGACCACAGGACATGGTTCCAGTAATCAATGTCCTTAGTCTGCTTGTCTTCAGCAAACTGTGGGTTTTCTTGTGCATCATCTTTAGAAGAGGCTTCCTTCTGGGACAACAGCCACAAAGACCAATTTGATGCAGTATGTGGCATATGGTCTGAGCACTGACAGGCTGACCCCCCACCCTTTCAGGGTCCTGGCAAACTTCTTATAGCCTAGGCCATCTTTATGTAGAGCAACAATTCTTTTTTTCAGATCCTCAGAGAGTTCTTTGCCATGAGGTTCCATTTTGAACTTCCAGTGACCAGTATAAGAGAGTGATTTAACACACCTGCTCCCCATTTACACCTGAGACCTTATAACACTAAAGAGTCAGATGACACCGGAGAGGGAAAATGGCCAATTGGAAGCAATTTGAACATTTACACTTAGGGGTGTATTCACTTTTGTTGCCAGTGATTTAGATATTAATGGTTGTGTGTTATTTTGAGGGGACAGCAGATTTACACCATTAGACAAGCTGTACACTCACTACTTTACATTGTAGCAAAGTGAAATTTCTTCAGTGTTGTCACATGAAAAGTTAGAATAAAATATTTACAAAAATGTGAGGGGTATACTCACTTTTGTGAGATACTGTGTATATATATATATATATATATATATATGTATGTATGTATGTGCAATTGATGTAAATGCAAGTCAGCTAAATATATGTGTAGCAGGCATGTTGTCATGGACCAATTAAAGACTATTGTCATGCAATTTCTCCTTTTATGACCTCTTATGACAAATGGTGGGAGGTTCCCTTGCCAGGTTCATACTTGCATGCCAATTGCTTGTTTTCTTACATCTACGAACTTGTTTTTGCCTTCTGTTGTATCTTGAAAGCATATAACAGCTTCTGGACATTATATGTTGATGGACTCTGTCCTTCCTTTGGGGACCAAAGGTTCTTTGGTGGGGGAAGTGTGTAGCAAGCATGTTGTCATTGACCAATGAAACACTATTGTCATGCAATCTCTTTTTTTGGCCACAAGATGGAGATAGGGAGATGCTGTCTTGTCCTTCCAGAAATCTCAGACAGAGAGGACACTGGGAAAAGGTGGAGTTTCAGGAAGAGCTGGGGAGGCTGAGGTGATTTCAGTGGAAGAGAGAGTCTAGGAGCCCAGGTAAAAAAAGGCTCTGAGATGACAGTGCAGAGACAGTGAGGAGAGAACAATTGTGCCCAAGATTGTCAGAAATTCACAGCCATTTGGAGAAGCAGTTCTGGGACCAGATTGTGGAGGGATGGAGCCAGAATCGGGATGCTGTTTTTGCCATGCTGCCTGCCAGAGCCACCCTAAGCAACCTAAGCGAGTTGACACCTGATAGGAGGGGCAACTAAATCAGTGCTACCAGAACTGGTGAGCGAGCCTTGCGGCCAATACTTTCTACCACTGCTAGCTCCATCTGCTGGCCAGTTTAAAAGGGTACTATACTTCTGTCTATTTGTTTGAGTGCACTCAAAACCTAGTGTGTATTTTTAAGTACCCTTGTTGCATCTAAAGTCTATATGCATTGTTTATTGTTAACCTGCCTGCTGAGTGAATTCAATTCGGTTTAACTGTTACTTATATAACAGTTACGCTATAATAGTCAATCAATAGATTACGCATATTTACCACTAAACAGATGTGAGCGTATTTATTGCCATATCCCACAGCCAGGCAAAAGGTATTTCTCACTTGTGTTGTAAATTGTGTTTGCGAGATATAAATAAAAATAACTACCAGCTGCAAACACAAATGTGTCCAATGATGGAGCGATCACTTGTCAACAAACTGGCACCATGTCCGGTTCAGCTCTCTCCTCATACCGATCGACACAGCGTGGGAGGAGAGGAGGGAGCCAGTGCAGCAGCCAGAGTGAGCTGGATCTGGAGTGCCCACAGTGCTGATCCATGCTGACCAGTGCTCACCCATGCCCACCCGTGCTCATCCATGTCTCATTCGTGCCTCATCCATGCCACATCAGTGCTCATCCATGTCTCATCCGTGCCCATTCATGCCTCATCAGTTCTCGTCCATGCCTCAATAGTGCTCATCTATGCCACATCCATGCCAAATTGGTGCTCATTCTTGCCACATCCATGCCACATCAGTGCTCACCCGTGCCACATCCATGCCACATCGGTGCTCACCCGTGCCACATCAGTGCTAATCCATGTCTCACCTGTGCCACATCAGTGCTCATCTATGCCACATCAGTGCTAATCCATGCCTCATCTTTGCCACATCAGTGCTCATCCATGCCACATTAGTGCTCATCCATGCCACATTAGTGCTCATCCATGCCACATCAGTGCTCATCCGGGCCTCACCAGTGCTCATTGACTGCGGAAGTGACAGGACCCACCACTAGACAGAAAAGAAGAACTAGAACTAATTATTATCAATAAGGGTTGAGGGGTGCGCTGTTTATGGAGTGCAAGGCGGAGGGATGAGCTTTGTACGGAATTCAGGGTTCAGGGGTGCACTGTATATGGAGTGCAGGGTTGAGAGGTGTGCTGTGTACTGAATGCAGGGTTTAGAGGTGAACTATGTACGGAGTGCAGGGTTGAGGGGATGCGCCTGTGTGCTGGGCTGAGGGGGGTGCATGTGTATGGCATGCAGGGTTGAGGGGAGTGCACTGTGTGTGGTGTGCAAGGTTGAGGGGGTGCGCTGTGTGTGGCTTGCAGAGTTGAGGGGTGTGCACTGTGTGTGGCTTGCAGGGTTGAGCGCTGTGTGTGGTGTGCAGGGTTGAGGGGGGTGTGCTGTGTGTGGCGTGCAAGATTGAGGGGTGCACTGTGTGTAGCTTGCAGGGTTGAGGGGGGTGCGCTGTGTGTGGCTGGCAGGGATAAGGGGGGTGAGCTGTGTGTGGCTTGCAGGGTTTTGGAGGGGTGAGCTGTGTGTGGCTTGCAGGGTTGAGGGGGGTGCACTGTGTGTGGTGTGCAGGGATGAGGGGGGTGCGCTGTGTGTGGCTCGCAGGGTTGAGGGGGGTGTGCTGTGTACATCCCCCCCCCCAATACAAAGCTCTCTTTCCCACAGATTCCAGTTCAGAGCTCAGCCCCCCTCCGGCTGCCAACATCCCATACATGGCTTTCCCAGGGCCGGACTGGCCTACTGGGATACCGGGAGATTTCCCGGTAGGCCGCCTGCCATGGGGCCGCTTCGTGGCTGCAGTGCTCCCCTCTCTCCTGCGCATCACGGAGCTGGCTGGGTCTGTGTTCGGCGACCTCGCTGTAACACAATCCCGCCCCCCCTAGACCGGCTCGTGTGATAGTAGAGAGAATCAGTGTTCTGCCTATCACACAAGCCGGTCTAGGGGGGCGGGATACTCTCCAGCTCTCCTCATTCTTCTCTAGCCACCATCCCAGTGCTCTCCACTCTCCCCAGTGCTCTCCACCCCTGTTCTTTCTGCCCCCTCAGTGCTCTCCACAATGAAGACAGCTGAAGGTGCAGGTGGCCAGGGACTACTTCATCTCACAGCAAACAGATCCTCTGGAAGGAGCACCGTCCCCATCCAAAACGAGAACAGACCCTGCCCTATGTGATTTCATATCCGTCTTATCTATATATAATACACTCTTCAAATGTGCTTTAAAATGAATGGTTTTCCCTTTTATGAACAAGAAAATACTGACATTATGCTGTTGCGCTGGTATAATAATGTTATGGGGCTGGTATGAAATTTTTTCCAGGGCTAGATTTTATTCCCAGTCCGGCCCTGAGCTTTCCTCTGTAGAGGAGTACTCACAATGTCCGTGCAGCTGTGGGTGAGGAGGGGATTCTGTCTGTGTGGATGATGCCTCATCCTCTTCCTCCTGGCCCCAGTTTCCTCCAGTCCTGGGGTGGTTGGTGCAGGGTCAGAGTGCCGGTGTCCCGTCGAGAAATACTGGGGTAGCATAACAGCACACTGACAGGCACAGGCTAGACTCAGGAGAAGCGGCGGTGGTTGGAAGTCCGGGCTGTGGGGCGGGCTAAGTGGACAGACAGCATGTCGCATGAGCCAGGATCCTGGACCTCATGTGTGGGGAGTGGCTTGTAATGGAGAGGATACCTCGTGAGTCCCCTGCCCTCCTCCTTCCCCCCAGTCTCCGCATGGCCACAATCCCTGGGATCATCACGGATGGTCTTCAGTGTTCATTTACTCACTGCTGTGTCAGTGTCACCGCTGGAGCCTAATCCGGGACTGCACCACAACTTCTTCCTCATATCGAAGCGGAGGGGCTCACAATCTCCTAAACTGCACAGCGCAGAAGAAGAGCCACAGGTAACCTGCCGCCTGCCGCTGCGCCCCTCTAAATTTTGTGCCCGGGGCAACCACCCTGGCCCCCCCCAGTCTACGCCACTGGTACCACCCACATACTTTTACAGATTGGTAGATTGACTTGTATATATAATCAGCCTTTCCTTACATGTAACAAAATTCAAAATGCCTGCCATAACATACAAGGCCATTCACAACATTGCCCCCATCTACATCACCAATCTCATCTGCAGATATCGCCCAAATCGTCCCCTCCGCTCCTCCCAGGACCTCCTGCTCTCTAGCTCCCTTGTTACCACCTCCCATGCTCGCCTTCAATACTTCTCCAGAGCCTTTCCCATCCTCTGGAACTCCCTGCCCCAGTATATCCGATCAGCCCCTACCCTGGCCACCTTTAGGAGATCCCTGAAAACTCATTTATTAAGGGAAGCCTATCCCACACCCACCTAACTGTCCCCGAGCCACCCACATCAAATCAGTCTCTGCAGCTATTACCCCCTCCACCCCCTCCCTTTATAATGTAAGCTCTACAAGCAGGGCCCTCCCGTAACTTTTGTATTGAACTGTACTGTAATTGTGTTGTCCCCCTATACATTGTAAAGCGCTGCGTAAACTGTTGGTGCTATATAAATCGTGTATAATAATAATAATTATAATAACTGGTCCCTGCTGAACCAATCTAATTTTAATCTATGCATGGTAGGCTTTAGAAACCATATTCAACATAGGTACATCTGAACTTTGTGCTGCAGGACACTCTAGCCACAAATTCCCAATCTTATTAAATTTATTAGGCTAGGCTTTGCCAGTGTAAATTATTTTTAGTGTAGCGCTACCCCCGAAGAAGCTGCTGTAATTTAACCAGTTCTTTTCCAAAACTAGGGCAAAGGCAGCCAGGTACACAGCAATAGTTCATTCACTCCAGCTCAGTAATCAGTCTAGGAGTTGCCTTTTAGGGAATGTTTATTACTAAAGAAACTTGGATGGCTTGTAGGATGATATGGGATACTCCAGATTCCCTGAATATTTACAGGAGGAAACTTCACTCTCCTATGTTTCTCTCAGCAGTCTTTACGAAGGAAGGAATAAGTACAGATGGTAGGAGTACTACCGCTTGTCCACCCAGGGGATACAGCACACAGTCTCTAGAATCCTGAACTCAGGCCAGTACTCACAATGTCATAGGATCACTGGATGCCTCCTTCCAGTATCCACTGGACACTCTTCACTAAAGGCGAAACCAATATTCACAATGCTGCAGGACAGCCAGACCTCTTCTAAATTCCACTGGGCACTCTTCAGCAATCTCCCCAGACCAGGTTTTTAGGTAAGGGTTCTCTTGACTAGCTTTAAAAAGGCATCCTCAAGAGTAGCCCCCTAGCTATACCACAACTGGGACCTCTGTGAATAAAAGGCTGTAATCAAGATAGCTGCTGCAGATATGGGGGGTAACCACCCTCCTCCACCAAGATGGGTGAGTTCCCTCTAACCAGGAGGAGAGGAAGTCCCTGCTGCTCTAAATCTTAGACTATGTATTTGCCCTTCCAACCACCTTCTGGGCACACCTCCAGAGGGATTGGCTGGAGCACAATAAATATTGAGACTGGGAAACTTCTGGAAGGAAGGGGAGTGCAAACAAACCCACAGTCTGTGAGACCCAGAGCAGCCAAAAGTACAGAAGTAATCAACAACTGCTCCACTTAATACAGCGGAGCCAAAAATAACACAATTTGCCTAGTAGCGTAACATCAGTTTGGGGAAATCCTCATTGATTGTGCTAGTGTTGAAGGGTAGGACTCTTCCAGCTGAGTAGTATAATCTTCCTTTGCTTGGAAAAGTATTAAAGCGTTTGTTAACTCAAAAAAGATTGATTTGGTGCCCTCTGTCGCTTACCGGAGCCGTCGGCAGCGGTAGAGGCAATCGGATCCTTCCTATGGATTGACATGGAGACAAGTGAGGGGAAGTGGAGACGAGTGAGAAGACGGCACCCACCCATCTCCATATCATTGCAGGGCAGAAGCGACGTCAAAACGTCACTTCTGCCCATTGCTCTTAAAGGGACATTTTTTTTCATTTTTTTAAATGACAACATTTTATTTTTATTTTTTATTGCATATTAGTGTAAATATGAGGTCTGAGGTCTTTTTGACCCCAGATCTCATATTTAAGATGTTTACATTCCTTGTAATAGGAATAAATGTGACGCATATTTAAAAAAAAAAAAACAGTGTAAAAATAAAGAATAAAAGGCAAAAGAAATAAGAATAAAAATATATATATTTTTTTAAACGCGCCCGTCCTAACGAGCAGAAGCAAACACATATGCGAGTAGCACCCGCATATGAAAATGGTGTTCAAACCACACACGTGAGGTATTGCCTGGACCAGTAAAGCGAGAGCAATAATTCTAGCCCTAGAACTCCTCTGTAACTTAAAACATGCAAACTGTAGAATTTTTTAAACTTTGCCTATGGAGATTTTTAAGGATAAAAGTTTGTGGCCATTCCACATGCGGGCACAATTTTAAAGCGTGACATGTTGGGTATCAATTTATTCGGCATAACATTATCTTTCACAATATAAAAAAAATGGGCTAACTTTACTGTTGTCTTATTTTTTAATTCAAAAAAGTGTATTTTTTCACAAAATATGCGCTCGTAAGACCGCTGCGCAAATGTGGTGTGGTAGAAAGTATTGCAATGACCGCCATTTTATTCTCTAGGGTGTTAGAATTTTTTTTATAATGTTTGGGGGTTCTAAGTAATTTTCTAGCAAAAAAAATAAATATTTAAACCTGTAAACAACAAATCTCAAAAAGAGGCTTGGTCAAATCAAGCCTATTGTCCTTGTTAGTTTGCACTAATTCTTCATCATTCATTGTGTATACATCATAATTTATTAATTGTCTGCAGGTCCTCCATTATTGGATATTCCGAAGAAGCCGATCCGGAGGGTTCCACACAAGGTGATTATTTCTGTGTTTATTCAGTACAATTCGGAGGTGTCTGGAGAGGTCAAAAGTAACAGAAACAATATAATCACAAACCTGATTCATGAAATTTGAAATAAACGCATACAGTAGCTTACAAAAGTTAGTACACCCCTCACATTTTTGTAAATATTTTATTATATCTTTTCATGTGACAACACTGAAGAAATGATACTTTGTTACAATGTAAAGTAGTGAGTGTACGGCTTGTATAACAGTGTAAATTTACTGTTCCCTCAAAATAACTCAACACACATTAATGTCTAAACCGCTGGCAACAAAAGTGAGTACACCCCTAAGTGAAAATGTCCAAACTGGGCCCAAAGTGTCAATATTTTGTGTGGCCACCATTATTTTCCAGCACTGCCTTAACCATTTCACTGCCGAGTCCGTACGCCGTACGGCATAGCTCCCAACTGTCCCTGATTTGGAGCAATGTCCCTCTGTCCCTCTTTCCTCCTCATTTGTCCCTCATTTTGGTCTAATCCATATAGTTGTATATAAAATGTACTTTTTATCTTTCAAAAAGTGTTCCTAGTGCTAAACCTTTCATCCAAATTCTAAATTGCTGTATTTGTAAATTCTCAGAGCCAATATAAAGGAATAGTAGTGGTAAAAAAAAGCACTTGTAGATTTGATAAACCTTTTTGTGTAATTCTCCTTTAAGGGGGTGTGGCAGGGTGTGTGTCCTATGCCTACATATGTTGGCTCATTAGGTGTCCCTCATTCCCATCTCAAAATGTTGGGAGGTATGTACGGACCTGCAGAAGTGCCCGCAGGTGGCCATGTCAGTACGGAGTACGGACCTCCTTTCTCCCCTCTCCTAGAAGCTTATGGTCACTTCAATGACCATAAGCTTATATCAGAATTGTTCAGCAGCATACAACTCGCTGATCAGAGTTATTAACCCCTAATGTGACCGTCACCCCCCCCCCCCCCACATGCTGCCACTTCCCTGCCCATCCACTCCCGCTGTACTCTTTCATCTAAAACTGCCCCCCTACTCTTCACTTCTATCCCCTTCACCCCCTTCTCCTCCCCAGCACTGATTACCCCCCTTCCACCCGATCTGACCCCTCCTCCCCACAAACCACTCCCTGCAGCCACCATCATTAGCTGGCATCCCTCCTCTTCCACTTCAGCCAGCTTCAGGTGCTGCAAGGGGCTTGGGTGGTCCAGATGTGTCCCACTTGCCAGTCAGATCACCCCCCCAAATGCCCCTGCACCCCTGATCTATGGCCTCTCCGAGCGGCATCTTTCCTTCCCCTCCCTCTACCTGCAGCTTCTCCCTACACAGATCTCCTATGATCTGTCAGGCTGGAGATTGTGGCGGGGAGGAGCGGTGTGGGTGGGGGTAAAGTAGGGGCTTGTTGGGGGGCTTAGTAAACATGTGTTTACTAAACTCCTCCCTGGAGAAGAGAGGGCGCATGCAGTGATCACTAATGACAGCTGATACATTGCAACACTCCAAGTTACAATATATCAGACTGTCATCTTCTGAATAAATGGAATCTCTATAGAGATTTTTCATTCATTCAAGAAAAGTGGTACAGCGAAGAGGGACTATCTTCAGTCCCTTTCTCTGTCTCAAAAAAAGAGATATGGGGGTCTGCTTAGACCTTTGATATCTCACCAAAGCCCCCCCCCCCCCCCCCAAAAAAAAGCTAAAAAAAAATAAAAAATTACTGTAATTTTTTTTTTTAACGTAAAAAACAAAAAAACATAGTAAGACCCCCAGGTCCACCCTCACTCACCACAGTGATGCCCCCCGCACTTACCCCTCCACAGATAACTCAGCTTCTCCTCTCGTCAACCCGATCCTTCCAGGAGGAGAAGCTAGACGATGACAGGGAATATTAATTCGCTATTGTCACAAGTGGCCCGAGCCCAACCTTTTTCAAGCCAATTAGAACCTCAGGCTCTAAATCAGGTGGCTTGGAAATAAAAAACTCATACAAACATATGAGTCCGGCGCCCTAATGGACCAACCGCTTCTGGTAACACCTCTTTCACATGGAGTGGACGCTGTCAAGCAGATCCGTCTGCACAGCGGGAATTTGTCTGGTGATTCCCACTGAGCAGGTGGATGACAGGTCCATTTCTGTTCCGCAGATGCAGAGCAGACACGGAAACAGCTCGCTATTCTCTATGGGACCATCGGATGGAAACGGACCGCCTTTTCCAGTTCCATCGGATACCATCCAATCCGATCTGCTAGATGGATGGGGAATGAAATCCCCATCCATCTGTTTTTAGTGGTCTGGATCGGATGCAGGCAGGTGTAAATGGACACGTGTCCATTTACATTAGCCTCTCCATGGAGAACAATGGGTGGTCCAATTGGGCCCGTCTGAAAAATGGACAGGCAGACCCGATTGGTGTGTTTGTGTGAAAAGGGCCTAAAGCCTTTTTCACACAGGTCATACACAGCGTACCTTTACAAGGATGTTTGAGTTTGAGGGGTCTTTTCAAATTCTGAAAGCTGTAAGTGAAAAAAGAAAATTTTTGAGTACGTTTGATTTTCACCATTTTGCAAAAAGGCACAATGTAAAATTTTTGTTATTTATTTAATCTATACAGGTTAAGCTTTTATATTTAGTAGGGATTTAGCAGGAATTTTGTAAAATTAACTGTGTTTCTATCTGCTAATAATGGTTTTAGTGTGTGTTTTGCCAATATATTGGTTTGATAAACATTTGCACAAATACCGATGTGTCTAAAAAATCTGTAGCACCTTTTTTTTATTCTAGGGGTCAAATGCTTTCAGAAAATATATGGTTTTGGGGGTCTGAAAGACTTTTCTGAAATTCTGAAATCTTTAAGGGAAAAATTAAAACCTTCAGATTTTTAGAGAAATTTGGATATTTACACTTTTGTGTACGTTAAATTTTCACCATATTGCAAAACGGCGCAATTTAAAAATTATAAGTATTTGTTATTTATTGACTCAATACAGGTTAGGCTTTTATATTTAGTAGGAATTTTGTAAAATTTGCTGTGTTTTTATCTGCTAATAATGGCTTTAGTGTATTATTTGCAAATATATTGGTTTGATAAACATTTGCGCAAATACCCCGGGATCTAAAAAATCAGTAGAACCGTCTTTTTATTCTACTGATCAGGTGCTTTCAGAAAATATATGGTTTGGGGGGTCTTTCGCAAATTCTGAAAGCTATGAGTGAAAAATAAAAAAGCAAAAAAGATTTCAAAAATGGTCTGGCCATCTGAGTGTACAAAAAGGAGCAAATGGCCTGTCATTGAAAGGGTTAACCCTCTTGGGCATGGAGTTAACCAGATCTTCAGTTTGCCAATGGAGTCCTCTTCTACTCCTCCACGATGGCATCACAGAGCTGGTAGATGTTAGAGACCTTGTGCTCCTCCACATTCCATTTGAGGATGCCCCACAGATGCTCAATAGGGTTTAGGTCTGGAGACATGCTTGACCAGTCCATCATCTTTACCCTCAGATTCTTTAGCAAAGCAGTGGTCATCTTGAAGGTGTGTTTGGGGTCATTATCATATTGGAATACTGCCCTGTGGCCCAGTCTCCAAAGGGAGGGATCATACTCTGCTTCAGTATGTCACAGTACATATTGGCATTCATGGTTCCCTCAATGAACTGTAGCTCCCCAGTGCCGGCAGCACTCATGCGGCCCCAGACCATGACACTCCCACCACCATGCTTGACTGTAGGAAAGACCCAATTGTCTTTGTACTCCTCCCCTGGTTGCCGTCACACCCGCTTGACACCATTTGAACCAAATAAGTTTATCTTGGTCTCATCAGACCACAGGACATGGGTCCAGTAATCCATGTCCTTAGTCTGTTCAGCAAACTGCAGGCTTTCTTGTGCATCATCTTTAGACGAGGCTTCCTTCTGGGACGACACGCATACAGACAAATTTTATGCAGTGTGCGGCATATGGTCTGAGCACTGACAGGCTGACCCCCCACCCTTCAAACTCTGCAGCAATACTGGCAGCACTTCTCATCTATTTCACAAATTCAACCTGTAGATATGAAGCTGAGCACGTGCACTCAACTTCTTTGGTCAACCATGGCGAGGCCTGTTCTGAGAGGAACCTGTCCTGTTAAACTGTTCTATGGTCTTGACCACCGTGCTGCAGCTCAGTTTCAGGATCTTGACAATCTTCTAGCCTAGGCCATCTTTATGTACAGCAACAATTCTTTTTTTTCAGATCCTCAGAGAGTTCTTTGCCATGAGGTACCATGTTGAACTTCCAGTGACCAGTATGAGAGAGTGAGAGCGATAACACCAAATTTAACACACCTGCTCCCCATTCACACTGAAGACCTTGTAACACTAACGAGTCACATGACACCGGGGGGGGGGGGGGCTAATTGGGCCCAATTTATGTACTCACTTTTGTTGCCAGCGGTTTAGACATCAATGGCTGTGTGTTGAATTATTTTGAGGGGACAGCAAATTTACACTGTTATACAAGCTGTACACTCCCTACTTTACATTGTAGCAAACTGTCATTTATTAATTGTTTCGTTCCTCTGTTACCTGCATAATAACTTCTGACAAGTTATCCTGAGATAAAACCAGCCTAAAATTTGTGTTGGGGTTAGTACTATAAATAGATTAGCATAGAGCTTGCTTCTCACAGCACAGCTCTGCACATTCCTTCCTTCCTTTGTCTATGTGGAGTGGGGGTGTATGCCTTTCCAACAATCAGATGTCACACAGTGAAAAAATCTCTAACACTATGTGCACTTTCTAAAGAATATAGCAAGCTGAAGACAGCATATACATGTAAAACCTATGTAGGGAGATTTGTTTCATCCCTGTGTATCATCTGAGCCTGTTCACTTCACTGGGTATATGTGAGGCTTTACATCCACTTTAATTCTTCATCCATTTTCTCTGATTCTTAAGGAACAATGACCTAAGCATCTAGCTGGTAAACACAGCCCACTATGTGGCTTAGAATGGGCATAAATAGGAGATCTTGAAAATCATCTACATACATTTATCCTTTTGATATTTTTATTGGACAAGTACAGTTGTAAAAATATTAATGAAGTCCTGTCTATTGCTTATGTCACTATCTCCTTATCATTATGAGAACCTTTAATTTAACACAGCAGATTTGCTAAGGTTTGGATGGAAGCCTGAAATAAGCACAAAACTGCATTTTTGCAACCCACAATCCTCAAAGCTATCTCTGAGTAAAGACTTATTATGGATTTAGTCTACAGGAACAGGAAGGGGTTATGTCAGTAGCTTCAGATATGTCACATAGGGCTAGACCCAAAGCCACAGATAACAGGCAGACTTCTGGTATTATACTTTATTTACATGCTTAGACTGGAACCCACCAACCAAACATCAAACTTTACCATAAGTAGACACTTAATACCTACATGCACAACTCCTCCAATTCCCATTAAAGCATTAATATTGTGCATGTGCAATAGGTTTCCTTGTTGTGGCACTTGTGCAAACCAAGTTTTCCCAGGGTTCCAGTCCTAACCATATGGAAATGTAGCATACCATAAATTGTGGTACAGGTACCTGTTTTTGATAGGTACCTGTTCCAACTTCCGGGAGATAGGGCCGTGGCACTGCCCTTGGAAGTTCGGCCCCCTCTTCCTTCTTCTGCCTCCGGACCAATTAGAAACTGCAACGCGCTTCACTTATGCGCATTAGCGGACCGGCTGGGAAGTCAAAAGACTTCACTGCCAGGTTCCTTTACCAGGAATGGCGGCAGCTGCACCCGACAGCCGATCCGAAGATCAGCTGGGGTGCCGACATCGCCGGCTCCCTGGACAGGTAAGTGTCCATATATTAAAAGTCAGCAGCTGCAGTATTTGTAACTTCTGACTAAAATTTTCGTGGGGGGGGGGGGGAATTATGGGGCTGGACCTCCTCTTTAAGTACCAATTAATCTTTAAATCAATCCCTGTGAAGCCAATTGGTTTTTATGCCCAGGTGGCACATGGGGACATGACTTCTGCCCAAGTCGATGATAAGCCCCTCCTTCTGTTATTTATCTTTCCAATGTTTGTTCTAGACACACAGGTGTCAAACGGGCGGCCCTCCAGCTGCTGCGGAACTACAGTCCTATAAGGCATTGCAGGGCTCGCAGTTAAAAACTTGACTTTCACAGGCAGGGGCATGATGTGACTTGTAGTTCCACAACAGCTGGAGGACCGCCAGTTTGACACCCCTGGCAGGCTTTGTCAACTGAGTGGCAGGGGGTGGGCTTAACCACCTTCATCTTAACTTGTGCAGAAGTTGTGTTCCAATGTGCAACCTGGACCTAGGATCCATGGGGCTTCATAGAGACACATTGACCAGTCTGAAGTCACGTACATACGATCGGATTTTCCCATGGGAAATGTTGGATGTGAGCTTATTGGCGGAAAATCCGACCATGTGTATGCTCCATCGGACATTTGTTGTTGGACTTTCTAGCGTTCGTAATGGAGATATCACATTGGCTCGCCTTACGTCTTGTACGTCACTATGCTTGTAATTGTTGGCCAACATTTGTGTGACCGTGTATATGCAAGACAAGTTGGAGCCAACACCCTTTCGAACAAAAATCCACAGTTTTGTTGTCGGGAATGTCCGATCATGTGAACGAGGCATAAGACTTTAGTGCTCAATCTGGAAACCAGTTTTGCCAGGTTCTCTTTAAATTATCATTATAAATAATGCAGAAATATGATTCAGTATTTGTTTCTGATGTATATGTGCAATACAAAATAATGTAATTTACTACAAAATATAGACATTTTAGAGGTCATACACTACTCATTTCCATTAATTTTGAAATCTCATGAGACCTGAAATTCTCATTACCCTGCAAATATGTTATATTTTATTTGAGTGATTTTATCTTTAGCTTAATATAAATATACTGTATGTTTGTTGGTCATTTTGAATAAATACATGTCACTTGCATAATTTAACAGTGTCTCAATGTGTTTACAGATTAAAAAGAGGAAGAAGGTTCTGAGTTTAAAGCAGAGGTGAGGTGGTGAGCCACAGAGGGATACAAGAGTTGGTAGGATGTTGGTGTAATGCATTTCTATGGAATGTTTTGTTTTTCAGGATTCGAAGAGGCGGATGGGAACCTCCAGTGGCCCCGGCACATCACTCAGAAGTAGCGCCAGATTCTCTTCTCAGACCCCAATCTGAGGTGGAGACCCCTGATCTGCCCCCAGAGGTGTTCTACATGCTGCAGAGTGTCCGGTGAGGCTTACAGCACTCTGAAGTCCTGTTTAACTGTGTTATTTTCTTTTAAGAGACATGTTCTGACATGTCTTATACAGGAAGAACCATGGTAGGGCAGTATTGTCCATTTGTTAGCCCTTGGAGTGGTACATGACGCCCTCCAGTTCTCCCAAGGTGGTTTTCCCTAGGATGGCAAAAGTTTTACTTCGTAAAGTATATTATTGAATATTATATGCATATTTTCCACTGATGTGTTATCTGGAGGTCCTTAGGCACCTCATGCTAGGAGAGATCCCCAGTTAGTGGATTAAACTCTACAAAACTATCTAGAGGACAATTCATAGATAGTCGATAGAAGTCATATTTATTTGATTGTCTTCTAAATAAGCTTTAGAAGAATTATCTTTTGTGTAGCCAGGGGCAACAATTGAGACCCACAACCTTTTTGTATTTTGAATTATGGGGGTTGCTTTTCATTTATTTCTATTTTCTTTTTACACTTATGGCAAAGAGCACTCAGACCATATAAAGTGTATGCATTGTTAACATTTTTTTTAATGTTATATACCTAAAAAGGTACAAGGTCCAAAGCCCACCATGACCAAGCTGTTAATATAGGGATATGAATGCGGCTCTCTCTGCAAGGTTTCTGTACCTGGCACAACCTCCTTTAGGTTTTCAATATGTATGTATTAAATGAGAATTAAACTTCACAAAAGAATACAAATTTTATAGAACATTGGAAGTAGGACAGGACTGTATTTAAATTTTGGTTACAAAAATACAGTTTTCCCCTTACCAAAGGATACTTTGGTCATGTATCCTTTACTGGACTATGCAAACCCTGTAGACTGACTCTGCAGGATCTTCCATGAATGTGCGGATGCTCCAGCAGTGGCTGAGCATCAGACTTTACTGCGGTGACTATGGCAGAATGTGCAGCCTTAGTTTATTGGAATGACTGCTTGTCGTCCAACTCATTAGGATGCAAGAAATGGTGACAATGCTGCAGCTGAGTAAGTGTTGTACCCCTAGCAAAGAAAGTTTCTTTGGATACACCTTGCTGGTATAGTAACATGCACAAATCTGGAATATTTCTGCAGTCCTTTGTATCTTTGTTGAAGCATTAAAATCACATCACCGGTATGACAGGAACTTAAAAGGAAATGCGTTTTGTGCATGTTACTGAATCTCGACCAGCTGTATAGCATCCTGGGTTTAAGTTCACAACATGGGAGAGTCGGTCACGCACCTAGAGCGGCATTACAGTGCAGTGTGTGCTCATTTTTTTGCTGGTAGTTGTGGCTCGCCTCCTGCTGTCAGCGTGGGGACTGTCCTCATCCAGGTGGTGTGATGAGAGGTGAGCGGCCTGGCAGTGCATTAGATATGGAGTGATCGAAGTTCCTGGAAGCCTCTGCTCTACCCCCTGCTCTGTTCCCAGCGGGATGCTCTTAGCTCCCACCACTATGGAGCGCTCAGTCATATGATTTACAATGAACACCAGCACTTCATGGAATTTTACAAATATTGTTTTAGCACTGCAAATATTTTTACGTATTAAGAACAAAAGTTGATTTATAAAAACACTACAGAGATATAGTACTCTGATGTTTAGGCAGGGTTGCTAGTAAATTTACTTGCTAAGTATAGCTGCTTGGCCAATTGATAGGAGATCATTTGAGTCCACCCTAATTCTGAAATTGCTGCACTTCTCTCTTAGGAATAGATGGGGTGTCTCAGCCAATGGGCAGGGATTTTCTTGGGTCTCTTGGCCTTCTGGGAGAGCCTATATATTTGGGTGAGGTCAGGCGATCTGGGCTCTGTGTCACCTGGATGGCAGTCTGGGTGGACGTGTGTTGTATTGCCCCGGGCTGCTAGGCCAGTGCCTGAGGCCTATCCCGGGATATCTGGCTGCTAGGCTGTCTGAGGGCCCATCCAGCAGCGCAAGGTTGGGACTGTGGCTTGCAGTCCAACCAAAAGTAACGGTTCTGCCGGCTGGAGAACCTGTTGTGGTCGGAGGTAGAGGGGAAGCTGTCGCCACTAAGGGGCCATTCACCTTATTAGCAGAGACCACCATGAGTAGCTGAAGCAAGTATCAGAGCAGTATTCTCACCAACTGGGGACGGTGAAGAATTGGGAAACTTCAGCAGGTGTCAAGCCAGGTATGCAGCCAGCGGAGGTGACACTTGCAGAGCAGTCTTGTGTGCCAAGCCAGAGACCAAACAGACCAGTGGCGTGACACTTAACCAATTGTCGACCACCTCACACCGATATACGTCGGCAGAAGGGCTCGTACAGGCAGAATCACGTACCTGTACATTGCCCTTTAAGAGGCAGCCAGCGGACACGCTCGCACCCACGGAAGACTCCGTGAGTCGGGTCACGGGTCCCGCAGACTCTTACTCTGTGGGGGATACCCACGATCGCCTCACGGGGCTAATGTAAACAAGCATCTCCCTGTTCTGCCTAGTGACAGTGTCACTGATCTCTGCTCCCTGTGATCAAAGCAGAGATAGTGACGTGTCACACAAAGCCACGCCCCCCACAGTTAGAAACCTGCCCCTTGGACACACCGAACCCCTACAATGCCACCTAGTGGTTAACCTCTTCACTGCCAGTGTCATTTACGCATGAATCAGTGCATTTTTGCTGTAAAAATGACAATGGTCCCAAAAATGTGTCAAAAATGTCTGATGTGTCCTCCATAATGCCGCAGTCACGATAAAAATCGCTGATCGCCACCATTTCAAAAAAAAATTATTAATAAAAATGCCATAAAACTATCCCCTATTTTGTAAACGCTATAACTTTTGCGCCAACCAATCAATAATCGCATATTGAGATTTTTTTTTTTACCAAACATATGTAGAAGAATACATATCAACCTAAACTGAGGAAAAAAAAACATTTTTTTTATATATTTTTGGGGGATATTTATTATAGCAAAAAGTAAAAAATAATGTGTTTTTTTCAAAATTGTCGCTCTTTTTTTGTTTATAGCGCAAAAATAAAAACCGCAGAGACAATCAAATAAGACCAAAGGAAAGCTCTATTTGTGGGGAGAAAATGGACGTCAATTTTGTTTGGGAGCCACGTTACACTACTGCAAAATTGTCAGTTAAAGCGACGCTGTGCCGAATCGCAAAAAGTGCTCTGGTTGGGAAGGGGGTAAATTCTTCCGGGGCTGAAGTGGTTAAGGAGTATCTGTGAGTGCCAAGCTAGGGACCCAGCAGGAACGTGGGGGTGACGCTTGAGGAAGATACTCAGTGAGAAGATTGGAAGAGCTCAGGAGATCCAGTGGCAGCGGATCAGCGGGTCTAGGTGATAGACTGGGAGCTCAGTTGAGTGAAGATCTAAAAAAGAGATTGTGGAGGACGTGAAAGAGTTTGTTGCAACCTTTGTTAGAAACTGTTCAAGATTGTTGCCATAGGAGACAGCGTGCCTACACATGCAGATGTGGTGCCTTTCCCTGCATGGCTGTTTACCTATAGAAGTCTCTGAGTCTGCCAATTAACATTGCAACTACTAAAGGGTGTCCTGGCCCTAATCCTCTATCCCACAGTTCTGTTTAAGAGAAAATAAATCTCTTTGCATTCAAGAAGTGTCTGGCAACCATTAATCTACTTACATTGCACCCACCATGCCTCGTAACCCACTCTACACAGAAGGATGTCATCTGTCCCTAACTCTGGAGGTCACCATTAGGCCCAGAGAGGCTCGGGACTTGGCTACAGACATAACTACAGTTAAAATACCTACTGTGAACTATATTTTCTACAGGTGTATTTATAATTCCCTCATGGTGTTATGCCCTCTTGGTACCACATATATGGAACGATATAAAATGCTTAACAATACAGAGTAAGATTGTTGTCGCAATAGAATTCTCAGCCTCAGATAGAGGTCCTGAGTCAATATTGGAATATACAAAGGGCTGTGTTTCTCAATGCGTTTTGTTGGTGCTGCCTGCTTCTTTGGAAGGGAGGAGAAAAGCAACAAATCTGCAATCAAACAAGGGCCATGAGTAATGTGCTAGTCATTATTGTACATTTAACTTTTTTTTTTAAATTAACTATTGGTACTTAATAAATTCAAGCACAGAGTTCTGCATATGAAAGATGCCCCACTTGTTCTCCAGGGTTAAGCGCAGGGACATTATAGAGGTAGACTGGAGAAGGGGATTGGTATGGTATAGATAGCCAATTAGTATTCCAAGAGTATAGGTACAGTATATCCACCAATAATGGTACTGGACCAAAGTAGCCAGCCTTCTACTGTATTCAGCCATCTGGTGTCCATAGTCCAAAGTAAAACCATTTTGTTCTATCTCCTCTGTCTTCATTAGAGTACTCGGTCACTTTGAGAGGCCTCTGTTCCTGGAACTTTGTCAGTATGTGGTATATGAACACTATGACCCGGGAGGTGTGGTATTCTGCCCTGGACAGCCCGATTCAAGTATTTACATCGTCCTTCAGGGGAAGCTGGAACTCTCCCTGACTGATCCTGTAAGGTTTTGTTTTGTCTTTGTTTTGTCTTTGTGTTTCACATCGTGAATAATTGTGATGCTTCCAGTGACCAAAAAAACAGAACATAAATGGCATCCTAAGTAAAAGTGTTGTACACACGAATTTCTGACAGAAAAAGCCAGACGGGAGCTTTTCATTATATATTCCGATCGTGTGTATGCCCCATCGGACTTTTTAAGTCGAAAATTCTGACGGACCTAGAAAGAGAAGATGTTCTAAATATTTAGGATGGAACCAATTTCTATCGGGAAAAAAAGCTTGGGGAACTCCACACCATTTTTAAAAAAAAAAATGGCGTGGAGTTCCCCTTAAAATCCATACCAGACCTGAAGGGTCTGGTATGGATATTTGGGGGGAACCCCACGTCATTATTTTTTTTAATTTGAAGCGGGATTCCCGTTAATATCCATATCAGACCTGAATGGCCTTGAATTTGGGGAAACCCCACACGCTCTTTTTTTTTTTAATCAATGACTTTCAATGACTGTTCTCTGTATTACGGGTAGCCGACAATTCATTATAGCCGCGAGTGCTTTTAAATGACTTTTTTTCCTGCAGAAATGACACTTTGTGCAGGGACAGTTCTAAGCACGCGCCTAAACATGCGCCCCTTTATAGACATACTATAGACACCCCCCAGGTACCAAATTTAAAGGAATATTACACTTTTATTGTTTCACTTTAGGCATTATTAAAATCACTGCTCCCGAAAAAACAGGCGTTTTTAAAACTTTTTTTTGCATTGATACATGGGACCCAGATCCCCAAACACTTTTTATGACAATAACTTTCATATAAGCCTTTAAAATTAGCACTTTAGATTTCTCCCATAGATTTGTAGAGGGTGTTCCGTGGCTTTTCGAATTTGCCGCGAACACCCCAAATTGTTCGCTGTTCGGTGAACAGGCGCACAGGCAATGTTCAACTCGAACTTGAAGCTCATCCCTAATCATAACCATTCAGCTTCTTGCTTTTTTTTTCTACTTAATTATAAACCTTTTCTCCTGCATTATAAACCTAAAAACTAGTTTCTTTATTTAACCTGTTGTAGAGTGCTGTACACACCTTTATACATTGTAGAAATCATTTCATTAAAAGCAGAAATTCTTGATTCACATATTTTTGCATGTTCATGATAACTAACCAGGTAAAGCAACTGACCTTTGGATAGTCCCTTCTCTGCCAGAAAAAATGCCAAATGCTTGCATACTGGGTTTAAACACAATGCCAATATTGGGTAAACTGGTACGTTTAGAAATGTATTCAGTATACACTATATTACCAAAAGTATTGGGACGTTCGCCTTTGCATGCACATGAAATTTAATGGCATCCCAGTCTTAATCCATAGGGTTCAATATTGAGTTGTAAAAGTGAACAGAGCCTTCGCGCTACTATTTCAAAGTGAAAAAATATATGAATAAAAGGAAGGGTAATAATATACCTCATAGAGAACAGTACATAAATGTGCGAATAAATAAAATGCACTTGAAAAAAATGTATACGTGTAAATGTGCAATAAAGTGCTAATGTATTACAGCTGGACCTAATGATATTACACACAATACCAAAGTGACAGCTATAGATATAAAATGGTCCTGCGCAAACAAAATACTAATAAAAGTGCTACGTGCTTAAAAAATATTAATAAATAAAAAACAGTCCATAAATAAATCCCAGAATAATCATTCAATGGCGTCAGATGTGTTCAAACGATATTTCAAAGAAACAGCAGGTAAAGGTGCTCCTATGAAAATGGGAAACTCTGGGCTCCCAGAACTCTCACCTCAGATCTTTAAAAGCAGGCACATCAAGCAAACCAAACAGCCTCCGTTTTATCTTTAGCCACCAGGGGGTCTTCAGTAATAGCTGACTGGAACATCATAAATATCCATGCTAGGCCACCAGGGGGCCATTCATCCCTGTATTAACTGATAGTGACTGCGGTGGCGATTTCCACTGATAAGTGCCGCTCAGAAGAAAAACATAGGGAGAGGAAAGGGGCTCTGATAGTGTACTATTTATTAAAAGAATGAAGTTAAATCAATTACAAATAAAATCGGACTCTCACATTTAAGAAATGAGACAGCGCATAAAGAAAAATGGTGTACTGGCGTCTTCTGCCAGTCTTATTTCACTTCCGGTATCGCGTCACGACCGCTCCCTACGCGTTATGTAAATCACGTGACTTCTTCAGGGGATCATAATAAGCAGCCCCAGGAGGATGTCAGCATAGTACAGGGATGGTGGGAGCCCCTCATAATAAGCAGCCCTAGGAGGATGTCAGCATAGCACAGGGATGGTGGGAGCCCCTCATAATAAGCAGCCCCAGGAGGATGTCAGCATAGCACAGGGATGGTGGGAGCCCCTCATAATAAGCAGCCCCAGGAGTAAGTCAGCACTCCTCAGAGCGTCCACATCGGCCGTTAACCCGATGTAGTCGGACACCTGACGGTCTAGGCGTTCCCTGATGCTGGATCCGGATGACACCTGTCGATGGGTCGGCTGAAAGAATGGCAGCATTTCTCGAAGCAAGGCCTGGAAGTGCCTTTCTGACAGCCCTCTGTGACGGCGGTAACATTTCCGCCATTTTGTGTTTGTACCGGGGGTCTAAGTACGTTGCCACCCAGTACTGGTCCTTGACCCTTATGCTTTTTATACGGGGGTCTCTATTAAAACACTGGAGCATGAAGGCCCCCATTTGCACTAAAGTGGAAGCGGTGTGGTGGCCTGGCTACTGCTCATCATCCAGGATAATGTCGTCCTCTTCATTCTCCTCTCCCCATCCACGCACAACAGGGATCCCAGAAAGGTTTAAAGCATGCTCTTCTTGCTCCTCCTCATCCTCCCCGGCACCATCCTCCTCTGACTCCTCTTCAGACTCCTGTTGTTCACTTGTCTCAGATAGAGTAGCCCCCCCTGGGAATTCATCCAGCATTGCGACTTCCTCATCTTCCCGCTCCTGCTCCTCCACAGCTTAATCAATGACACGACGCAATGCACGCTCCATAAAGAAGGCATAAGGTACCATGTCACTGATGGCGCCATGGCTGCGACTGACCAGTGTGGTGATCTCCTCAAATGCCCACAGAAGTCTGCATGCGTCGCGCATGAGCAGCCACTGGAGCGGTGAAAAAAACCCAGCTCCCCAGAACCGGTTCTGCCGCAGAGTTCATACAGGTAGACGTTAACTGCACGTTTCTGCTGGAGCAGCCTATCAAGCATATAGAAGGTTGAGTTCCATTGCGCCGGGCAATCGCAAATAAGACGTCTGACCGGCAGATTGTGTCGTCGCTGAATGTCAGCAAGGCGAGCCATGGCCGTGTAAGATCTTTTGAAATGGGCCGAGATTTTCCTTGCCTGCCGCAAGATGTCCTGGACCCCAGGGTATTTGACAAGAAATTGCTGCACGACCAAGTTTAAGACGTGTGCCATGCATGGCACGTGCGTGATTTTGCCCTGTTTCAATGCGCTAAGCAGATTGGCACCGTTGTCACACACCACTTTACCAACTGTCAAATTGAGCGGTGTTAGCCACTGATCTGCCTGTGAACGCAAAGCTGAAAGGAGTGCCGGGCCAGTGTGGCTCTTGGCTTCCAGGCACAACAGACGCAGCACGGCATGGCAACGTCTCACCTGGCATGTCGAATAGGTTCTGGGGAGCTTGGGCGGCGCAGCGGAAGAGACGCTAGCAGCGGAAAAGGAGGAGTCAGCTGAGGAGGAGTGGGAGGGGATGGAGTAGGAGGAGGAGGAGAAGAAGAGTTAGCCCTGCATGCAATCCGTGGCAGTAAAACCAAATCTACACGGGTGCCATGGGTTACATGCTTGACGACCATCAGAAGGTTCACCCAGTGGGCAGTAAAAGTGATATACCTTCCCTGCCCGTGTTTGCTAGACCACGCGTCTGTGGTCAGATGTATCTTGGCACTGACACTGTGTGCCAGAGATACATTCACTTGCCGCTGAACATGGTCATATAGCTCTGGGATGCCCTTCTCTGAGAAATACTTCCTTCCTGGGACCTTACATTGTGGTGTTCCAATGGCCACAAATTTGCAAAAGGCCTCCGAGTCCACCAGTTTATATGGCAGTAGTTGGCGGGCTATGAGTTCTGACAAGCCAGCCGTCAACCGTTGGGCAAGAGGGTTATACGGCGTCATCATTTTTTTACGCTCGAACATTAGGCCCACGGAAGCCTGCCTTTTTGCAGAAAATCGTGAGCTTGGCGTGATGGAAGGTGGAGTGGAGGACAATTGTGAGGAAAGAGGAGAAGGAGAAGTAGAAGACGAGGCTGGACGGTGAGAGCCTGCAGTCTGGCTTTGTGTGTTCTGTTGCTCCCACTCGGCTCGGTGATGGCTGCTCATGTGCCTTCTTAAGGCGGTCATCCCTAGGTGAGTGTTGGGCATACCGCGACTAATGCGTTGACTGCAAAGATTGCAGATGGCACCGCTATTGTCAGCAGCGGACACGTTAAAAAAAGAAAGAAGAGTGGGTTGCGCTAAAAAAATAAAAATTATTACTATAAACAAAATTACACCAATGTGGAAAACTCCGAAAAATTACTTAATAATTAGTCAATCCTGTGTAAAAAAAATTAAATCACATGAAAGTAATTTGTGCTGTATCAATGAAGATAGCAAATATACATCAATATTGTTCGTGAAAACACCATAAATGATAATGGATTACTCTGATGCAGTGTGAACAATGAACAAAGAGAAAAAAGGGATATTTTTCCAAATAACCAATTGACTTGATATATTAATAAAACATAATTATAAGTGATAAAAAGATTATAAAAAGTGTTAAAGTGTCCATAAAGTCCTTAAAAAGAATATCTATTTCCAAAAACTCCACGGTGATATGGTGACAGCAAAACCATCCGGAATTAGTGTGAACAGTGCACAACCTCCACCATAGATATTACTGCCGCTTACCAAAGATGTATGGTTCCTTATTACAGAAAACCATGCAGCGCAAGTGACTGATTCCCCCAGTCCAGGGTATTCGCAAGTGGATACAAGAGGATGCAGGAACCCGTTACTTCTCCCAGCCTCCAGACAAACTCCCTCTCACCGGTTTTCATAAAAAATAAAACTCGCAATAGTATAAAACCCAAATGATTTTTAATCAAAATAAAAGACAGATTGCGCACTTACAGAGATGTTGTTTAAACAAGTCACATAGCAGATTCGAGCCGGCCGGTCTCGTTAAAAAAAGCCCACACTGTGGAGCCATGTGCCGGTGTCCTGGGAGCGCCAGATGTGACCGTACATGGTCGATGACTCGCTCCTGATACATTTGCAGTCTGCTTTGTCCCTCCTGTGCAATGTAAGTTATTCCTGCTTCTCCTCCCTATCTGCTGGTCCATATCTCCCTCTGAACTCCCCTCCTCTTCCTCTCTTGTGGGCACCCACGTGACATCACTAGACACGTCATCATCAACGTCACCTTCCCCACCGCTATAAGTAGAGATCTCGGAGTAGGCAGCAACACCGGGAACCAACCTCCTCCTTGGGCTAATCTGGGTACTGTCGTCAGACTGCTGAGTAGCGGTTGTTGCTGCCTCCTCTTCCTGATCCAATACCAAGAGTGGCTGCGCATCAGAAATGTCTTGATATGGATCGGAAAATAATTCCTGTGACTCAAGTGGAAGGTATGTGGTGGTGGTGGTGTTGTTGGTGGTAGTGTCTTTGGGGGTGCACATAGCAGAGAGTGAAGAAGAGGGTGCAGATCGAGAGGATGAGGAGGGTGCAGAAGAGTAAAGCTGAGCGAGCCACTCAACCAAGTCTGGTGCGTCCTTTAAAGTAATTGAACGCACCTTCTGCAACTTCCCACTTTGGCTCAAGCCTGTTGCTCCTGTCCTACCCCTACCACCCCTGCAGAAGGGCCTGCCTCTTCCTCTGCCTGTCATTTTTTAAATGACCCTGTGACAAAACTCTCAGTCCCTATACCAATGAAGGACTGCTGCAGTATAGGGCAGCGGTCAGCAGTAGTGCACCTCAACCCTATGTATTGTGGACCTATACCAGTCCTTATAGAATGGCAGACTGTACCTCACTCAACCCTATGTACTGTAGTACCCTATACCTTACCAGTCCTTATAAGGACCTTTGTGGACCAAGTAGGTTGTGTGTGAGTGATTAGCAGACTGTACGTCAGTCCCTATACCGATGAAGGACTGCTGCAGTATAGGGCAGCGGTCAGCAGTAGTGCACCTCAACCCTATGTATTGTGGACCGATACCAGTCCTTATAGAATGGCAGACTGTACCTTACTCAACCCTATGTACTGTAGTACCCTATACCTTACCAGTCCTTATAAGGACCTTTGTGGACCAAGTAGGTTGTGTGTGAGTGATTAGCAGACTGTATGTCAGTCCCTATACCGATGAAGGACTGCTGCAGTATAGGGCAGCGGTCAGCAGTAGTGCACCTCAACCCTATGTATTGTGGACCTATACCAGTCCTTATAGAATGGCAGACTGTACCTCACTCAACCCTATGTACTGTAGCACCCTAGACAGACCAAGTTACCAGTCCTTATAATGACTTTTGTGGACCAAGTAGGTTGTGTGTGAGTGATTAGCAGACTTTACGTCAGTCCCTATACCGATGAAGGACTGCTGCAGTATAGGGCAGCGGTCAGCAGTAGTGCACCTCAACCCTATGTACTGTGGACCTATACCAGTCCTTATAGAATGGCAGACTGTACCACACTCAACCCTATGTACTGTAGCACCCTAGACACACCAAGTTACCAGTCCTTATGAGGACTTTTGTGGACCAAGTAGGTTGTGTGTGAGTGATTAGCAGACTGTACGTCAGTCCCTATACAGATGAAGGACTGCTGCAGTATAGGGCAGCGGTCAGCAGTAGTGCACCTCAACCCTATGTACTGTGGACCTATACCAGTCCTTATAGAATGGCAGACTGTACCTCACTCAACCCTATGTACTGTAGCACCCTAGACAGACCAAGTTACCAGTCCTTCTAAGGCGCTTTGTGGAACAAGTGGGTTGTGAATGATTAGCAGACTGCAGCAGAAGGGCAGCAGTCAAGTATAATATTCTTTCTATATTTGGAAGAAAGAATATTATACGTGTACAAGCCTATTACCATACCACTGATACCAGTCCTGAAAAGAACCTTTGTGGAACTAATAGTAACAGCTACTGATTAAACTGACCCTCACTGCCCCACACACTGCTTCCTGCCTGTCCCTATATAAACTGACAAAACAGAGGCTACTGGAACAATAATTGAAATAGCACTTTTGTGGACCTGATAGTAACAGCTAATGACTAAACTGGCTGTCCCTGCAGCACACACCGTCCTGTCCCTTTCTCTAAACTGACAAAAGACACTCAGGCTGCTGCAACAATCACTAGCACAGCTGCAACAATCACTAGCACAGCACTGCCTATCCTGAACTACACCTAACACCTATACCAGTCCTGAAAATAACTTTTGTGTACCAAATAGCTAGCGATTTGGGTCACTGTAATCTCTCCCTGCTCCACACAGCAACCTCTCCCTATAGTGACAGAAGAAAGAATGTAAAATGGCCGCCGGATCGGGTGTATTTATAAGTTAGGGGGAATGTCCAAGTGTCCATGTGCTGTAATGTCTCAATTGGCTGTCCTGTACCCCATGATGGATGTGTCATCATAGGTCAAAGTTCTTTTACACAGTAAACACGGAAGTCCGCCGGGCGAACGGCGCCAATAGTCTGCCGAACGGGCGGACCGCGAACAGCCGAAATTCGCCGTGAAACGACCGCCGGGCAAACCGTTCGGCCATCACTATTCTCGAGTTCTGGAAGACCACAGGGCAGCCTCTTTTGGGGCCTTACAGTCTGGGCTAACATTTGTGCTGGGATAGGAAGAGAAAACAAGTGACCAACAGCACAAGCATCTATTCGTGAGAGGAAAAATTTTACTATAATGACAAATTAAGAGTTTAGATTCTTACACATGCCAAATCTTAACTTTCTATCTCTAAGTAATCCTGAACAAATGTGTCATATGCTGGAAAATGTCATTGTATAAAGCTTTGGGATCTGCTAATATAAGTCTGACACAATGCTTTTTTCATTTGTATGATGTGAATGCAAGCAGTGATGTATTTCATATCTTCTAATCTCTTCAGGATGGTACCCGGTACTACATAAAGTCCGTGACTTCTGGTGATAATGTGCACAGCCTTCTCAGCATCCTGGATGTTCTAACAGTGAGTTGAGAAAATAGTTGTGCTTCTTTAGGTGGATTTTATTTGTCTGATGTAGGCAGGTTTCTTTCACAAGAAAAAAGAAGGATGCCTCGTTGTGCCTGCCTTGATCCCACAAAGTCAGAGAGTTCATCATTTCTGCTACCCTGTCTCTAGGTAGGTGGCACACTAGGTGTTTTTTTTTTTTTGCCAGTGCCAGAACAAAAAACCTGTACTGGAAACATCCCCTAACCTTCTTTTTTTGCCTTTTTTCTGAAATACTAGTTACCTGGCTCATCAAGTTGCATCAGTGCTTCCTAAGGGCAATTACTGAAGTGAGAGTTGGCCAGGTAACTAGCATTATAAAAAGAAGGCCAGCAAGGACACCTTGCACACTACCAGTAAGCCAAAACTTTTGCCCAACTCCACACAAAACCTTTTATTTAATTTTGCTTTGTATGCAAAGGGTTAGAACCTTTGTTGGAAGAACTATCCACATGGCATGAAATGTGAGCTTTGCTAAATGTAGGGATCGAGCTCTGAATCACAAGGCATATGTCAGACTGCAAATCTTAAAAAAAAAAATAGTGCTCCATTCCTTTAAATAAAATTATTGTGGTCTATGTATAAATTTTGAAAAAACAAAATACAAAGAAAAGTGCAAGCAATATGGACCTTGAATATCTCTTCAGTACATGATGTGCAAATAGACAAATTTGTAGCTTTGCTAAGTGTTTTTATGTATTGTGTGTCAAACATACAGAAAATATACTAATTACTACTCCCTTTGGGTGTTTTTTATAGAATGATCAGTCTGTTTTCATGATGGGCTGTTTGTGCCCATCCACTGTAGTAGGTTATATTTGCATAGACAATATTTTCAGATAAAAATCTGAAAGAAGCATATAATTTAGCTTTAACCCCTTTTGTTTAAAGGGATACTCTTTATCCTGTTAATGGGGCAACAAACATGTTATACTTACCTCCTCTGTGCAGTTGGTTTTGCACAGAGCAGCCCAAATCCTCCTCTTCTCGGGTCCCTCTTTGCTGCTCCTGGCCCCACCCTCCTATCGAATACAGTCAGCAGCTTCCTATGGGGACACTGGAGCCGAGTCACATCTCCGTTTGTCCATTTAGGCACAGAGCCCAGAGCCGGCCCGTTCCCTCTCTCCCCTGATTGGCGGACTGAGTTTGATTGACAGCTGCGGGAGCCTGTGGTGCTGCTGATGTGTCTCAGCCAATCAGGAGGAGAGTCCCGGACAGCTTAGACATTCGTGGACATCGCTGGAGAGAGATGGGGCTCTTGTAAGTAATTAGGGGGGTGCTGGGGGGGTCTGCTGTACACAGAAGGTTTTTTATCTTAATACATAGAAAGCATTAAGATAAAAAAACCTTCTGGCTTTTACAACTCCTTTAGGCCCCACTTATATGTGTGTTCTACAACTTTGTGTTTCTTTGTCACACAGTCATCACACACAATCATCACGGAAGCCTTTGCCAAAAAGTAATCCTGCAAAATACAGATAACACCCTTCATCCGAAATGATGTGAGACAGGGACAGTGGTGAAAACAGCACTGCATATAAACTGATCTATACTGATCTTGCGTTGCAAATATACTAACCGATCTGCCAGGCACAATAAAAAATAATAAAAAATGGACAGAGAAGCATATGTTTTTCTAGTTTGTAAAATGTTATAAAAAAGCATAAATAAAGCTGCAGTTGTAAGGTACCAAGAAGTGCAAAGGATTAAAAAAGCAATGATACAGATTGCACAAAGAACAACTTGTAAGGATTCCTAAAAAAAACCCATAAAAATGAGGAAAAAATTCAGATCAGAAATGAAAGTATTGTGTGTAGGCGGGGTAGGGTTAAAGATTGAACTTTCCTCCATGTTTTTCCCATTAACTCTTTGGGCGCCAAGTGTGGGTCACGTGGGAGGCCTTGCAACTTGACTACAACTAATGCCGCATACACACGATCGGACTATCCAGCGGACTTAGTCCGGTGGACGACCTGCCGGACTTTGCAGTGGAGGTCAACTGGACTTTCCGAACGAGTGGACCTGCCCACATACGACCGGACTTTTCCGGCGGGCTAGGTCTGGTGGAAACACCCACCGGACTATGGCGGGAGTCCGCCGGACTTTTGAAATGAACGGACTTTCCCACACACGGAGAAAAGTCCGTTCATTTTGAATATGGCTCCAGGTAGACAGAACTAGTGCAGGAAGTGAATGTCGCCGCCTCCATCGATGAGATTGACACCTCGCTAGCCCCGTCACCTGGTATGGATTTAAAGGGGAAGCCCTATGCCGAAAAAACTGCGTGGGGGTCCCCCCCAAAGTCCATAGCAGACCCTTATCCGAGCACGCAGCCCTGTGGCCCCCCCACCCCAAAGCACCTTGTCCCCATGTTGATGAGGACAAGGGCCTCTTCCCGACAACCCTGGCCGTTGGTTGTCGGTGTCTACAGACGGGGGGCTTATCAGAATCCAGAAGCCCCCTTTAACCCTATGTGAATGAGTATGGGGTACATTGTACCCCTACCCATTCACCTGGCGAAAAAAAGTGTACAGAAAAAAACCCACAACAATACTTAAATTAAATTAAATTAATTAAAATACATTATTAGACAGCTCCGGTGGTCTTCTCTTCTTCCGTCTTTGAGGGTCTTCTCGCCGGACTCCTCCGCTATCGTCTGCTCTTTTGCTAGCTCTTTTACTAGCGGAGGAGCCTGGCTTTCTCCTTCGTCGCTGGTCCTTGGGGGTCTTGTCCCGCTCTTCGGGTCTTCTGTAGCCGGTAAGTGGTTAATGATCCAAGCTGTAGACCATATGTGCCTGTTACCTACATTACAGTGCCTTGCGAAAGTATTGGGCCCCCTTGAACTTTTCAACCTTTTGCCACATTTCAGGCTTCAAACATAAAGATATAAAATTTTAATTTTTTGTGAAGAATCACCAACAAGTGGGACAAAATTGTGAAGTGGAATGAAATCTATTGGATAATTTAAACTTTTTTAGCAAATAAAAAACTGAAAAGTGGTGCGTACAAAATTATTCGGCCCCCTTTACTTTCAGTGCAGCAAACTCACTCCAGGAGTTCAGCAAGGATCTCTAAATGATCCAATGTTGTCCTAAATGACTGATGGTGATAAATAGAATCCACCTGTGTGTAATCAAGTCTCTGTATAAATGCACCTGCTCTGTGATAGTCTCAGGGTTCTGTTGAAAGCGCAGAGAGCATCATGAAGACCAAGGAACACACCAGGCAGGTCCGTAATACTGTTGTGGAGAAGTTTAAAGCTGGATTTGGATACAAAAAGATTTCCCAAGCTTTAACCACTTAAGGACCAGGCCTCTTTTTCAGATTTGGTGTTTACATGTTTAAAACAGTTTTTTTTTGCTAGAAAATTACTTAGAACCCCGAAACATTTTATATATTTTTTTCTAACACCCTAGAGAATAAAATGGCGGTCATTGAAATACTTTTTTTCACACCGTATTTGCACAGCGGCCTTACAAGCGCACTTTTTCTGGAAAATTCACTTTTTTGAAAAAAAAAATAAGACAACTGTAAAATTAGCCCAATTTTTTTTATATTGTGAAAGATAATGGTATCCCGAGTAAATTGATACCCAACATGCCAGGCTTCAAAATTGCGCCCGCTCGTGGCATGGCGTCAAACTTTTAGCCTCAAAAATCTCCATAAGCGACATTTAAAAAATTCTACAGGTTGCATTTTTTGCGTTACAGAGGAGGTCTAGGGCTATAATTATTGCTCTCGCGCTACCGATTGCGGCGATACCTCACATGTGTGGTTTGTCCACCGTTTTCATATGCAGGCGCTACTCACGTATGCGCTCGCTTCTGTGCGCAAGCTCGTCGTGACGGGGTGTTTTTAAAAACCTTTTTTTTCTTATTTATTTTAATTGATTTTATTTAATTTTTACACTGTTTTAAAAAAAAAAAATTGATCACTTTTATTCCTATTACAAGGAATGTAAACATCCCTTGTAATAGAAAAAAGCATGACAGACCCTCTTAAATATGAGATCTGGGGTCAAAAAGTCCTCAGATCTCATATTTGGACTAAAATGCAAAAAAAAAAAAAAAAAAAAAAAGAAGAAATTACATTTAAAAAAAATATACCTTTAAGAGGTATGGGCGGAAGTGACGTTTTGACGTCGCTTCCATCCTCCTATGGTATAGAGACGAGTGGGGGCCATCTTAGCCTCACTCGTCTCCATACCCAGCTAGCGAAAGGACCCGATCGCCTCCGCCGCTACCGACGGCTCCGGTAAGCGGCGGAAGGTGCGGGAGGGCGGCGGGTGGCACCTCTCCCGCCGCCGATAGCCGTGATCTCGCGGCGAATCCACCACGGAGACCACCGTTATCATACAGACGACCGGCGCCTGAAGAGATGGATATCTCGGTTGTGGCAGCAGCTGCTGCCCTTACCGAGATATCCCTCTTCAAAAATAGGATGTACATCGTCGTGCGCTGGTCGTTAAATGGTTAAACATCCCAAGGAGCACTGTGCAAGCAATCATTTTGAAATGGAAGAAGTATCAGGCCACTGCAAATCTACCAAGACCTGGCCATCCCTCTAAACTTTCAGCTCAGATAAGGAGAAGACTGATCAGAGATGCAGCCAAGAGGCCCATGATCACTCTGGATGAACTGCAGAGAACTACAGCTGAGGTGGGAGAGTCTGTCCATAGGACAACAATCAGTCGTACACTGCACAAATCTGGCCTTTATGGAAGAGTGGCAAGAAGAAAGCCATTTCTCAAAGATATCCATAAAAAGTCTTGTCTAAAGTTTGCCACAAGCCACCTGGGAGACACACCAAACATGTGGAAGAAGGTGCTCTGGTCAGATGAAACCAAAATCGAACTTTTTGCCCACAATGCAAAACGATATGTTTGGCGTAAAAGCAACACAGCTCATCACCCTCAACACACCATCCCCACTGTCAAACATGGTGGTGGCAGCATCATGGTTTGGGCCTGCTTTTCTTCAGCAGGGACAGGCAAGATGGTTAAAATTGAGGGGAAGATGGATGCAGCCAAATACAGGACCATTCTGGATGAAAACCTGTTGGAGTCTGCAAAATACCTGAAACTGGGACGGAGATTTATCTTCCAACAAGACAATGATCCCAAACATACAGCAAAATCTACAAAGGAATGGTTCACAAATAAACGTATCCAGGTGTTAGAATGGCCAAGTCAAAGTCCAATCGAGAATCTGTGGAAAGAGCTGAAAACTGCTGTTCACAAACGCTCTCCATCCAACCTCACTGAGCTCGAGCTGTTTTGCAAGAAAGAATGGGCAAGAATTTCAGTCTCTCGATGTGCAAAACTGATAGAGACATACCCCAAGCGACTTGCAGCTGTAATCGCAGCAAAATGTTTTGCACGCCCCACTTTTCATTTTTTTATTAGTTAAAAAAGTTTCAAAAATCCAATAGATTTCGTTCCACTTCACAATTGTGTCCCACTTGTTGGTGATTCTTCACAAAAAAATATAAATTTTATATCTTTATGTTTGAAGCCTGAAATGTGGCAAAAGGTTGAAAAGTTCAAGGGGGCCGAATACTTTCGCAAGGCACTGTACATCCCTTGAATAACTTCAGAATAGATGGGAACAAAGTTTCAAAGCTTTACTTGAAAAAGTACAAAAATTAACATCTCAAAGTCCAACATGCAAGAACAGTATTTCTCCTACATCCCTAATTCTTACTCAGGCTATGTGCTGCCCTGGCATACCTGCAAAGGTATAGTCAATGTACGTGTAGCATCCTCTAGTTAGGTAGGTGCTAGAGTGAGGCCGCGTACACACGCGGGGACTGTTCGCCCAACTTTGTCCGTCAAACAGTTTCGGCAAACAGTCCGCTCAAAATTAGCATGGACGGACATGGCCACACACGACGAACGAACAGTTTGCTGAAACCGTGCGCGATGACGTGAACGGCACGTACGACGGGACGAAAAATACGACGTCCTATACACTGCATTATAACTTTCGGCGTGTAAATCCTTTCTGAGCATGCGCGGAACTTAGTTTGACGAACAAGCCTACACACGGGCGGACTGTTCGCTCAAACAAGGTTTCAGCGGACAGTTTTACGGAATTTCCGAAAAACCTTGTTCGTCAAACTGTCCGCTGAAACTGTCCACTGAAAGCCCACACACGAGCGGACTGTCCGCCCAAACACTGTTCAGCGGACAAAGTTGGGCGAACAGTCCGCGCGTGTGTACGCGGCCTGAGGATTTTTGTTGGAAAGGGTAGTGAAAAGAGGTCATTGCAGCCAGGCTGGCTGGCAGGGCCTGAAGAGAGCTATCTGGGAGTGGTTGCTGAATAGAGGATAGCAAGCGCCAGAACTATTTCTACACCACAGGGTACCAGGGGCCCTGCCCGCAAAAGGCAGTTTTGAGGCCTGGTTGAAGCAGTGTCAGGCCTACCCATGCGGTTCTAGCTAGCCTGGAGGAGTGACAGTCTGCAGCAAGTGAAGTGCTGAAGGAGGAACAGTCTGCATCAAGTGAAGTGCTGGAAGAGGAATAGTCTGCAAGCAAGGAAAGTGCTGGAGGAGGCTGAAGTAGTAATATGTACAGGGAGTGTAACTAGTTTTCCCAACTGATTGTTCTAAATGTCACCAATTGGTTGTTCTAAAATTCCTGGGCATCCCATAATTCCCAAATCCCCATCCAAGTTTATTCCCCTCAAAAACAAAACAAAGCTATGCACTGGTTAGGGTAACAGGTGAACCACAACATTCAGCAACCCCTACGGGGGCATGGCTACATACGATAAAGAAGATCCATTAGTGGCATTTCCCAGATACCCTTCTACATCACAGCAGTAACAAGCAACATTCTTTTAATTCTCCCAGGGTGGCAGTTCTCTAATCTTCTCCCTTACGGTGTTCTCCATTGGGTTCTGGGTCTCTCTGCTCAGGGGCTCTCTGTTCTGGACCACTGTCCCTCTTTTTTATCACAATACCAGTGGATCTGACCCAAAAACCACCCACCAAAACCAAAGAACCGGGAAAGACATTAACTCTTACCCTCTCATTCTGGGCAGCACCTAACTTGTGTAATTTAAAGCCACTTACATGTGCAATTAATCCTTCATGTACGTTATTAACTCTGCTGGAGTAATCAAATGTTCTAGCAAGTTCAAAGGAATATTGCAAGTGAATAAATAATCATTTAGGGTAGATTTAGAGGCGCAGAGTTGCATTTCAAAGGGGATGAGGAGACCATGTGATGCTTCCTTGCTGCCTGTTTTAACACTATTTTTGCTGACAGAAGTGCAGGGAGTTTTCAGCACTTCCCCGTTCACGTGAACATATTTTTTTTGATGGGCTTGTTGCTTGTCAGGTACAAACATCGCATCTGTGGCATGTAAACACCCGTCCACAGGTTATTTAAGCTTAAGGGGGGACCGTCGAGAGGAAGGGGGGAGGGGATAAAACACACAGTGTTACCATCTCCCATAACTGCATGTCTAAATGAGGCCTTAGGGAAAGGCAAACACCACAAGTGAGTATTAAACCTTTTACCAGTCATTTTTTGAGTTGGTGGCAAAGTCTGCAGACAACAGAAATGTTGAAAGTACAACAGCAAGTAATGTAAAGTAGCTTTTTATACTGTGAACTATATCTATGCATTATACTTTTCTATGCAGCAGGTGGCACTGCAGTATTATAGCGTGTATCTATGGTAATGTAATAAGGAAGTGTTTGCTTTCCTAACTGTTCTCTTATGCTTCTGCTTCCTGTTCCGTATTATGACATGTTAATTTCCTGTCTTAATGCTGTAAGACATGATAAAGATATTCTCTGTGAAAGTAAAGTATTCTCTGCATCCAATAAGCTTCCAGTGCATCATTTAATATGCTGACAACAAGCAATACAAGAGCTTGTATTCACAAAAAAGATTACACAAAGCAATTATTAAAGCCCTTCATACATTTTCTAATTTTCTGCAATGCAACACTTAAAGCAGGAATCCAGTTTGGATTTTTTTCCCCTTAACTTGCTGCAGAGGGGGTCACTAACTGCACTTCCGTTTTTCCTGTGCATTACAGCTCCATGTCCTTGATGAAGGCACCTTTGTGTACTTTCCTTTGGCAATGACTATTGTTTTTAACACCCCCTGTAGTCCTTACTACTACAGGAGTGACATGAATGATGATGTAGCTACCGCTTGTTAATAATGGCCCAAACAGCACAGTGGCCATGCCCATAGCAGCTTGAACTGCACAGAGGTATAGGACATGTAATCCCCGTGTGGCTGCTCCTCCCAGCCCATTGCCATACCACAGGAAAGAAGAATGGGACTAGAATGGTTATACATCCTAAAAAAAAAAAAGAAAAATATTTAGCTAGAAATTTAAGATAATTAAACAATGTACATTGTCCAAGGTTCAGAAAAGGACTAAGGGAAGGGCACCCATGCCTACAATATGGACATTAAAGAATTACATCATTTTAACAACAAGTAAAAGAGCTGTAAAACAAGTCACTCCTGACCTCTGTAGCCAAAGGCACTGTGGAGAAATACATTTTAAAATTTCACAACAGACACATTCAAATCACAACTCCTGCCAGCCTTCTTATGCAAGTTAACACCAGGTCTCTTCCCACCATCATGTGACAGTGATAGGCCAAGCACCAGTGGCCACTATCACTGTCACGTGCTCTTCTATACCTGGAAAAACTTAGGGTAGCCACAGTTCAGTGAATGTAACCTTGGCGTTTTTTTTTATCATAAATATGTAATATTTTTTGCCATCTGCAGGGCCACCAGAGGCCATACCGCACAGTAACAGCAAAGGCTGTAGAGAAGAGCACGGTGCTACGACTTCCTGTTGAGGCATTTTCTGCTGTGTTCCGCTCCTACCCCCAGAGTTTAATCCGAACTGTCCAGGTTGGTAGCTTCAAAATTGTGCTTTGTATGTGGGACCTCGGATAAAAGAAATGTAATTGTGGGAAGTAATCTATAATTTAGGAAATATATATTGTTCAGTTTTATGTTCATGGAACTAAAATGAAGCCATCATATATTCACTTTTTTCTCCCATTCTTCCTTCATCAGATTATCGCTCTTCGTCTGCAGAGAGTCACCTTCCTAGCTCTACACCATTACTTGGGCCTGACTATTGAACTCTTCCAGCATGTAATACCCATAAACTTTCAACAATTAGGGGTTAGACGGGGATGTGGGTGCATCACTGTAGGGTTCACCAGCAGGAGGAAGGAGGTCCTGATTGCCCTATATGAGTCTTTAGCTCTCAATAGAGGGATCATCAAGGTAAAGAAGGAGGTTCTGATTTCCCCATTAACCACTTGCCCACCGGATCACGCTGATATACATTGGCAAAGAGGCACGTGTGCATAAAACATGTCACTGCATCATCGTGCCCCTGCTGCGGGAGCGTGCCCACGGGTCCTGCAGACTTGATGTCTGCTGGTGGCCTGCAATCATGACACGGAGAGGCAGAAAGGGGAGATACCTGTGTAAACAAGGCATTTCCCTGTTCTGCCTAGCAACATGACAGGGATCTACTGCATCCCGGGGAATGGGAGCAGTGATCACTGTCATGTTCTAGTGAGCCCATCCCAACTACAATTAGACCACACCTAGGAAACATACTTAACCCCCTGATTGCCCCTGGTGTTTAACCCCTTCCCTGCCAGTGACATTTACTGTGTATAAATCCCAATGGTCCCATAGTGTCACAAGTGTCTGATCTGTCCGCCACAATGTCGCAGTCACAATAAAAATCACAGATCGTCACCATTACTAATAACAAATAAATTATTAATACAAATCTATCCCCTATTTTGTAGACGTGATAACTTTTGTGCAAACCAATCAATATACGGTTATTGCAACTTTTTTACAAAAAATATGTAGAAGAATACATATCATGGGACATTATGTTTCGGTGCATCCGATCCTGCCAGGTTGCACCTCAGTCTGTTCAGGAGCTAGGTGATGCCCTGGTCCAGATCCAATGAGTACTGTAGGTTGAAAATTTTAATTTCCATCAAACAATGTGGCATCCTTTCGTTCCTAACAAATTACCCAGTCCATATCGGTATAGATATCAGCATGATATTTTTCTACATTAAGATCTGATGTGTTTTCAAAGTGTTTTGAGCTGTGTGTGTGTGTGTGTGTGTGTGTGTGTGTGTGTGTGTAATATATATATATATATATATATAGGGCAGACCTGATAGACCATGTGGTTGTTTTCTGCCATCACTCTTATGTTTTTGTGCATCACTAAGATGACACTAAGAAGTAAAGCATTGGGTGAAAAGTGACCAAGATAAGTACTCATTGACAAGTTTTTCTCCATGCAGGATCTTCAGTCTGAATCAAGTCCTTCTCGTCCTGTCCGACCTCGCCTTTCTAGAAGTAGAACGTATACTGAAGGTGGGACCATACATATAGCATATGGTCAGATTTAATAGTAGCATAGAATGGCTAAAAGTTTCTTCTAAATTTACTGGATTTATCTATAATTGTACCTTGAAGTATGTCAGAAAACACCAACTCCTTGCCATGCAGTGGGTTGTATAATGGGTGTACATCGACATTTTGGTTTAAATCCAGTATTGTTTTACAAGTGGCCTTGTAGACTTTTGCCATTGGACAGCACCTCCAAGCCTTGCTCCAAAGTTCAGTCTCTTAAACTAAAAGTTGATGCCCTATGACAGTTCCATAAACATCTAACATTGAGGACATCTTGAACACTGCAGTGGGTGATAAACTCCAGTAGGAATGCCTTGGATTTTCTCAGTAAGGGCTTCAGTTAATGATTGGGCATAAAGACATTTTAGCCAACAATGTAAGTACATTTTTTAGATCATTTACTATTGAATTTGTATACCTCTAGGTATCTGATTTAGTGCATGTACAGTGATATATTACATTGCACTTATATTTGAAACATTATCCTTCAGTTCCATACAAAGTCTAAACAAACCCAAAGTTGGTTAGATCTGGCAGGCATTTCTTTTACCTAGATTGTTTTGAAACCATAGTGCCACAAACGTTAGCTCTTTGTTCTCCTTTCAGAAGATCAATCAGATGTTTTCAAATCTTCTCCCACGCGAAGGAGACCCCCACGTCTAGGAGACTGTAAATCCACATCTGCTAAAAAAACAGGTGACTTTTCGATATTCTTTTTCTGTTTATATTCTTTCTATGACTATAGACCATTGTTCTAATTCATTTTGGGGTTACTTAGAAAATGTTGTTGAATGAAAAAATGTATAGATACACCTTAAAGAGGAGCTCCTGGCTCCCCACAAAAAAGTAGCTGCTGACTGTTTAGTATAAGGACAATTACCTGTCCACGGATCCAGTGATGTCCTCACCCAAGGTGATTCTTCAATCAGCTTTGGGTGCAGGTGCTGGCATCTGGAGGAAGGGAAACAGGAAGTGAAGTCTTGGGGCTTGTGAATGGTCCCGCAGTCTTCTGGGACCTGTGATTTGCTCCAGAAGACTGCGGGGGAAGAAGGGGGTCCGAACTTCCAGCTCAGGTCACAGCTAATCTGAGCTGGAATTGGGGGCAGGTGCCTGTCAAAAACCAGGTACCTGCTCCCCTCAAAAAATGCCAAATGTGGCAGTGGAAGGAGGTAGGGTGCAAATAAGCGGAACTTCCCCTTTTGAGTGGAGCTCCATTTTAGACACTTTTCTACAGGGGCAATTCTTGCATTTTTTTTCTAGAAAATTACTTTAAACTCCCAAACAATTCAATATTTTCTGAAACATAGGCCCTGTGGAATAAAACGGTGCCAGTTGCATTTTTTTATGTTGCATGATATTTGCGCAACTGTTTTTAGTGTACGCAAACACAATACAATGCCTATTTTTTGTAAAATATAAAATAAAGAGATACCAAACGTGTAAAGCCATAAAATGTGCACTTCTGCAAATAGCGAAAAACTATGGTACCTAAAATTGTCAAGGGCTTTAAAAGCCTTTACAGGATATCAGTTTAGAGATAACCATAAATTATGTCCCTAGAATTATTGCTCATACTGCAACATTTGTGGCAATACCTTACACACAACCTTGCACAACGGTTCTTAACATAGCCTTTTTTTTGCCAAAAAATGTTCTTATTATCACAATGGGAAAAACAAATCCCTCTGTGATGGCATTGGCAGGTGACAGTTTCTCACTATGAAAGCATCAGGGGTCTATTCGACCTCTAATATTTCCCCTGCCCTCCAATCCAGCTGATCAACTGATCTTAACCTGGTTACTTGGCAGTGTAACACTTTGGCAGCTGACACAGGCAAAATAATTTGTCTTTTGTTATTATTCTGTACACTATACATTATATGTTGTGCAGGTTTCTGGAGGTCTCTGGATTGTGAATTAGAGCAGAGCCATGTGGGGAAGTCTCCAGTATCACCCTCAGATGAGGTAAGCCACTGCTGACACTTGAATATCGAGGCCCTGCCTTTGTGAATTATATGTAATATAATGTTGATTTGCTGTACTTTGTGTAATAAAACAAGAGATGGTACACACATCATAAAGTCACAGCATACGCTGACGACCTCCTTTTTTTCACCATCTGCCCAGACACAACCATCCCCAACCTCCTACAGGAGTTACAAATCTATGCAGACCTGACAACTATAAAGTCAATGTTCACAAATCCGAGCCTCTAAATATTAACCTAGCTCCCGAGGCATTGCATCAAGTTGAAACCAACTTCCCTTTCACCTAGGCTCAGAAGAAAATCAAATATTTGGGCATTTATCTTACCTCCTCCCTGTTGGAGATATTTAAAGAAAACTTTCTTCCCTGGCTGGTGTCAACTAGGACTGACCTGAAGTGCTGGCACCAGCAGATGTTTAGGTTGTTTGGGCGTAACATCATTCTAAAAAATGACAGACCTACCAAGACTTCTCTTTTACAAGCTCTCCCAGTGGCTATTTTCTCTGCACATAAAGTAGGATTCCTGATTTTTCTATAGAGCTATCAAATCGAACACAGTTCGATCCGGATTCTTGTACTACCTAAGGAAAGAGGGGGTATGCATTAAATATTATTATGCAATTCATATGTCCCATACATTAGCTTGTATTAAACAGAGATTAGAAAAGGGCTGGGTGGGCCCAGAACAAAATATGTCACCTTGTCCACTTCAGACCCCCCTGTGGTAGACCATACCTCTATTGTTTGAGGTGAAATTGCACCCTATGGTAGGTACTATGGTGGCAGTTTTGGCCAAAGTGGGCTGTCTAGGATCCCAGCCCCTGACACCCACTCTTATGTCCCCAGTAATAGGGGCCCTGGATTTTCTCCCGGGCTTATAGGATGCAAAATTCAAAGCTTTTCTCTTGATCAATCAATTTCAGGTACACCACTTCCTGTCATGGGGATGATGGTGGACAATGCCAAAGATCCAAGCCATGGTTTCCCCCACCCCTCCCTTGGATTCTTGGAGGGCTACGATCAAGCTGAGTAGAGTAAATCAGGCGCCATTATCCTCATTTGAACAACCTGTTCCTGCTAAAATGGCAACATGACCTTGACAAGAAACAAACCCCTTGCGCAGAGGGAACTGATTCTTTACTTTGCTCACCAATCCTCTCTCTCCTGTGGGTATCAGGAGGCGGGGTATAAATTGTTGGTGTAAGACTCAGGAAATCCTTCATAAGATCTGTCCCAATGTTTCTCAGATGGGCTGGCATTGTCATCAAGAATCTAGTAGGCTGCTACATCTCTTTTGGTCATGCCTCCATATATGTCCCTTCTGGTAAGACATCAGATGGCTAATCCATAAAATCACCGATATTTTTCTGGAGGTGTGTCCTGAGTTGTTTCTCCTACACCTCACTCCACTCTTGTGTTGCAGGCACAAGAAGTCTCTCCTGATTCCCCTGCTTGAAGCAGTGTTTTTTTTTTAAACCTGTAAGGCAATGTCATTATGTGAAACTTACCTTAGAACGAAGCCCTCCAGCATCGCACTGTCACCGCTGAAGGCGCTTCCATCTTAACCTGGCCTTCCTTCTGGGTTTGCGGACTCTGGCTGTGTGAGACGCTGGAGGCGTGATGAAGTCACTCCTGTGCATGTGCTTGGGAGCCACCATTTATGGCACAGGACTTTGAAGGAACTGCACAGGTATGATGTTCCTTCAGAGCACATGCGCCGGTGACATCACAGGCTGCATGTACAGTAAATATCTCCTAAACGGTGCACGTTTAAAAATATTTACTGTACCTATAGGTAAGCTTTAATATAGACTTACCTATAGGTAAAAATCATGCATGGGAGTTTACTCCCAATTTAATGCCACCAAAGTGTGCATTCCACAAAAGTGGAGGAGTGTGGACCCACCCTCGATTGGACACTGGATAGCAGTAGTCAATGGGATTAATGATATGGAACATTTAACAGCAACTGTGAGACAATTTTGTGAAACGTGGTATTATTGGCGTGATTTTCAAATATTCGTAGGGCTATGCATCCTATTTGTCCACACTGGTAGTGCAGGCTCCACCTTAGTGAAGGTGGGCTATCATGTTCATCTGGTTCACTTGGTGAAAACCGGTCTTCTCATGTCCCTTTACTTAAGACTTGTCTCTTATCCCTTATGTTTTAAAATGATGCTATCTTGGCTTCAGCATTAGTTTCCCAGAACACAAACTTGGTGTGTATAACTTTACGGGTGCCTCTATTGATATGTATTTTTGCACTGGACTGGGGTATATAGCTTTTTGAGACTGGTGTTAGATCTCTATTTTGTGATGTGGACCTGACCTTCTTTGGTCTCATTATACTGTGATATATCCCTGTATTCTTAATTAAATGAAGACTACATCTGTTGACTGTACCATGTGCTTTGTTGGAGAGTGAAATAAAAAATTATGAATATATTACAACAGGAGATACTTTTCTGGGAGTCTGAAGAGAATATGCGGAGGTTGCTGGAGAATGGAACGAAACAGCTAGCCAAGCAAATGGACCTTGAAGTAAGTGGTCGACATAATTATTCTGATTCCAATAATTGTAATAGTGACTTACCTCTTTCTGACACCTCTATACCTGGCCTGACGCTAGCAGAGAAAATCACTGCAGACAATCTTCATCACATAGTTGAACTCAACAAACACTTGACATCCATAGATATCTTTATTGCATGCAAGAGTGGCGGCAACCAATATGAATTAGTAGGCATTGTTGGCATTTGAAGTCAAAAGGAATATCTTTCCAAGCCTCAATGTGTGTCTTGCAAGAAGAGCACAGGAACTCATAATGAGGATGGAAGTTGCATTATATAAGAGGATACACAGAAAATTGTGTGTAATTAAAACAACGACCACAGGTTGTCAACATAACCATAAAAAAATTATTTCATGAAACAGCAAAAGAAATAAACATACAGTATCTCACAAAACTATATATATATATATATATATATATATATATATATATATATATATATATATATATATATATATATATATATATATATATATACACTTTTGTGAGATAATGTATGTTTTATATATATATATATATATATATATATATATATATATATATATATATATATATATATATATATATATATATATACGGTATCTCACAAAAGTGAGTACACCCCTCACTTTTTTGCAAATATTTTATTTTATGTGACAACACTGAAGAAATGACACTTTGCTGAAATGTAAAGTAGTGAGTGTACAGCTTGTACAACAGTGTAAATTTGCTGTCCCCTCAAAATAAATCAACACACAGCCATCAATGTCTAAACCACTGGCAACAAAAGTGAGTACGCTCCAAAGTAAAAATGTCCAAATTGGGTCCAATTAGCCATATTCCCTCCCCAGTGGCATGTGACTCTTTAGTGTTACAAGGTCTCAGGTGTGAATGGAGAGCAGGTGTAATAAATTTGGTGTTATTGCTCTCACTCTCTCTCTCACTGGATCTGTTCAACATGGCACCTCATGACAAGGAACTCTCTGAGGATCTGAAAAAAATAATTGTTGTTGTAATGTACATAAAGATGGCCTAGGCCAGTGATGGCGAACCTTGGCACCCCAGATGTTTTAGAACTACATTTCCCATGATGCAAAACTACACTGCAGAGTCCATGAGAATCATAGGAAATGTAGTCTCAAAACATCTGGGGTGTCAAGGTTCGCCATCACTGGCCTAGGCTATAAGAAGATTGCCAAGACCCTGAAACTGAGCTGCAGCACAGTGGCCAAGACCATACAGCGGTTTACCAGGATAGGTTCCACTCAGAACAGGTCTCCCCATAACATAATATGTAAAAATAAAAATATCGATCACTTCCCTAACATCACTATGGTAAAATTATATTGCTCTGGTCAAAGTGTGTTAAAAAAATTAAAATAAAAAATAAAATAAAAAAAGTATTAAAAAGAAAATTCTAATTTTTTTTTATTCCCATACTGTCACCAGTCAGTGTCCCTGATCCCCGACGACATGCCTCTTACTAAATAGCTTGAACTGTCTACATTCCAAAAACAGGCCATTTGGGGGATATTTGTACTGTCCTGACATTTATGGGCCTCAAGAAAAGGCCGCCAGTACATCGGGATTGATACATTTTCAGATATACTGTATATCATGGTTTGTGGAGTCTATAACTTTGCTACAGACTAAAAAATATACATTGATTTGGGGTATTTTCAGCAAAGAAATATAGCAGAATACATTTTGGTCTAAATTCATGAAGAAAGATCATTTATTTGCAAAATTTTATAACATAAACAAAGAAAAACTCTTTTTTTTCCCAAATTTTTGGTCTTCTTTTATTTATATAGCAAAAAAACAAAACAACCCCCAGTGGTGATTAAAGAAAGTTCTATTTGTGTGAACAAAATGATAAAAATTTAGTTTGGGTACAGTGTTGCATGACCTCGCAATTGTTATTCAAAGTGCCACAGCACTAAAAGCTGAAAATTGGCCTGGGCAGGAAGGGAAGTAATATTATATAGTACTGAAGTGGTTAAAGCTCTAATACAGTTAAAACTTTTTTTAAAAAGTTTTGAATAGAATGACTAAAGGATTTCAGCCATGTTTTAAATGCTGTCTGTCATGATTGGGGAAGAGTTCTTTCTACTTCCTGTATTGTCTAGGAGTGGTTGCCTAGATCACAAGCAAGGGGTATGTCAGAGGTTTGTGGCCCCAAAACATCAGATATCTTATTGTGAATAAACAAAAGGGGATTTCAGAAAAATATTTTGATGTTCATGTGGCATCCCTAATTGCATCTCCAGAATGGCGTCATCTGGATCACTCTAACAATCAAGATCAAATAAATCAATTGCCGCAAGTTTAAAAAAAGGTTTCATTGCTGTCTGTGCCCCCTTTAGAGAGATTCCACCTAACTCCCTGTTCTTGTTAATGGCCATCAAATAAAAAGTTAGCAGGATCACTTTCTCACTTTTATATGGTATCTGGAGTTGGACTTTAACTCAAAATGTTTGTGTTGCAGGATCTATCATTACTTGAGGACAAACTTACTCTTCATCACGTAAAGGCCGAGACAGTAATTGCCCAGAAGGGTGACCATGTAAGCAGAAGATGTGAAGAACCTCAGCATTTACTCTATTGCACTATTTCCTGCTCAAAGTCTCATAATGCATCTCTCCACCACTTGAATGTCCTACTGATGATAGTGTTTTAAAGAAGAACTGCTGTAATGCTTATAGCAATCATATTCTTCCTTTTATTTTCCCATGCTGCACTGGAAAGGGGGAAGGGAAAATCTAAGTGGTTTCCATGGGTGACGATAAGTTTTAAATATGTTTTTAAGATATTTTTCTAAAATTCATTATTCCAAACTTTCCCATCTCTCATGACCAGGGGCGGACTGACCATTCGGGCACTCGGGCACTGCCCAAGGGCCCCATGCCACTAAGGGGCCCCATCAGGGTTGCCAGCCTCAATAAAACCAGGGACAGTATGTAAAAATATGTGTTTTTTAAAAAAATCCCAAGATTATAGGTGCCACGCCTCTCCAGTACCTTTTCAGTGTATGCATGTGTATTCTGTGTGTGTATATTGTGTGTCTGTGTGTGTATAATGTATGTGTGTGTGTGTGTATACTGTGTGGCCCCATGATCTATTGCCTGGGGGCCCCATAATCTCCTATTGCCCGGGGGCCCCATAATCTCCTATTGCCCGGGGGCCCCATGAGTTGTCAGTCCACCCCTGCTCATGACCACTCTTTTTTCCTTTCAGGATGTTGGACTGCACTTTGTGCTCTCGGGCCGTCTTCATGTCTTTCAAGGGGTGACGGGGAAAGAGGACTCCTGTATCTTTGTGACTGCTCCTGGAGAAATGATTGGACAACTGACAGTTCTCACTGGGGAGCCTCTGATCTTCACTATCAGAGCCGTGCAGGACAGCTCCTTCCTGTGCCTGAGCCGCACTCACTTCTACCAGTAGGTCTCTCTGTACTCTTCATAAATTTTTGTGGACACTGTGTAATGGGGCCCTAAACACACAATACACATACTTTATGCATATCATTATTATTATAATTTATAAAGTATGCAGTATAGAACAGAGTAATATTTTCCAAGACACAATTGGCATCTTTCCATTAATCCCACAAATTGATGCTGTATCTTTCTTAATCACTTGACCTCCAGAAGGTTTTACCCCCTTCATGCCCTGGCATTTGTTTTCTATTCAGCACTGTGCTATTTTAACTAGCAATTGGTCAGGCAACACTGTACCCAAATGGAATTTATATTATTTTTTTCACAGAAAGAGAGCTTTCTTTTGGTGGTATTTAATCATCACTGCTATCACCATAAATCCTTTTCTTGGGTTCTTTTGAGGGCACAGGTCCCACTCTATGTTTCAGAGCATATAACAATGTTCACTCTCCTGCTCTGTGCGTTAAGTCCCAACATAAAATAAGACTCTCATATTGACAGGTTAGTATATGTGGATAATGCACACCTCGCTGCCTTCCAAAGACTGGCGAAGTCCAAATCAACTGAAAGCATAGAAGAACACAGAGGGCGCATAAGCCTAGCGCATTATCCTCCATACGTGTTTTTATTTAATAAAATAGAGGTGAATATACTCACAAACCAGTACTGCTGTCATAGCATAATCATAAAATCATCTGCTTATGTCCATATGCGAAATTCTAAAATACTTGTAGTCACATCGGCTAACTCGTTTCAAGTTTTCTCTCTCCTTCAGAGCCTACAGAACATGTCTATTTCACATACTTATATATGGTGTACTGACTCAAATGGTAGTAACCCCTTATGGGTCAAATTCATGATTTCCTAGTGCCCAATGCGATCAATTGGTGGGTAAATAGGTTAAGTAAAATAAAATAACATGAAATATATATAATATAGTAGCATAGAATCAAGTATCAGTAAACCTTACAATTAATGTCACAATATACTGAGTGTAACAATAAAAATTAAAGAATAAAAAATGAATGATGAAAAATGAAGATATATATATATATCTATGTGTGTGTATATACTGTGTGTGTGTATATATATATATATATATATATATATATAAAGCAGAAGAGGGAAAAGTTGAGATATTCATTGAATAACCATAGCGATTCACTGTCGCCCACTCATATGCCAAAGGCGTCATCAATAAATCTAAAATATGCCAGACAATTATCTTCAAACAGTTTACAATGATAAACAAATGCATTTTCCACCATATCCATATATGCATTGGCATATGGGGGGGGGGGGCGACATTAGAACCCATCGCCGTGCCTGTCAATTGTAAATAGTATGTATCCTTGAACAGAAAAAAATTCTCTTCCAATACAAGCCGCAATAGTTTTAAAATAAATTCTATTTGAGCAGAACTATAAAGCCCCGATTGTTTTGGAAGGCGTTTGCTTGCTTCAATTCCTAGCTCATGTGGAATAGCTGTATACAAATTGGCTACATCCCCAGGTGACTAATACAGCCCCTGGGGGTATATTAAACTTCTCTACCTTTTCTAAAAAATCCAAAGTATCACGAATATAAGAGCGGGTATTGGAGATAACTCAACACGTTAATGTCTAAACCTCTGGCAACAAAAGTGAGTACACCCCTAAGTGAAAATGTCCAAATTGGGCCCAATTAGCCATTTTCCCTCCCCGGTGTCATGTGGCTTGTGTTAAATTTGGTGTTATCGCTCTCACTCTCTCATAGTGGTCACTGGAAGTTCAACATGGAACCTCATGGCAAAGAACTCTCTGAGGATTTGAAAAAAACTAATTGTTGCTCTACATAAAGATGGTCTAGGCTATAAGAAGATTGCAGAGACCCTGAAACTGAGCTGTAGCACGGTAGCCAAGACCATACATCAGTTTAACAGGACAGGTTACACTCAGAACAGGCCTTGCCATGGTCAACCTAAGAAGTTGAGTGCATGTGCTCAGCATCATATCCAGAGTTTTTATTTGGGAAATAGATGTATGAGTGCTGCCAACATTCCTGCTGAGGTTGAAGGGGTGGGGGGTCAGCCTGTCAGTGCTCAGACCATATGCCGCACACTGCATCAAATTGGTCTGCATGGCTGTCATCCCAGAAGGAAGCCTCTTTTAAAGATGATGCACAAGAAAGCCCACAAACAGTTCGCTGATGACAAGCAGACTAAAGACATGGATTACTGGAACCATATCCTGTGGTCCGATGAGACCAAGATAAACGTATTTGGTTCAGATGGTGTCAATCATGCGTGGGGGCAACCAGGTGAGGAGTACAAAGACAAATGTGTGCCTACAGTCAAGCATGGTGGTGGGTTTGGGGCTGCATGAGTGCTACTGGCACTGGAGAGCTACAGTTCATTGAGGGAACCATGAATGCCAACATGTACTGTGACATACTGAAGCAGAGCATGATCCCCTCCCTTCGGAGATTGGGCCGCAGGGCAATATTCCAACATGATAACGACTTCAAACACGCCTCCAAGATGACCACTGCCTTGCTAAAGAAGCTGAGGGTAAAGGTGGCAGACTGGCCAAGCATGTCTTCAGGCCCAAACCCTATTGAGCATCTGTGGGGTATCCTCAAATGGAGGGTAGAGGAGCGCAAGGTCTCTAATATTCACCAGCTCTGCGATATCGTCATGGAGGAGTGGAAGAGGACTCCAGTGGCAACCCGTGAAGCTCTGGTGAACTCCATGCCCAAGAGGGTGTCACGTACCTGGTGGTGGGAGCCCGGAGTGCAGGGAGCGGCCTCTCGTAAGCCTCTGGCTCGAGATCCCCTGAGAGTGGGAACAGGGGTTCTGGAGGGCAGAGGGCACAAGTGCCAAGTCCGTGTAGGTGGGCCTGGTCCAGGAACTGGCGTCAGACAGCAGTGGATGAAGACAGGTGATTCTGGAGTGGCTGGAAGTCAGCAGCTGGCAGCAAGTAGGTGGGCACACGGGAACGGCTGGCAGGCAGGCAGCAGGCAGCAGCGGTCACAGAACACGGACTGGAACAGCAGGCAGAAGCGGGGTCAACACAAGCCGGGTCGTCAACGGGCTGGCAGCAGAAGTACCGAAGGAGGAGGCAGAAGAATAGTCAGGAGGTCCGGGGGTCAGGGCTGGCAGCAAGCAGGATAATCAGGAACAAGCCGAGTAGATCAGAGACAGGAACGATCAGGTAATCAGAGGCAACTCTCAGGAACGCTGTAGACAGGACAGCAACGGGCCACTAGAATGAATCACTTAAGAAGCCTTCTGGGCGCCAAGAACGGTCGCACGGCGTGCCCGTTCGCGCCCACGTCAAACCGTGCAACCGACCGTGACCCCGCGCACCCGCATGCGCACGTTCGCAACCTTGCGCACCCGCGTGCGCCCGATCGTACCTGCTCGCACCCGCGTGCGTCCGTTCGCGCTAACACGCGCCCGGGAAGACCTATTAGCGCTCAACGGACCAACATTGTGGGTAAGTCTTCCATGGGCTGCTGGAACTCGGGACCGACCATGACATTGCCCCCCCCCCCAAGGGGCAGCCTCCGGATGCCCAATTGGGCCATTTTACTAGGATGGGCCCTTCTGAAGGCGAGAATCAGTCTCCTGGCATGAATGTTGGATTCAGGTTCCCAAGAATTCTCTTCAGGTCCGTACCCTTTCCACTTTACCAGGAATTGAACTTGATTCCGTCTACGCCTGCAGTCCAAGATAGACTCCACCTCGTACTCGACTTCACCGTCGATGACCACAGGTTCAGGTGGGACAATCCTCCGACTGACGAAGGGGTCCGGGACGGCTGGCTTGAGTAACGCCACATGGAATACGGGGTGAATCCGGAATGACTCTGGCAGTTTCAGCTGAAATGCTACATCCTTTATTTTCTTTACAATTGGGAAGGGACCCACAAACCTTGGTCCCAACTTCTTAGTAGGGCAGGCCATCTTTAGATTCAACGTGGAGAGCCACACCTGGTCCCCAACCTTGAGTTCAAGCTCCCCCCTTCTCCTCCTGTCAAAGACTTCTTTATTATGTCTTTGGGTCTTTGCCATGGTCTCCTGCAGAAGTTTGTTATTGGCACTAAAGAAGTCGATATTCTCCTGGACTGCTGGTACCGGGCTTTCAGGCAGGTCTTGGGACAAGAATGAGGGGTGGAAGCCGTAATTGGCGAAGAACGGAGACTGACTTGTGGCAGAATGGATGGAGTTGTTATAAGCGAACTCCGCTAACGGGAGCAAGGAAGCCCAGTTGTCCTGAGAAAAGGACGAGAAGCAGCGTAGGTACTGCTCCAGCGTCTGGTTCGTCCGTTCTGTTTGCCCATTGGTCTGTGGGTGGTAGGCAGACGAGAGACAGAGATCAATTTTCAAGGCCCTGCAGAGTGCTCTCCAAAACTTGGACGTGAACTGCACTACCTGATCCGAGATAATGTTTGCGGGGACACCGTGCAGCCTCACGATCTCTTTAATAAAAACCTCAGCGGTCTCTGCAGCGGAAGGGGTGCCCTTCATCGGCAAGAAGTGGGTCATCTTGGTTAGCCTATCTACTACCACGAAGATTGTGGAGTAGCCTTCTGATGGAGGAAGCTCTACGATGAAATCCATCGAAATCATCCGCCAAGGCCTCTCTGGAACAGGTAATGGTTTCATCAGGCCCCAGGCCCTGGACTTGCTGCTTTTATTACGGATGCAAATGGCACAAGCCTCCACGTATCTTTTACAGTCGGATCTCAACTGGGGCCACCAAAAGGTGCGCTGGACCAACTCGGTGGTCTTGAGGGCGCCGAAATGGCCGGCCAACGGGTGGTCATGACATGCACTGAGGACTGGCACCCGAGCCTCCTGGGGGACAAAAATTTTGCCTTCATGCCAGAGAAGTTCATCTTGGGCCAGAAGTGTGACGTTAGGTGGAGGAGTGGCACCAACGGAGACTTGCTTAATCAGGGACAACAAATCAGCTTGAAGAAGAAGAAAGTTCCCTGAGGTCAGGATGGTATCCGGATGTGGAGAGGTCTCTGGCTCATTGAACATTCGGGACAGGACGTCCGGTTTGGTATTCTTGGAACCCGGGCGATAAGTTATGTGGAACAAAAACCGGGAAAAGAAAAGAGCCCATCTGGCCTGGCGTGGCTTCAACCTCTTGGCGGACTTCAAGTATTCCAGGTTTCTGTGATCCGTGTAAATGAGGATTGGATGCGTAGCCCCCTCCAGCAGGTAACGCCATTCCTCAAGGGCCACTTTAATGGCCAATAGCTCTCGATCTCCGACATCATAATTTGCCTCTGCTTCGGTTAGCTTGCGGGAGAAGAACGCTACTGGGTGCAAGCGGGCCCTAGGCCCATGTCTCTGGGAGAGAATCGCCCCAACCGCGATCTCAGAGGCATCAACCTCTAAGATATAGGGCCGGGTTGGATCAGGATGTTTGAGGATGGAAGCCGACACAAATAAGTCCTTCAGGGTAGAGAAGGCTTCCTGAGCCTCTGGGGACCATTGAAACTTCAGACCCTGCCTGGTCAGTCTGGTGATGGGGGCTATAATAGTGGAAAACCCCTTAATAAATTTCCTATAGAAATTTGCGAATCCCACGAAACGCTGGACCCCTTTTCTGTCAGTGGGAGCGGGCCAATCTCGGATAGCGGAGACTTTCTGAGGGTCCAACTCGATGCCATCTACAGAAATTACCAGCCCCAGGAATTGAATACTTGATTGCTCAAAGGTACATTTCTCCGGCTTGGCGTATAGCCCATGCAGACGAAGTCGGGATAGTACTTTCCTGACATGCTCCCGGTGTTCTGCCAGAGAGGAGGAGAAGATCAGGATGTCGTCCAAATAGGTAATGACGAACAGGTCTAGGTAGTCCCTGAAAATATCATTGATAAAGTGCTGGAATGTGGCGGGAGCATTGCATAAACCGAAGGGCATGACCAGGTACTCGAAGTGCCCGAAGCGAGTACGAAAGGCAGTTTTCCACTCGTCGCCATCACGGATGCGGACCAGATTGTAAGCCCCCCGGAGATCTAGTTTCGAAAATACTGCCGCTGACCCCAGTCTCTGGAAAAGCTCCGGCACAAGTGGTAGGGGATAACGATTCTTAATCGTTATTTTATTAAGGGCCCGGTAGTCAACGCAGGGGCGCAGGGTCTGGTCTTTTTTTTCCACGAAAAAGATCCCTGCTCCCGCCGGTGAAGTGGAGGGACGTATAAATCCCTTCCTGAGATTATCGTCCAGGTAGGACTTCAAGGTCACCAACTCAGTCTCTGATAGCGGAAAGATCCTCCCAAAGGGAATTTCTGCCCCGGGAAGTAATTCAATGGGACAGTCGTATGGCCTGTGAGGGGGTAAGGTCTCCGCACCCTTTTTGCTAAACACGTCCAGGTAATCATGGTAGGCAGATGGTACAATTTGGCGGGTTTCTGCGTCAACTTCCAGGCAGAGCAAAGAAGAAGAGGCCTGGTCGGTTCCCGACAAACAGTGCTGGAGGCAGTAAGGTGAGGGGAATCTCAACTCCCCGGTGGTCCAGTCAACAAGGGGGTTATGTGCCCTCAGCCAGGGCATGCCGAGAATGATAGGGAAGAAGGGAGAAGTAATAATGTCCAGACAGAGTAATTCTTGATGGGTCCCGGCAATAGTGGTTAACAGGGGCTGAGTCTGCTGGGTTACAGGTCCCGACTTGAGGGTGGAACCATCGGCCAGATGTATAGAAAGTCCCCTTGCCCTGGGCCGAAGAGGGATGTTATGTTTAGAGGCGAAGGTTAGGTCCATAAAGCCACTGCAAGCTCCCGAGTCAATAATGGCGTTGGTCTGGACGTTCCCTCCTGGTAGCTGCAAAGAAAAGGACACAGTCAAATGGGAGGCAGCACTAGGACAGTCTAACGTAAGGGCAGGAGATACGAAGAGGGACTTACGGAGCTTAGCAGGGCAATTGCGCACGAAGTGTCCAGACCCACCACAGTAGAGGCAGAGATTTCCTTCCCGGCGGCGTTGGCGTTCTTCAGGCGTTAAGGAAGGCCGGAGTAAGCCCAGCTGCATGGGCTCAGGGAGGTCTTGACTTGTCGTGGTGACAGCAGGAGGGGTGAGATGAGGAGAGCTGGGGACCCGAGGAAGCATCCATACCGGACGAGAAGTGGTTGAAGACCGCTCCAGGCGGCGTTCTCTCAGCCGCCTGTCTATTTGGATCGCCAGTTCCACCAAGGCTTCTAGAGTCTCTGGAATGCCCACTCGGGCGAGCTCGTCCTTCAACGGTTCCGATAGGCCCATCCGGAACTGATAGCGTAATGCCGCGTTATTCCAGTCTGTGTCGGAGCTCCAGCGTCGGAACTCCGACGCGTAGTCCTCTACAGGTCGGCGACCTTGCTGCAGCGAATGCAGGGCTGCTTCAGCGGTGGCGGTTAGTTGTGGGTCTTCGTACAACCGCGACATGGCCTGGAAGAAGATGTCCAAGGTTTCAAGGGAGAGATCCTTCTTTTCTAGTAGACGGTGGGCCCAAGACTGAGGTTCACCGGTTAGCAGAGAGATCACGTAGCCCACCTTGGTAGCCTCGAGGGAGAAGGTCCTCGGCTGTAGAGCAAAGAACAGTTCACATGAGTTCCGAAAAGCCCGGAATTTCCCTCGATCTCCGGAAAATCTCTCGGGTGTAGGCACCCTGGGTTCGGGTGGCAGCATCACTACAGCAGGAGTAGCAGAAGTTCCGGAAGTAGCAGGAGAGGAGGTAGACAGGGCCTGGACCCGTTCCTCCAGTTGACTGTAACCCTCCTGTAAACTCTTCACTGCTTGAGTGAGGCCTGCGAGATGGTGGCAAAGTTCGTCCATTGGAGAGGCTCCCTGCGTGGGCTCGGACATGGCTGTCCTGTACTGTCACGTACCTGGTGGTGGGAGCCCGGAGTGCCTCTGGCTCGAGATCCCCTGAGAGTGGGAACAGGGGTTCTGGAGGGCAGAGGGCACAAGTGCCAAGTCCGTGTAGGTGGGCCTGGTCCAGGAACTGGCGTCAGACAGCAGTGGATGAAGACAGGTGATTCTGGAGTGGCTGGAAGTCAGCAGCTGGCAGCAAGTAGGTGGGCACACGGGAACGGCTGGCAGGCAGGCAGCAGGCAGCAGCGGTCACAGAACACGGACTGGAACAGCAGGCAGAAGCGGGGTCAACACAAGCCGGGTCGTCAACGGGCTGGCAGCAGAAGTACCGAAGGAGGAGGCAGAAGAATAGTCAGGAGGTCCGGGGGTCAGGGCTGGCAGCAAGCAGGATAATCAGGAACAAGCCGAGTAGATCAGAGACAGGAACGATCAGGTAATCAGAGGCAACTCTCAGGAACGCTGTAGACAGGACAGCAACGGGCCACTAGAATGAATCACTTAAGAAGCCTTCTGGGCGCCAAGAACGGTCGCACGGCGTGCCCGTTCGCGCCCACGTCAAACCGTGCAACCGACCGTGACCCCGCGCACCCGCATGCGCACGTTCGCAACCTTGCGCACCCGCGTGCGCCCGATCGTACCTGCTCGCACCCGCGTGCGTCCGTTCGCGCTAACGCGCGCCCGGGAAGACCTATTAGCGCTCAACGGACCAACATTGTGGGTAAGTCTTCCATGGGCTGCTGGAACTCGGGACCGACCATGACAGAGGGTTAAGGCAGTGCTGAAAATAATAGTGGCCACACAAAATATTAACACTTTGGGCCCAATTTTCACTTAGGGGTGTACTCTTGTTGCCAGCAGTTTAGACATTATTGGATGTGTGTTGAGGTATCTTGAGTGGTCAGCAAATGTACATTGTTATACAAGCTGTACACTCACTACATTGTAGCAAAGCGTAATTTCTTCAGTGTTGTCCCATGAAAAGATATAATAAAATATTTACAAAAATGTGAGGGGTGTACTCACTTTTTTGAGATACTGTGTGTGTGTGTATATGTGTGTACATATATATATATATATATATATATATATATATATATATATATATATATATATAGTTGTGCTCATACAGTGCCTTGTGAAAGTATTCGGCCCCCTTGAACTTTTCAACCTTTTGCCACATTTCAGGCTTCAAACATAAAGATATAAAATTAAAATTTTTTGTGAAGAATCACCAACAAGTGGGACACAATTGTGAAGTGGAACAGAATTTAAACTTTTTTAGCAAATAAAAAACTGAAAAGTGGTGCGTGCAAAATTATTCGGCCCCTTTACTTTCAGTGCAGCAAACTCACTCCAGAAGTTCAGCGAGGATCTCTGAATGATCCAATGTTGTCCTAAATGACTGATGGTGATGAATAGAATCCACCTGTGTGTAATCAAGTCTCTGTATAAATGCACCTGCTCTGTGATAGTCTCAGGGTTCTGTTGAAAGCGCAGAGAGCATCATGAAGACCAAGGAACACACCAGGCAGGTCCGTAATACTGTTGTGGAGAAGTTTAAAGCCGGATTTGGATACAAAAAGATTTCCCAAGCTTTAAACATCCCAAGGAGCACTGTGCAAGCGATCATTTTGAAATGGAAGGAGTATCAGACCACTGCAAATCTACCAAGACCTGGCTGTCCCTCTAAACTTTCAGCTCAGACAAGGAGAAGACTGATCAGAGATGCAGTCAAGAGGCCCATGATCACTCTGGATGAACTGCAGAGAACTAAAGCTGAGGTGGGAGAGTCTGTCCATAGGACAACAATCAGTCGTACACTGCACAAATCTGGCCTTTATGGAAGAGTGTCAAGAAGAAAGCCATTTCTCAAAGATATCCATAAAAAGTCTCGTCTAAAGTTTGCCACAAGCCACCTGGGAGACGCACCAAACATGTGGAAGAAGGTGCTCTGGTCAGATGAAACCAAAATCAAACTTTTTGCCCACAATGCAAAACGATATGTTTGGCCTAAAAGCAACACAGCTCATCACCCTCAACACACCATCCCCACTGTCAAACATGGTGGTGGCAGCATCATGGTTTGGGCCTGCTTTTCTTCAGCAGGGACAGGGAAGATGGTTAAAATTGAGGGGAAGATGGATGCAGCCAAATACAGGACCATTCTGGATGAAAACCTGTTGGAGTCTGCAAAAGACCTGAAACTGGGACGGAGATTTATCTTCCAACAAGACAATGATCCCAAACATACAGCAAAATCTACAAAGGAATGGTTCACAAATAAACATATCCAGGTGTTAGAATGGCCAAGTCAAAGTCCAGACCTGAATCCAATCGAGAATCTGTGGAAAGAGCTGAAAACTGCTGTTCACAAACGCTCTCCATCCAACCTCACTGAGCCCGAGCTGTTTTGCAAGGAAGAATGGGCAAGAATATCAGTCTCTCGATGTGCAAAACTGATAGAGACATACCCCAAGCGACTTGCAGCTGTAATCGCAGCAAAAGGTGGCTCTACAAAGTATTAACGCAAGGGGGCCGAATAATTTTGCACGCCACACTTTTCATTTTTTTATTAGTTAAAAAAGTTTCAAAAATCCAATAGATTTCGTTCCACTTCACAATTGTGTCCCACTTGTTGGTGATTCTTCACAAAAAATAAAAATTTTATATCTTTATGTTTGAAGCCTGAAATGTGGCAAAAGGTTGAAAAGTTCAAGGGGGCCGAATACTTTCACAAGGCACTGTAAGTTTACATACCCTGGCAGAATTTATGATTTTTGGCTATTTTTCAGAGAATATGAATAATAACACAAAAACATTTCTTTCATTCATGGTTAGTGTTTCGCTAAAGCCATTTATTATTAATCAACTGTGTTTATCTTTTTAAATCTTGATGACAACAGAAACTACCCAAATGACCCTGATCAAAAGTTTACATACCCCAGTTGTTAATACCATGCATTACTCCCTTTAACGTCAATGACAGCTTGAAGTCTTTTGCGGTATTTGTGGATGAGGCTTTTTATCTTCTCAGATGATAAAGCTGCCCATTTCTCTTGGCAAAAAGCCTCCAGTTCCTGTAAACTCTTGGGCTGTTTTGCATGAACTGCACATTTGAGATCTCCCCAGAGTGGCTCAATGATATTGAGGTCCGAAGACAGAGATGGCCACTCCAGAACCTTCACTTTATTCTGCTGTAGCCAATGGCAGGTCGACTTGGCCTTGTGTTTTGGATCATTGTCATGTTGGAATGTCCAAGTAGGTCCCACATGCAGCTTCCTGGCTGATGAATGCAAATGTTCCTCCAGTATTTCTTTGATAACATACTGAATTCATCTTGCCGTCAATTTTTACCAAATTTCCTGTGCCTTTGTAGCTCACACATCCCCAAAAATTCAGCGATCCACCTGTGTACCTTTCATCATAGGCCTTGTTGACTCCTCTTCAAATGTAGCGTTTATGGTTGTGGCCAAAATGCTCAATTTTGGTTTCATCATTCCAAATTACTTCGTGCCAGAAGGTTTGAGGTTTGTCTCTGTGCTGTTTGACGTATTGTAAGCGGGATACTTTATGGCATTTGCATAGTAGATCTCTTCTGGTGACTTGACCATGCAGCCCATCTTTTTTCAAGTGCCTCCTTATTGTGCATCTTGAAACAACCTCACCACATGGTTTTTAGAGAGTCCTGTATTTCACCTGAAGTTATTTGTGGGTTTTTCTTTGCATCCCGAACAATTTTCCTGGCAATTGTGGCTGTAATTCTAGTTGGTCTACCTGACCATGGTTTGGTTTCAACAGATCCCCTCATTTTCCACTGCTGGTTGACATTCTCAATTCCTTGGATATCTTTTTATATCCCTTTCCTGTTTTATACAGTTCAACTACCTTTTACCGCAGATCCTTTGACAACTCTTTTACTTTCCCCATAACTCAGAATTAAGAAACGTCAGTGCAGCACATTCAAACCCCTTTGTGTCAACTTGTCTGCATGTTATCAGGCCAAAATCAGTATGTAAACTTTTCATCAGGGTCATTTGGGTAGTTTCTGTTGTCATTATAATTTAAAATCACTATTGATTGCATTAGGCACTATGGAATGATGAGATTGACCCATTTGAGTCAGTACACCATATATATGTCTGTGAAAGGGACATGTTGTGTAGTCTTGTACATAAATTCCAAAAAAGACAGGCAGAATATGGGATCTGGGTCCCTACTCCAGATCCTATTGACCATCTCTGTCTTAGGACAGGAGGAGTCAAATCAAGCTTGTATGGTCACCGTAACCAACTGCAGATCTCCAGCCGGGATATCTTGTCCTCTCTAAACACCAGATGGCTCATGCATGAGCTTCCACAAAATTCCCCCTCCCACCTACATGACAGGGAATTTATTCACATATGACACAGTGGACCGTGAAAAATAGGAGGAATAGCATACAATGATGGTGACCCCACAAACTAGATACATCCCAATTTCCTGTCGTGTAGATGGGAAGAGGAATGTTTGTGGAAGCTCATGCCTGAGCCATCCGGTGTTTAGAGAGGATGAGCTATCCCGGCTGGAGATCTGCAGTTGGTCACGGTGACCATACAAGCCCGATTTGACTCCTCCTGTCGTAAGACAGAGAGGGTCAATAGGATCTGGTGAGTAGGGACCCAGATCCCATATTTTGCCTGTCTTTTTTTATAAGTCACAGTATGTACACCAGTATTGTGTGAACAGGGTTGTATGCAATCAAGACTTCGGCTGCACCTGTCAACCATCTACACAGGAATACAGACTGCTTGATTGATCAGCTCCTATCCATTTTTGTTTTCTTTCAATTCATTATTTATTTTTCCATGCAAGCAGTTCAATACTGTAGAGAGATTGTTTGATACATGGACTAGAACACATTTATGTTGTATTGCTTCATAATTTTTATTTATAGGGATTATGTTTTGATCTCACATTGACACATATTTAATGTTTATATTTTTCTAATTTACCACGGATTCATAAGATTGTATTTCACAATATTGTTAAAAGTAGCAAGCGCTGTTTAGTCACGGATTATATCCAGTGTTTTAATTGCGTATTACATTTCAGTCACAACAGCAGCTGCCTTCATTAAAATGACTTAGGTGAGGTGCGGGTGATATATGCTCACAGCATATACATATATTTATCACTGCTATAGCCGAATAATGGCTACAGCAAGTGCTTCCAGTGCCAGGAGGGCGCCAATATTCCTTCGGACTCGGCTAATCACAGAAAAGGGTAAAGAGCCGATCACGGCGGGCCCTTTACCACGTGATTAGCTGTCAGCCAATGACAGCTGATCACAGAAGTAAACAGAAGCTGGTTATTAGCTTTTTTTCTCCTCACGATCAGTGTGAGGAGAAAAGACTAAAGCCGGTAATTGGCTGCTGTTACAGGGTCATCGGTCCCTGCCTCGGTGCCTACCAATGCTGCTAATTAGTGCCACCCAGTGCCACCAGTGCTGCTAATCAGTGCGCACCAGTGCCACCTATCAGTGCCCATCAGTGCTGTCAGTTAGTGCCCATCAGTGCCTCATTATCAGTGCTGCCTACCATTACCGCCTACAAGTGCCTATCAATTCACATCTGTGCCACCTCTCAGTGCCTCCTATCAGTGCCACCTATCAGTGTCCATCAGTGCCACCTATCAGTGACGCCTCATCAAAGCCTTCTTATCAGTGCCCACCAGAGCCGCCTCATCAGTTCTCATAATTTCAGCCTCATCAGTGCCCATCAGTGCCACCTCATCATTGCCACCTCAACAGTGCCCAACAGTGCCGTCTCATCAGTGAAATTCAGTGAAGGAGAGAAATTACCTGTTTGCAAAATTTTATAACAAACTATAAAAAAAAAGATTATTTTTTTTTCCCAAATGTTTTTTTTGTTTCTATAGCAAAAAATATAAAAAAACAGTGGTGATAAAACACCAACAAAAGAAAGCTTCATTTGTGTGAAAAAAATGATAGAATTGTGTTTGGATACAGTGTTGCATTCATTCAAAGTGCAACAGTGCTGAAAGCTGAAAACTGGCCTGGGGAGGAAGGAGGTATATGTGCCCAGCAGGCAAGTGGTTACGTTAAGATGTTGTTAAAAGAAATCTTTCCTGAAAGAAATAGCGAGCCTGCCCCAGCAGATTTCCCATTCTGCAAATGCTAATTGCCTGGCTATCATGCTGACTATGTTGCTTCAAAACTATGTCCCTTTCCTGGAACAATGCTGCTTATTAGCTCTAGATTAATGGATCAAAGTGGGTCACCAAAACAGCCTGGCAACTGTCATTTTCAAAAAATAGTTAGAAATTATTGCTCTGTTCCTGACAGCCATCTGGATTTTGGCTGCCATTTTTGTAATGTAGCTTAACAAATACAAGAAAGGGATAGATTTGTGGCTGGCAGTTCAGATCCTCTGATATGCGAATACATTTGTTACCTCCTATAGTCATTTCACAGCATCTTTTGTCATTCAGGATCCTGCGCTCCCACCCCCGTGTGCTGCTCGCTGTGGCTCACTCTGTTGCTCAGCGGGTGTCTCCCTTTGTGAGACAAGTGGATTTTGCCATTGACTGGATTGGAGTTGAAGCTGGTAAAGAACTGTACAGGTAAGGCTAGAGATGTATATCTATGCACTGATGCAGAGCTAAAAGCAGGTAAATGCAGGTTGATGGGACGGGGGAGAGAAAATAATCTGTTGACGTTCTATGTTAAAAACAGAGATCTTGTATATTTCCTTAGTGGGTCCCTTTGCTCTTTCTTACTGGAAATTGTGATTTTATTAATTTCATGTTATCTAGAGCCAGTTGAAGGGTATCCTGTCTCCTGTCATAGGTAATCATTATAGAATTGCCTTAGCCATACACAACTGGAAAACAGGCCAAGAGAGACCCAGAGCTTTCTAGAAGGACTGTCGTTTGCATTTGACCAATAAACACGTAGGAATCTCCCACAAAAAACATCAATCTAGAGGTGGGCAAGGAGAAGGCTAGTCTGTCATGCTCAGTCTGTTAGTTTTGTAACTCCACCCATTATAATCAGGCTAAAAGTGATAACGAGATCATTATGAAATGTTCATTCAAATGTCTGATTTTGTTTGTTTGCTTATGTTTTTTTTTCCCTCTCTTTCTTTCTCTTTTTTCCAACCAATCTGTCTTATGACGTGTACACATGACCGGACTTTTCGTCAGCAAAGTTCCGACGGAATGAATCCGTCGGACAATTTGATCTTGTGTGGGCTTCATATGACCTTTTCTGTCGAAAAATCTGATGGACTTTAGAAATAGAACATGTTTCAAATCTTTCCGCCGGAACCAGTTCCTATTGAGAAAACCGCTCGTCTGTATGCAAGTCCGACGGACCAACAACAACGCAAGGGCAGGTATTGGCTACTGGCTGTTGAACTTCCTTTTTCTAGTCCGGTCGTACGTCATCATGTTAAATGATCAAACTTTGGTGTGATCGTGTGTAGGCAAGTCCATTTCAGCAGAACTCAGTCGGAGCTCCTTTGAAAAGTCAGTCGAAAAGTCCAGTCGTGTGTACGCAGCATTATTCTCCCCTTCTACTACTCTCTCTTTCCAATCTTTTCTCTTTCTTAATCTCTTTTCTTCTCTCTCCATATCTTTCCTGCATTCATATCTCTCATGTTCTCCTCCTCTGTCTCTATTTTTTTTTTTTGTGTTGTCTTCCTACCTCATACAGCTACTTTTTTTTCTTTAAAATTTTTTCTTGTATTTTCCCTATGTTCACACATAACTATGTTTTTTATGTTTAGAAAAGGGGACCCATCTGATTGTACTTACATTGCCCTAAATGGACGTCTCCGTTCAGTGATTCAGCATCCTGATGGGAAGAAATGTGTTGTAGGGGAGCATGGCCGAGGCGAGCTGATTGGAATGGTGAGAAGTTCCATGTATTGTGGCTATTCTGTATAAATTGCCCACAGGTGAGACTATAATGACTATCTCAGAGAAACAATGCCCCTATAGTCACATTGTAATACTGGATTTCATCAGCAGGTAACACTGTAGGTGACTGTAGCTCACAGTCCTAATAAAACATTAGGTTTTTGGAAGGGGGATGCCAAGGCAAACTCAAGCAAAGGAGGGGGTGCTGCTGTTTCTACTGGCTGATTAATCATACCAGGTTACTCCTCTTCCATTATGCTGAGCTGTTATTTTGTATACTTTGTAAAGAGGCCAGACTAGTACAATGGCTGCCATAGAGATCTGCTTAGTCTCTATATTCACATTGTAATATCAGATTTCACCAGCAGGAAACACTGTAAGTGAATATAGGTCACAGTCCTTAGCACTCCAGTAAATGAGATATTTTTATTTTAATTGAACTCAAATATGCTTCGATAAAGTGCTGGGTAATGCAATTTCAATGTTGAGAGATGCAAAGCTTGCATTGTTGATTGTCAGTATTCTCTTATATGTGATACTACTAACAGGTGGAAGCTTTAACGCACAGGCCAAGAGTGACCTCTGTGAATGCAGTGCGAGACTCTGAGGTGGCAAAGGTCCCTGATGGAGCATTGTCCTACATTAAGAGAAGATACCCGCAGGTACATTTTAAGACACAACTAAAAGCAAGTCACAGAATTTATAAAAAAAATGTACAAATCCATCATCACAGACCAAGAGGTTATGTGGCATTAAGCCAGATGTTTTCATGCTGCTCGATCGTACTTTTTACAGAAATGTTTACAGAAAAATGTGTAGTTATTAGCACACATTCTGAGCCCTTGATTTCAATTATTAAACTGGGTATCAATGGTGGCTGTAGCTCAATATTTTGGTGCGGGGGGTGCAGCAAACCAACGCAAACCCCCCCTGCAGGAGATAGATGGGAATACGGCAACCCCCCCCATGGGAGACAGAGGGGAATGCAGTGACCCCACCTGCCCGTGGGAGATGAATGGGAATGTGGAAATCCCCCCCGCCCACTGGAGACAGATGGGAATGTGGCGGTGATCAGAGGCCTCCTTACCTTAGGAAGGAGCCAGATCAGGCAGACATGGATCCGGGCTGCAGCTCCTCGCTTCGGGGCCATTGCTTCTCCTCCAGGCTTAACAGGAAGTGGGTCCTGACTGAGACCTGATTGGCTGGGAGTTCTAAGACATTGAAATCCAAGCATCTGGCGCCCTGCATGTAGATGAGGGGGCCATACACATGGATGGGGGACGGCGCCCCTGTGCCCCCTATGGATGGGCCGCCACTGCTGGGTATCATTTAAAAATTAGGCACAAAAGAGCTACATACAATCCACAAACATTATTACTGCCTTCATTGTTGTTTGATGGGCAGCTATTTTACCTTCCTGTACTAAACAATGAAGGGGCAGTGAAAGCTCTCACTGCATTACAAATTTCTCACCTTGGCTCTATTCTGCAATATATTGCATGCTGGAGAGGAGGAGAAGCCACCAGTTAGAGTTTTGTTGTAGAGATCTTAAAAGTGCTCTACACAGTGAGAACTGGATTTGGCGGTTTGGCTATTCCTATTCCCTTGGTTTGCCCTTCTAGTGATGTATAATGATTGATCTCATAAACTAAGCTTAAACTTACACAGAAAAGTGCAGCTCAGAGATCAGACATAGTCAAGGTACTAGGTAGAGGGTCAGGGCAGGTGGAAGATATCAGGATTAATTCAGGCTGAACAACCAGGAGCAACAGGGGGCTAGACTTGCATACTTGATAACTAACCAAGCCATAGAGCAGATCAGGATAATTGCAGAGTAATTTAAAAAATAGATGACATCTTTCCTCTGGAGATTGTCAGTGCAGTATGTTAGGTTTATATCTAGAGTCAGATGATACTGGATTTTCTTTAGTATATCCAAACTTTAGTTCTAGCTATGCTCATGCAGATGGTGCAGACTTGTTTCTAGAAATGGCATCCCTGCCTGCAGCAAACAGAGGACAAAGATAAGATAAAGAGCTGCCAGCTGCTTGTTGAAAGGATTTTTGCAACCAAAAAAGATTTTGGCTTTTGGAAGGTCCTATCAATTTAGCGAACGGGAGTATTTTTATCATTATACATGATTTATATAGTGCTAGCAGTTTGCTCACCACTTTATAATATAAAGGGAGACAGTACAATTACAATACAATAAAATACAGAGTTTAAAATAAAGAGTTTTAAGAGGGTCCTGTATATAAGATCTTATAATTTAATAGGATCTTGGATGTCTACCATTATATATATATTATATTTATATTTAGCATCCTTTTTTGTCAGTCTCTCTTTTTCATTGTCAACATGTCAAATATAACGATACAAACTAAGCTGCAGAATGGCCTAGTTCTGAAGGTCTTGCATGAGATTCTTCTGGAAGGGACCAAAAAATAAAATGAGAGCCATCGCCCATAGTCAGCTTTATAACAGATTGATCTATAAAATAATGAATTTACTAATCAGATTTACAACTAAATTAACATACCACTGTGGCACAGGAATTACTATTCTATATACATAATAAATTGTATTGCTCTTCCTTATGTGGATGCTCATTTTAATCAGGTATTTAAAATTGATGTTTTCTGTGGAACCTTAACAAGCATAACTTGTCTCCAGGTGGTGACCAGACTAATTCACATTTTAAGCCATAAAATCCTTGGAAACCTTCAAGAGACACAGGGAGATGTGGCAGGTAAGGCTAAACTGATAGCCCCCCCCCCCCACTTTGTTTACAGACATGTATGCATGTCTGGGCCTAATGCATGTTGGTGCAACTGTCACTATTGCTTCTAATGAGAAATTAACATGTACCAATCCCATACCAGCACAAAGAGATCGTTTTTAAATTGGAGAATATTTATTAAAAAGGTAAAAATATAATAAGTGCACTTATCATCTAAATAAAGATTGTATGAATAGTGTACAGTCCTGACAAAATTGGTAAAATCAGTCAATTACCAGCAAACGTCTAGGGGTCATTGGCTTATTGGTTGGTCCTCTGAGATCTGCTTCAATATTTATTAAATTAAACAAAATTTCTCATACTTATACACACAAATACTTATACTGACTTCCCTTGAAGACTATCTAGTCAAGCACTCATCCTGTTACCTCAGTTTCAGTTTGAAAAAATGAAGTCACTGATCTTAAATAAATGTACCAGTCATGATGAAGTTCCTAAACTGCGTATGTGTTCTGGTTCCATGGCTTTACTTGTACTAAAGCTGAATAATTTTTTTTTTGGGGTGGGAGATATAGTATTGGTTAGAGATCAAAGGTATTTCTCTTTATAAAATATTTTCTTGTCCCAAGAAGCTTGAGACAGGTTTAGATTATGAGCCACAAAGGAGTCCTAGGGGACTGGTCTGACTGGCAGCTACTATGGTGGCTTGAGACCATGACCTTAAAATGATGATCACTTAAGTTGTCCTGTCACACAGCTAGGCAATTCAAATAAATGATGGCTAATGCATAAATAGATGTTACCTTCTTTGATGATTTACCTTTATTAAGCCTCAAATTGATTAAAATACGATACATAAAGCAGCAGCACGTATATGCAAATCTCAATTCCCTTTAAAAGGCAACATTGACTCTGCCACCTTCAGTATCCCGATCCTTCTTTTGACTGCTTTAATGTGAGTTTTTAGGTTACTTAACCTCCCTGGCGGTACGATTATTTCGGATTTTAGGTGCTGAAAGTGGTACCATTATTTTGCATGAAAATTTTGTGTTTTATATTGTAGTCCTGTAATTCTTAGGAATAACTCACTTAAATCTGTCCAAACAAGAGTCTAGCAGACATCCCGGGTATGATAAAGTTTGAAAAATGAAATCATAAATTATAATATAATAAATAACTATAAATAATTATATCAAATAATAATATAACAATAATAAAAATTATTCAATAATGTAATCAAAACAAAAACACTGAAATTTGCTCAGTTGCAGAATTGTCACTGTCATTACTTTTCAGTATTTGATGACGGATCTGCCCACAAATCGATATCGCTCAATTCTGTGAGTGATTCTAATTTATCTCTGTTTTCTAGCTGGTCTAAAATAATTTTTGATGTAAAGGGACATGGTTGCTATGGACAATCTCCAGTTTCCAGGCATAAAGAACAGTTTTTATAATATAAAACTGCATGCAGGGCACTGGGCAGAACACTAGGGACAAAGGGGATGGGAAATAATTACATACAGCAATGTAATCTGTAAGATTACATTATACTGTATGTATACTGTGTGTTTCACTTTTTGAATTTGGCGCCGATCTCCGTCCCTGTGTGTCGCAACGCTCGCAGGACACGGAGATCGGCGATGTTGATCCAGGGGAGAAGGTAAGTAAGCATCCTCCTGGATCCAGCGATGCGATCCCGAGTCTGGCTCGGGGTTACCGCTTTTGGCATAAAAATTCCACCCCGAGCCAGACTCGGGAATACCGTCAGGGGGGTTAAAAGTAATTGATATTCACGGCGTAAGATGTCTTCATATAAATCAGGAGGTACAGCTTCTAGTGTCCACTGTATACATTTTTTTTTATGTAACCAGTTGCACAACTATATAGTATTATTACAGGTACTTTATTGTGCCCTCAATTTACACAGCGCCTTACACATATATATTGTACATTCACATCACTCCCCACCCTCAAGGAGCTTACAATCTATGGTCCCTAACTCACATTTATACATACACATAACAGGGCCAATCTAGACATGATCCAAATAACCTATTAAGATGTCTTTGGAGTGTGGGAGAAAACCAGAGTGCCCACGCAGGCACAGGGAGAACATGCAAACTCCTGGCAGGTAGTGTCCTGGTTGGGATTTGAACAAACAATCCTAGTGCTGCTAAACTGAAGTGCTAACCACTTAGCAACTGTGCCGTCCCTTATTAAAAGCGATGTTATGTCCAAATTAGTGGAGATGCTATAGAGTCCATTGTATGGTATAAGGCCCAAGTTAGACTATTCCGAAAGAGATAATTAAAGATTGGAAAATGTAAATTAGAGATTAGTTCTTAGTAGTATTGTTACGACCACAATCCAGTTTCTACTTGAATTTTTTTTTGATGGACCATGGTTCTTCAGGAGAGTTTGATGCTAGGGGGAGCCTGTATACCCAGACTTCTGAAGGACTGGATCTAATATAGTGTTATGTTATGGTTATCGCTATTTAGATGTCAGAATATGTTGTTTTACAATTATTTATACAGAAGGTGTCCTAGTAGGGTTACATACACACAAAGAAGGAAACAGGGTTGGTTTTATTGGTTCATAAATTCATTATTTACATACAACAGAAACTTGCATTAAAGTTGTATTCTGGGAAGAAAGGATTGAAACAAATTTATGTTATTGGTTTTAATTGCCAGAGGGTTAGGGCCGGTTCACACTGCGGGCGATGCGAGGCGACACGACTTGCCTCGCCGCGATCTGACAAGTCGCCCCCGTTCTGTACAATGGAACCGTTCTGAGAGGAGCAACTCGAGTCGCTCCGACTCAGAAAAAAGGTTCCTGTACTACTTTTGGGCGACCTCGGGGCGACTTGCATTGACTTCTATACAGAAGTCATTTGCAAGTCGCCGCTGAGGTCGCGGCAGGTCGTGGCGAGGCAAGTCGGTGTCGCCTCGCATCGCCCGCAGTGTGAACCGGCCCTTAGGAATTCTGTATATGTTATTGTTGTGATTTACACATTTCTGCCACACTCTCTTACCAGGCAGGTGACACGCTTATTTACTGGTTAACAATGTATTCTTCACCTCTGGTCACCTTATTCGATCATAATCAGCATCATTTGTTTATTACAAGATAGGCTGGCCGAAATTGTACATCTTTTGAATGGAAAACTGTAAACATACCTTACTGAACTGTGCATTTAACTGAAATCCTACTTTAAATAGCATCCTGTATTCAATTACAGAGCTAAGTCTATACAGTAGTTTCGGAGAGGCAAAGGGAACAGGAAAACAAAATCTTATTGAAGATGAATTGCATCTAGCCATCCTACACAATAGAAACTTTGAAGTATCTATTATCGAATGTTCCAAACAATTTCATCTTAATCCTACTCTCTCTGTCTTTCTATTAGATTCTGGAAATGTGGCCAGTAACCTGAGTACAGTATGTGTGTTACCTTGCAGTAAAAACGTTCCTCTCTCCGCCTTTACCATGGAGCTTAAAAATGCTCTGGACACAATAGGTAAGATGTCTGGTAAGAAAGAGGATGGTAGAAATACTTTCAACTGTGGTGTTGGAAGAGTTAATATACTGACAATCTACCTCTTTCAGGCCCAACTCTGGTTCTTACAAGTGACATCATCAGGGCGCGGCTTGGAGCCTATGCCTTAGAAAGGTTTGTAAGGCCCCTGTGTGCACAGAGGCCTCTGTAGGGTAAAATGTGTGAGAAATTGTGTATATTCTAGTTTGATCTGCCAGCAGAGCTCTCACAAGGTTGACTATCTCCCCATTGCTGGTGCTTGGCCAATCACTAAGTTCCAGCACTGTCTCATTGAGTTACATGCTCCTGCATAACCTTAAGTACTGGGTGGCTGATTAGAGTGTGTACTGCTGGGTAGGGGAGTATTAAAATCAATCTTCTGTTTTGCCCTGCGTATGCAAAGAACAAGTTGGCTAAGGACATATTCATGGACAATCCCAGATACACAGTTAAAGTTTCCTAATGGTAAACAAATACTGAAATCATCACAGCTACAACTCCTGCATTCCTATGTAACAGATTTAAAACTGAACTCCGGGTATGCAACTTTAATTGAAAGACATTTTTGTGTGCAACAAATTACTTTGAAAAATAAAATATAACCTTGTTAAATTAACAGTTACTTCTTCACTGTACATTACATAGCCTACACAAAGAGCAGAGCTGTGGGAGGGACCCAGTAGGTCCTCTCATTACAGGCTGCCTCACTGCTTGCAAAAAAACTACAGTGGGGGGGCAGAGACAAGACCAGTTACCCTACACAACGAGAGAGTGCAGAAGTGACTTTTCCTTATTGCATGAAGTTCCTGCACAGAGACAAAGTGTCACACTGGATTACTGCACAGATCTGGAAGAAATATACAAAGCACGCCAGAATTCAAGTAAAGATTCACATGGCGCTTGTATTTAGACACCGTTTGTCCATCCCCGAGTTCAGGTTTAAGATCTGCTCATCTTCAAGATGCCATTTGCTTGGTGAAGGCAAGACCCATGGTAACCACAGCTTACAATTATTTCCATTCTTTGGCAGTACTCACGAGTGCCAGCTGTCAACTTGGCTGGCCCAGCAGGAAGATCTTCACCGTATAGTCCTCTACCAGACTGAGTTCTCGCTCACACCATGGACCATACGCTGCATCCGCCAGGCAGATTGTGTTTTGGTAGTTGGGCTGGGAGAAGAGACACCAGCAATTGGAGAGGTAAGACAAAGACATGTTATGGAGCTCTAGAAGATCATACTTAACTTTTACATTTAGGCTGGCCTTAAATGCCGCAATAAAGCAAGCAATGCTTTTAAATCTTGCTTACCAGTATTGGACTGTTTCTGCTGCACAATCTCCCTGCAATCATTTCCCAATTTATCTCTCTTCTATTGACCTGCCGGTTCATGGGGAAATATTTGCACATCTTTCGCCAACCTAAATAACTCTTGGTTTTTCCTAAAGAAAGAGATCTCACCTCTCTTGGCCCGAAGGCCACAGGTGCAGGCAATTGCCAATAGCAACAAGCGAAGATAGACTCTGGACTGCCGCACTATTGAGAAAAAATGCCTTTCTTTATTTAAAAAAAATCACATCAAAAAAATGAGTAAGCACTAGTGCTAGTGCGAAACGTCAGCCGTCTTTTCATCTGCTGTGTTCATTGTGTTTTTTTGATGTGATTTTTTAAATAAAGAGAGGCGCTTTTTCTCAAGAGTGCGGCAGTCCAGGGTCTATCTTCGCTTGTTGCTCTTGGTTTTTCCTGCTCCTGTTTCTCAAATATCAGCAGATGTCCATAGCTTCAGCCTCATCTAGAAGGTACATAGGGTGGTACAGTGGTGTAGTGGGTAGCACTCTTGCCTAGCAGTAAGAATCCCAACCATAATACTACCTGCCTGAAGTTTGCATGTTCTCCCTGTGCCTGTGTGGGTTTCCTCTGGTTACTCTGGTTTCCTCCCACACTCCAAAGACATGCTGGTAGGTTAATTGGCTTCTGTCCAAAAATTGGCCCTAGTATATGAATGTGAGTTGGGGACCTTGGATTGTGGACTCCTTGAGGGTAGGGATCGATGTGAGTGTGCAATGTATGTGTAGAGCGCTGCATAAATGCATAAATTGACGGTGCTATATGGGTACCTTAAATAAAATAATAATTTAATAGATGAGCATCTTAATGGAATACAATGTACATGGATAGGGAGAATTGTAGACATGCACCCACACTCACTCAGGTTGAACTGGATGGACTGGGGTCTTTATTCAACCTCACTATGTAATTATGTGGCTTCTGGCAAATCATAAACTAAAATCCATATCTGAAATTTGTTTGTGGACAGAAATAGCGGACCTTTTGCAGTGAAGCCTAGAACTAGTTAAATCCAGCAAAATACTACAAAAGTACCTGTATGCTTTGTGGTGTGGTGTGCTGTGGTGTCGGTGCTTCCGCTGGTCCCAGGTGCTTCCATCTTCCCCTGGTCTTCCTTCTGAGTTCTGTCTATTTGGCTGCTTCAATAGGTGATCTGCGAAGATGCCATTATCAAGTTTAATGCCACTTTAATGGAGTTAAGAAGAGGGGAAGGTTTTGTTGTCCAAATCAGGGGAACAGCCTAGGTACTCAACCTTTTGAAGAGTGAGGACCACTTGAGTGATCTGGTAACCAGTCACAGGCCACCATGAAGGAGTTTTGCTGCCCCTAAATCGCAAATGTAAATGAGCCCGTACTGTCCTGAGCTACCTATAAGGCTGCAGTTTACCCACACTGAGGATGCAGTGCACTTGCGGCTTTCCTGCAGGCTAGCTGCGCTTTGCCATAGACTTCTATTACATCTATGTTCACTGCTGAAAAATTTGTTTGTTTTCGTTTCATTCCTTTTTTTGTTTTGTTTTTTTGGTTAATTCATTATGATCGCAATTTGTAAATTTGTAAATTCGTAATTTCGTAAATTTGAAAATCCGAGAATAAGAAATTTTTTTTTTATTTTTTAAAGAATAACTAACTAACTAACAATAACTAACTATTAAATTATAGGTATTGGAATTTCCTTTCAAATTTGGCTGTCAGTAAACATAACGAATACAAATTTATCTGAAGTTACAAATTATTCAAAATAACAAATTACACAAAATGGAACTGAACGAATTAATAATAAATAATACTAATAAAAAGTTTGTATTATTATTAATACTGTTATTTATTACTATTAATTCATTACATTCCATTTGTTTAGATGTGGCATCATTCATTATTTTGGATAATTCAAATTTGTTATGTTCACTAACATACCTACAATTTAATAGTTATTATTTCTAATTTTTTAATTTTTGAGTTGATGGATTTTCAAAATTACGAATTTTCAAATTTAAGATTTTTCGATTATTTCAATTTACGAATATTTGGAAAAATTTGTTTAAATGGGTTTTCGTTAATTCTGATGTCTCCGAATTAACAAATTTGTCAAAATTCGTAAAAAAATTAAAAATTGGAACGAAACTAATTGCACATTTCTAATTACATCTTAGAGATGTGATGCACTTTCTGAAAGCACACCAAACCCCCAGGATAAAATAGAAGTCTATGGCCCAGTGCAGCTAACCCACAGGTGCACTACGCTGTACCTGCGGATCAGTGTGAAAGTAGTCTAATAACCTTTTTTTTGCTAAAAGTGCTAATATGCCCATTACAAAAATGCAGTGGATGTGATGTTTAATACAATGACCTTTTCTTCCAGCTTCTGCTCTCATCGCTCTCCACTCTGCTATAAAGGTCCCAGGCAAATTGAACTTGGTATCACTCCACCTGGGACAGGCGCTACAGAGTAAGCATCGGCTTATGTGGCTCCTGATTCCTCCGCGGTTGCCTGCTTCCTCCACTGCCGATGCCAGCTCCATGCACTCTGAGTGGTGGATCGGCAACCTGCTGTTTGCAATCTGGGCTTGCCGAACCGCTATACCAGAGCATGGGCATGTGCTTCCCTGGTTTGAGGTTGAGGGCCACATCAGAGGGCTCCGTGGGCCATGGGTTAAGCACCCCTGCTATAGATTAGATGCAAGGCAGTGAGTGGTAGGAATACCAGATGATAAGGACAACATAAAAACATAAAGACGTTTAATGTAGCCGCAACATCCAAGGACTGGTAGGCCACTCAACATATTATATTTTTTGGGTTTAGATACACTTTAATTCACTGTGATGCCTTATCTAAATATTTAAAATAAGCAAGCAGCTAAGGTAAAAAAAAAGCAAAAATCCTTTTAATGTATAATGCTTAGGATGGTTTTCTTTTTTCATGGTGGTTTCATGGTGTTGTTGTTACAGATTTGTTCTCTGTTTTTACTCACCACAGCTTGAAAAGTTTCTTGAGAATTCTCCCATCAGGGCCATTAAACAGCTCGTACTCCTTCATCAGATGGATGGTCCTATGCCATCAGACACAGTAGAATGGCTCAAACTCAGGACTTGGATTTCGACACATTTCCATATCCGTGCCCCAAAGCGGGTGTTTGTTAAGAGGCAACCACATAAAATGGTAACTGTAGCATACTTTTAAAGAAAACAAAAGCAGACAGCCATATAAAGCATTAATACGGTTTTATGATCAATGTGTTAACAGTTATATTTTATCACTAATTGCACTGTAAAATTCCATTAAATTGTCTAGATTTTTGCCCAAATGAAGCATAAACTCCCAATTTCTGTGCAAGGGGAAAATGATACAATGCACTCTAGATTCCATAATGTTTACCTCTGGTGTGCTTGACTGGACCCGAGAATTGATATAATTCATATTTCTTCACTTCTTTCTCCAATCAGCAACACAAGGAGCAACCAGGGGGATACATTTGAAGGGACAGATGCCTATTAGTAAACTTTTTGGGGTATATGCCTTTTGTAAATTGGTGTGATTCTGTTCTTCTGTGATTTCATTTTACTATGTTTTATCTGCTAGCTAATTGAATGTGTTAATCTAGAGTTTCATCTGAATATATGTAATGCTGTGGTTCCTTAGCTTTAAAAATGGTAGGTTGTGCCATATTGTATGATAATTCACAGTAATATCATCTTGCCTCACATGTCACATCTTGCTGTGTTGTCTCTACATTGGTCCGTTCTTTCTCTCCCCTTCTGTGTATCTGCATCAGATTGAGTTCTACTCTAGAATTCGTCAAAAAGAGGTTGACCGGCACAGTGATTTTTCCAGGCTTGCCCGTGCTCTAACAGGAAATACTATTGCCTTGGTATTAGGAGGTGGTGGAGCAAGGTGAGTGAGATTATAATTGGGGTGCTTAATTTTTTAAGTGAACTTTTGCCTGAGTCCAGATTCGTACAGACTTTGAAGTGTTTAAAGATTTAATTTTCTCTAAGTTTACCATTTGTTTTTTGTATTTATTTATATATCATCCCTCTTTAATATGCAGAGGGTTTGCACATGTAGGAGTGATTAAGGCTTTGGAAGAGGCAGGCATTCCTGTGGACATGGTAGGAGGTACCTCCATGGGAGCTCTAGTTGGCGGAGTTTATGCAGAAGAACGTAACAGTAACCAAACTGAAGAACGGACATGTAAATGGTCAAAGGTAAGACCTGGTTTCAAAAAGCAGTATTTGACTTGCATATGGAGATAAGATGAAAGTGACTGGGTTTGGTTTGTGGGAGGTTTGCCGAAAAGCTCCTAAGTTTGACTGTGAATATGGACCCCATTGGAGTCAATGGGAGCTAAATCTTTAAAAATAATTCTGTCCATTGTCAAACAATGGGGGCTGGGAACTGCCAAAAGAGATATTTATTTTTTATTTTACAGGGAGCAGCACTTTTAAAAAGTGAAACATTCAAAATAGAGTAAAATTTGCATTAATACATGCTTGCAGGATGCCTTAAACCTGCACGATGTAATGGTGTACCTGTACGATGTATACAGGGTGCTATAGCCAAGCATTTACAAAGAAGAAAAAAATACCATTTTAATTGCTGGTAAATTACATTTTATTGCCACCAAAATAGGTGCCAGACCTGTTTTGGGGGTGGCTCCATACAGTTTTTTTACTTAAATTAAAAAAAAAATCACTTTCACAGCAAAAAAATAACTGTGTAGGGTTCCTCATCAAAAGGACTTCCAAGCATGCAATCTGGAAAGAGTGTGTGTGTGTGTGTGTGTGTGGGGGGGGGGGGCAGGGAGCGTATGACTCCCCTCTTGTGAACCAGAAGACCACATGACCCCCCTGCAAAGGCACCTTGTCACCATATTGATGAGAACAAGGGCCTCTTCCCCACAACCCTGGCCTGGTGAGTACCTATTAGAATCTTGAAGGTACCTTTTAGGCCTCATGCACACTGGACATTTTTGGACATTTTTACAGCTGCAGTTTTTGGCTCCAGATTTTTTTTTCTACAGTCAAAAAACATCCCCAGCATGTTGTCCATGCACACATAGGCTGTTATCAGCAGTTTTTGGCCGGGGGTGTTTTTGGCTTTAAAAAAAAACCCCAAACTAGTGGGTTCTGAGGAGTTTTTCAGCTGTTTTTTTGTAAATAAACTTCAAAAAACGCAGGTGAACACCAATAAATGCCCAAAAACGCGGCTCAGCAGCATTTTTTTATGTTTTTGATCCATTGAAAAACAAAAACGCTAACACGGAAAAACGCAAAACAATACTAACGAACGCTAAAAAAAACGCTATCGAAAAATAATTAGGAGGTCCCAAGGTATCCATCATTTCCCTACGTGAATAAGTATGGGGTAGATAGTACCCGTACTAATTCACAAAAGAATAATATGGAGTAAATAAAGATGCCATATGTTTGAAAAAGGCCTTTTAAAAGCAATAAACAAACATAAAATGTTCAAAATGTGAATCCATTGTCAATCACCTCATCCAAAGATGTCCTGGTCATGGTGAATCACAATGAAGGTATAAATAATACTTAATTTGTTTGCTTCATTTAATAATTGCTATCTTATACTCATCTCAAATATGATGGGATAGTGCTCCAAAACACATGAAGGCAAAGGATTTAAAAAATGGGGAGTTTGGAATTATGGGGTTGGATCAGCATGAGGTTTGGGTGTATCTGGGTGCAGTTAAAATATTTCCTGAATTTTACTAGCTAAAGATATGTTGAAGTCATCTTCAATTTCTTTCACCATATGCTTTTTTTTTTTTTATGAAACTAGATGATGTCCTCCTTGGTACGGACAGTCATGGACCTTACTTACCCCACCACCTCACTGTTATCAGGCTCCCAATTCAACGCCACTTTAATTGACCTCTTTGGAGAGCGGCAAATCCAAGTAATGTAACTTTTCCTCCTGTCTCTCTTCTCTTTAAAGTTGGACTTGACTATCTGAGCACCACAAACTGAAAACTCTATTTAATTATTTTTTTAATATTGAAAGCAAACTTACCCATATATCAATGTCTCTGTGCTTTACTTTGCTGAGAAATCACTTGCCGAAAATACACCCCCCTAGTATTTTAAGCCATGGCCATATTGAGTAAGATCCTTCTGCCTTTAGTTCAGGCATGCAGGCACGAGGGTATACTTAGCTGAGAAAGCTCCTCCTCCAGATGAAAGAAAAATAATGCTCATGGGGACTTCTGGGATGTATGACATTTTGGCCTAGGCCAGAAACCAGGAAGCAACTGAAGAAATGTAAAATAAAAAAAGTTTAAAACAAAAACATTTAATATACCTTGCTATCTATTTACTAATGCTAGCAGCATAAGGATTAAAAATAGTTAAAGTTATTCTAAACGATCACCTTGTAAAACAACCCTTTCAGTTTAAAATAGAAATGAATGGCAAAACATTTTTGTATAGATATAAAAAAATATATAAATACCTTTTTTTATAAGTGATCACATTCCCTCTGTTCCCAGCTGCATAAGAGCTGGGGGAGGAGAAGGAACAGCACACTGAACTTCACAGTGAATGGCTGTGCAGAGGGCGCATGTCAGGACAAGTCTGATTATTAGAAGAGAGTAGAGAGCATAGCTAGAGAACTGACCATAGTGTGTTCTCCTGCCTGGTGTGGTCAGTTTATAACAGGAAAGCAAAAGGACTAGCAGGAACACCAGAGATTTCACACAAAAGAAGCAATACAAAGAGAACAGGATACTTTCTCATACAAGTACATGGTACAGCAGGCACATATCAGTGTTGGGGTAACAAACGCTTTAATGTTGTTTGAGAGCGTTTAGTTCCACTTTAACATGTTTCTTTTATTTATACTGTCTGTCACTGCACTTTTCTGTAGGATTTGTGGCTACCGTTTTTCTGTATCACAACAGATATCAGCTCCTCTTCAATGAGGGTTCATAGAGAAGGTGAGAGATAGTTGTGCATGGGTGGCTAACATAATAGAGCCGATTGATAAAAAAAAAATTAGGAAAAGGAAAATAAGACTGTTGACTATAACCACTAATTATGAGTTTGTTTGCGCTCTCTAACATCTACTGAATTAAAAAGACATGGAGTTTGATTTGCTGAAAGCAACAGATACAATTTACTTTGTTCGTTTTTTTTTTTTTTCTACTTAAAAAACAGCTACTATTTGCTTCTCCATTCTGATCATTTTGTTCACACAGGTAGCTTGTGGCGTTATGTTCGAGCTAGCACTTCGTACACGCCTTATTTGCCACCGCTCTGTGACCCTCAGGATTCTCATCTCCTTTTGGATGGATGTTATGTGAATAACCTCCCAGGTCAGCCAGGGATATTGGCTGCATCATCAAATGTTGTTTCTGCTACCTTCTTGGTTATTTTCTCATGTTATCACTTTCTTTATTTTCTTTCACCCCAGCGGATGTGGCTCATTCTCTGGGGGCCCGCACCGTTCTTGCAGTAGATGTTGGGAGGCAGGAAGAATGGGATACTTATAATTATGGAGACAGCTTGTCAGGCTGGTGGTTGTTGTGGAATCGCCTCAATCCCTGGGCAGCTAAAGTTAAGGTAATTAGCTCCAAAAAAGTGTAAAATCTTTGCATATGAATGCAAGGGGGATGCAACATATCTTGCAATGTAAGGTAGCAACAATCTATTTTTCCTCAGGTGTACATGTCTCAGAAGGGTATCTATCATACTGATACCAGGACTGACCATCAGTAAAATGTGTTCTTCACTAATGGTTCTAAAGTGTGCTGGCAATGTTTTTGTTCCCATGCAGACTTCCTTCACATATTTTGGACTTCCCCAGCTATAGACTGATACTGGCTTCAGGTTCCACATTTTTTTTGCAGTTGAAACTACTTTTCAGGTACACTGGGAACTGGAAATATGCTTGTTAGGTCTTGTAGAGGCTTTCGCTCATAGGAAGGTCACTAGAATACTCTTTACCACAATATTGTATAATGCCATAAAAGCAATTCTTTGGAAATCCACTGCTCCTCACCTTAGAAAGGTGGAAAGTGATTTTTAATTCTGCTCTTCTGTTGTGTAAGGCCTCCTACAAAAGCCAAGGATGTCCAACCAAATTCGATTTCTGTGGTTAGAGAATTCGCACACAGCCGTCCTATCCTGATTCTTCCATATTTCAGTGGGAGTTGACCTGTCAGTAGTGTCTTCACTTATCTCCCTATCTGACCAATTGGCACACACTCTATCTAACTTTCTTTCATTGCGCATCATCTACTGTTGTGTTGGTGACACCGTGAATCACGGCTGCATGGTGATATTCCTGTCTCCTGTAACAACCCAGTGTATGTACAGTATATTTCTTGGAATCCAATCTTTGTACCGCTATTGGCAGCCATGTACTGCACTACTGTATTGTAAGTCTGGAGCTTACTCTGGTGCTGTTTTGTCATTTTTTTATTTGTCGGAAGTAGAAGAAGAAATTAGTACCATTCAGGAACTGCATTCCTATTTAGCTGTACCTTGGCATTCGATGAGATCTACCATCCCTCTGACTAGTACAACAAAGAAACCAAAGTTTGCATAACCATAGAATTGTGGTCCTGCTCTGAAAATGTATTGATCATAATCAATATAACAACATAAAAAAACCAAAAAAAAAAAAACCAAGATGCTTTCCTTTGTATTTATGTTGGATTTCATTATATTAGATATTGTTTTAAATTAACACACTTTCCTTTTTTTGCCAAGATAGAAGAAAATACATTATGTTAAAGGACCCTAGGATAAGAAGAGAACAGACAGATGCATCATATAAACAAGTGCAATTTGTTTTGGTCCAAATGTAAATTTGGACAAATTTCTGGTTATTTGGAGATTCGGATGTATCTGAATATACAAATGAAAACGGAAATTAATTTCTTTTATCCATTTTCTAACAAATTCCACATTTTCTGAACAATTCGAATTCGGAGCTGTTGAAAGATGATCGATCGATTCAAATTCTGTGTAAAGAATAGCTTGTTGTTAAGGAGCGGGCCTGGTAGTCGGCAGCTGCGTCCCTAACAACCAATGACTCATCGGAATAATGTAAACAACTACAAAATACAAATACAAAACAAATAATGTAAACAAAAGAACAACAGGGGGGAAACTCATGCGGTGTGGAGGGCATTGTGATTGATGATGGATCTACACCGAGGGACATTGTTTTTAATTTTTCTATTAAAGGAATCGTCAAAAATGTGTGTAGTGCCTTTACTCACTTTTTTGGCTTTTTCTGATAAGCCCCCTGCCCGCAAAACCCCCACAACCACCACACAGGGATGTGGGGAAGAGGCTCTTGTTCCGATAAACATGGGGACACTGTGCTTTGGGGTGGGGGCCTGGTATGGTTCGGGGGGGGTGCTCGCTTGGCCCCCATTTCCTGCCCTGCCGAGCTGCATGATCAGGTAAGGGTCTGGTATGGCTTTTGGCAGTTGTGGCCAAAAAAAAAAAAAATTGTCAAAAGGACTCAGGAGCCGGCCAGCTTCTCATCCAGCTATTCTTCACACAGAATTTGAATCAATCTATAATTTTTCAACCGATCCAAATTAGAATTGTTCCAAAAATTTGGAATTCATTACAAAATTAATAAACAAAATTAAATGAAATAAAATGTAACGAAACTAAACAAATTCCAAAACTAATCAACAAAACCAAATTAGTAACATAACAATTACCGTATTTATCAGCGTATAACACACACTTTTTTCCCCTTAAAAGCAGGGGAAAATCGCGGGTGCGTGTTATACGCCGATCCCCCGCAATTCTGAGCATCTGGGCGGCTTTCGGCCGACTTCGGCTCTTCCTGGCGGCTTTCGGCCACCTTCGGCCATTCTCGGCAGCCGAAAGCTGCCGAGAACGGGCGAAAGCTGCAGAGAACTGCCGAAGGCAGCCGAAAGCTGCTGAGAAGAGCCAAAGGCCGTGAGAACTACAGCGCGCCGCCGAGATACACAGGACATCCGGCTCTGTATCTCGGTGGCGGCATTTAAAAAAAAAAAAACTGACAAGGCTGCAATGGTGGACAAGGCTGACTGACAAGGCTGCAATGATGGACAAGGCTGACTGACAAGGCTGCAATGGTGGACAAGGCTGATTGACAAGGCTGCAATTGTGGACAAGGCTGACTGACAAGGCTTCAATGGTGGACAAGGCTGACTGACAAGGCTGCAATGGTGGACAAGGCTGACTGACAAGGCTGCAATGGTGGACAAGGCTGACTGACAAGGCTGCAATGGTGGACAAGGCTGACTGACAAGGCTGCAATGGTGGACAAGGCTGACTGACAAGGCTGCAATGGTGGACAAGGCTGACTGACAAGGCTGCAATGGTGGACAAGGCTGACAGACAAGGCTGCAATGGTGGACAAGGCTGCAGATGCACACTGATAAGGCTGCATTGATGGGCACTTAAATGTAAGTATTTTTTCCCCTTAAACTTCCCTCCTAAACTTGGGGTGCGGGTTATACGCCAGTGCGTGTTATACGCCGATAAATACGGTATATACGAAAAACACAACATAACACATTTTTCCATTCTGCACATGTCTAGCATCATACACAAAAAAATTACACTGCAACGGAAATAACAATATTGATATTATTTTATTAAGTATATCTGGACAAAAAGCAGTTGGATGTGGAATGTGTAGCAAACAATAATCAGGATCGTGTTTACTGATCTTAGAACAGTGAAATATTGTTATTCTAATTAAAATTTTTTTACTTATCTATGCTTTTCTTAATAAGACTGTATTGCATCAAAATGAATTGGATAACAACTTTGTCTCCTTTAGTTGGATGTTCTTTGTGTTATGTTATGATTTATCACTCTTGTTCACTTCCAGGTCCCTGACATGGCAGAGTTGCAGTCGCGCTTGTCATATGTCTCATGTGTCCATCAGCTTCAGAGAGTGAAGCTCAGTGGATACTGTGAGTATCTGTGTCCCCCAGTGCAGCGATTCAGAACCACTGAGTTTCGACGATTTCAGGAAGTACTTGTAAGTTTAAAGTGCTTGAAGGGGAACTGTAAGAGAAAAATATGGAGGATACCACTGCTGTCATGTCCTTCTGAAAATGCTTATTGAGGGTCAGCAATTTTTATTTCTGTTTGTGACCCCACTGGAGAGATCCCCACTATCTGTTACCACCACTGCCATTTAGACAGGAAGTAAAGGGAACCCTCAATATAGGGGACAAAGCAGCAAAAACAATAACATTTTCTAACCCTCCCTGACTCTAATGAAAATTCTTTTTGTTGCTGTTCTACTACCCATTGGTGAGATTTCCAATCACTTTCAATGACAGAGACAGAAACCAAAACATTTTCATTGGGAACACAGCATTAAAAATCTAACAGAGGTTCCAACCATTCCAAGTTATCATGTACCTGACTGTGGAGCCCGAGATGATGAGGGTGGCCTCTTGCACGATTCCTTTCCAACCACCTCTGGTAGTGGAGACAGGGACTGCTAGGGCAGTAAAAGGGTGCAGGTGATAGGAAGACGGAGCAATGAACAAGAGCTTGGAAATGCATCGATCCACCCAGTGGCAGTATGGAGTCAGGTCACAAGCTGTGTGCAGCAGCAGCCAGGCAGATAGGTACAGGATCATTATTAGGTTTGAGGTTGGGGACAGGCAGGAGTTTTCAATGTGCTGGCAGCAAAGTATAAAGTCAGGAGGCAGAGTCCTGGTCAGAAGTCAAATCTGGGGTCAATAGCACAGATGAGCAGCAGACATACCAGGGAAAAGAGATCTAAAGAGAAGCATCAGGTGTAGCCAGGTCAATAGCAAAATCAGCAGGTTTTTCAGGAACACAGACCACAGGATCACAGCTGAAAGCTAGACAGACCTCAGCCGCTGAATAAGCCGCTGAATGCCAGGATCTGAGGGTGCACCCATGCAAGGCCGAGTGCACCATTGCTGCACAAAGTTCCTGACATTAGCTTTACCTAAAACAAATTGTTTTCAGGACATCTACTTTAAACCGGGGCATTATCTTCTGGTAGACATAATAAGCAGTAAGATCAGGCAGGAAAGATTTGGACAATATGCTGGTTTATCACTTATAATAGTGTATTTTTTATAGTTATGATGTGTATATTCCATGCTGTCCTATTTAAAACAAAACAAAAGTGGAGCAAATCTAGGCGTATTAGCAGATGGACAAGTAAATTGGAATCAATGTATGCAGCTCACCTTGACAAGTGGCTAAGAAAACACCACCCTTGCGTAAAATTGAAACATAAAAAATAATAAAAATGATTCTGTTAAACGCAGAATTATTTTCTGCATTTAACAGAATAACGTACATTAGATGTACAGTATTCAGAGGAAACAGTGTATCATTGGGTAGTGAGAATATTAGTCTATGTATAATAATTGTATAAACCCCAATCTTATCCTTGCAAGATGTTAAACCATATATGTACCCCAGTATACATATTATACCGTATTTAATTCCAGTTGGGTAGCCTTCTGTGTTTTCCAACTACCCTATTTGTTCACTGTGTCTTCCTAAACTTCAAATCTTCATTATTAGGGTGTGGTCGATAATATTTAAGGGTCACTCCTACCACAGCTGTTTGATTCCTGTATAGGTTGGTCACCCCTACCCCAGCTAGTGGTTTCCTATATAGGATAGTCCACTAGCTAAAAACCTATCATCTGGAAAATAGGGACTATGTGCAAACGTTGGATGTGAAACAATTATGCTCGATATCAAGATTGCGGCCACCAAGCAACAGGGACCCCAATCTATATATACATCTTGTCTAATTCTGTGATACAAGGATTTTTTTTGTTGCCCCCCTCTCCAATGATCCTTAACTAGATCTATTCCATAAAATACCAGTCCTGCGGGATCCCTTTGGTGTACTTCCTTAAAATGCCTTGAAAGGCTATGTTTCGGAACCCTTTCCTTATGCTGTTGATATGCTCCCTGATCCTCACACATAGTGGGTGGGTAGTCCAACCCATATATTGGAGGTGGCATGGGCACTCAATGACATAGGTAACGTGGGTACTGTTGCAGATAATCAACTCTCTTATTTGACATTCCCTATTGGTATGCTGAGAACTCCAATGCTCTTGTGTCTTCATTCAGTGCATAAAGTTTTTCAGGTTCAATTTTCTCATGAACTTCTGAAGATCGATGTAGGCCTCAAATTTGTCTAATGTTTTGGCAGGCGCAAATTTGAAGCCCAGATCCAGAACTCTCTTCTTCTGAGAATTAGGCATTACTTAAGTTATATATTCCTTCTCCTAATACTCTCTTCGTCTTTTTTCTTCCTCCCTCCTCTCTTTCCTCTTGTCGTATTTCTCTGTGCTTGTCCCATCGCTCTTTCCTGATTGCTGGTCCATCCATTTCTCATGTCTGTCTCTTGCGTTTAGTGGAACAGATACCTGCGGTGCCCTATGGGCTCTTGATCTCCCTCCATATCCCTGGGTGTTTCCTCCCGTCTCTGGATACCTCCTCTGTTCCCATATTGTCCTCTCCATCTGGGTGTCCTGTACGGGACATGGGCATTCTATCTTCCTGGGGGTCTTTCTCGTTGTCCTCCCCTTCTCTCTTTTGTTGAAAATTTTGGTGAAGGGTCTGCCAACCACCCCACTGAGAGGAAAGAACCTGTTATTCATAGGAATATTATATCGTGGAGTGGGTGGTATTCCCCTATTTGGGGAAATGGTTATATTCTTTCTATTCTATCCTGTTGTTGTTTTTTTAATTATATTATTTTCTGTTCTATTATAGTCTATTCTATTCATGTTTTTCTATTCTATTATTTTCTATTGTATTATTTTCTTATGTATTCAAATTTATTCTCCCCAGCTGGGTATTTGAGGGGCCTGCCCCCTGCCAATACAAGTTGGGGAGTGGTCAGGAACATCAGAATACTCCAGGCAGCTCCACGTTACCTCTCCTCCCATTCTTCTAGAAGGCACCAGAACATTTGAGAAGTAGGGGAAAGGTCTCAGTGATAATGCCTATGAGTCATCCAGCTCTCCCTGGATTTTTGCCAACCCAGGAAACAAAAACAGACAGGTTTAGCTGCCAGCCAAGCATGCATACATTTGCCTGTACTATATAAAAAAAAAACTATTTATACTTCTAGCACTAGAGGGTGCTACACTCATAATGTAAAAAATATAGCGTAACCCTCCTCATTTGTAGCATTGTCTCTACAAAATAATAACCAATTCCATTTGAACTTAGTTAACAAGCACAGAATTTTGCCATATAATAAAATAAAAAATAAAAAAAATCAACCATACAGCTATTAAGAAAAATAACTGGAATGTGGTTTCCAATTATTCTTTATGTGTGGCCATAAATGTTTCCTTACTCCAAGCATGGGTTTATCTGTAAAGTAAATAAATATTAATTATTTAAACTAATATTTAATTTCTTCTGTATTGTATGAGTGATGGGTCTGTTTATCACATTGTTTCCTATGGCTTTTGTGCAGGATGTGGGTTATGAGTATGGGAAGCTAATATTCACAGAATGGCATCGTGGTGACGTAATTGAGAAAATGTTGCAGGATAATAGTAGCCATGAGATCGACCAACCGCATCAGGGAGGAGTAAGTATGGCATCATAAGCAAAAATCTAATATGTACTATTGGGTTTCTGAAAGATAAACTGCACACAATAACCAGATTTTTTTCTAACATTCACTGGATGAATACCATGGATATAAGGATGCAGGCCTCGGCTGGCAGTGTTATTGTGTCTGAGAAGGTCTGTGGGCTGGCTTAAGTTGCTATAGGCAACTTACTTGCTATAAATCCACCTTTCAATACTTAGCACTTACCCCTGCAGGAGCCACTTGGTATAATGGGTTCTCTGTTCTGCCATGACTCTGTAAACTGCTTGTCGCCTCTGACACTCCTGGTTATATAACACAAAGGGAAGTCTCACTTTAACTTTTAGCAATAACTATTCAAAAAGTGTCCCTGAGTGCACTCTGAGCATACGAGTGGATGGGCGTACATGTTCTTGAGAGGGGGACCCCTCTGGATGGCTGCAAAGTACCTGGTGCCTGATTAACAAATTTAAGCCAGTTAATGTTGGGGCTCATCTGTATAGTGATGCACATGTAACCATCTCTTTAACTGTAGGCAGGGATCAAACTTTGTGTAGCCAAATGGGGCAGTTTCCTACTAGCATTACACTGCTGACAGTGATGGGGTAAGCACAGTGGGTTCTGCTCACAACTCCTAGTACACAACAGTTCTGGTTCAGACGTTTGTCCCTAATGGCTTGGTCCTCATGGTCAGGTCCTCACAAAACTCTGCTCTCTCTAGTGTAGACACTCATATGGCAGCAGATCGCTCCAGCTCTGGTCTCAGCACAGCAAAGGACCTTTTTGTGGCTAAGGCCGCGTACACACGGGCGGACTATCCGTCCAACTAAGTCCGTCAGACAATCCGACAGACAGTCTGTCCTACTTTTGAATGAACAGACTTGACCACACACGATGAACAGACAGTCCGCTGAAAGCTTGCGCGATGACGTGTACAGCACGTACGACGGGACTAGAAATACGACGTCCAATACACTGCAATGCAACCTTCGGCCGTGTAAATCCTTTCTGAGCATGCGCCATACTTAGTCCGTCGAACTAGCCTACTCACGAGCAGACTGTCCGCTGAAACCAAGTTTGGACGGACAATATTACGGAAATTCCGAAAGACTTAGTCCGCCAGACTGTCCGCTGAAAAAGTCAGCTGAAGCCCACACACGAGTGGACTGTCCGCTGAAACACGTTTCAGCGGACCAAGTCCGTCAGACAGTCCGCCTGTGTGTACGCGGCCTCAGTCCTTGACACTCCGGCCCTCAAGGGGCTTTCTCCCAGTGTAGGCATGCATAGCAACAGGCCTGCACACTCTAGTTTTCCTGTATTGTATGCCAAACCTCCACATACAGTTCTTTCCCCTATGTTTGCAGGGCATGCTGGTAGTTGAAATCCACTCCACTGTACAGTGTGCAGCACTCCTTCACAAAACTACATTTCCCACAGTACTCCTCTATGGCATCATCTTCAGGAGAGGGAAGGGAAAGAAGGAGGCAGAAGGGGCTGACGGAAGATTCTGCACTCAGCAGCTTGATCCTCAATGCAGCATTGGGGAAATGGAGACCGGCAGACTGGGACACACAATCCACTCTGAGCGCAGCTCTGCCAGTGCTCACAAAATCATGGAGGGGGATAAACTTGTGCACTCCTCTAGCCAGTGGGCACCTGGCTACAAATATAAACTAGTAAGAATGTGCTTTTTATAAAACAGGATGGAATTCTAATGAAAAAAAGTAACTTAGAGCATAGCATAAAGAGGAGTGAACTAATCCATAGTATGTAATATATACAGTATAGGATATTAAATAAAGTTGTCCATAGTATGCAATGTACAGTGCAGCATACATGCAGACGTAGTCCTGAGTTTAACATATAGTACAACCAACGTACAAAGTCAAGTGGTCCAGAGTATGTAGCGTGCATCGCAGCCTATCCAGTGGGGGGGGGTGGGGTGGGGTATGCTGAATGGTACAATCTACTTTGCATTTATTAGGTTGTATGAAGATCTACCTGTTTGAATAAAAGTCAAACAAATCAGTTTAGGAAGGCCTCACAGTTTATAGCTGTTGACAAAGCTAAATGCGATAAGAGAGATTATACAATTACAGGCTAATGTCTGTTAATCTTAAAATGTAATATGATTTATAAAAAAAAAAAAAAGAAGCATAAATTAGATAAGAAAAGGGCATATGCACACTACTGTCCTGAGGTAAGTGAGGCTCACATGCATCCACATAGTCTAAGCAGAACCCAGTTGGGAATGATTTACTAAAATGGTAGAATGTAAAATCTGCTGCAGCTGTGCACAGTAGCCATTCGGCTTCTAACTTCACTTTGTTCAATTATGCTTTGACAATAAAACCTGAAAGCTGATTGGTTTCTCCGCAGGGCTGCAACAGATTTTTCACTCTTCAGTTTTAGTAGATCAACCCCACTGTGCCCTCCTGCCATGGTTTTCAGTGAGCAGCACTAGTGGGGTAAACTTTACTGTTCTGATGAGGGCCAGGCGTGAATGGGGCTGTGCTTTTATTCTAAAGATCTCCTGCAGACAGTTTAATCCCTGTCCATTTTTTCTAAAGTTACACCCTTTTGCAGACATGTAGTTGCAAATACAGGAGAACGTGTCAGTCAAGTACAAGAACAGCCATGCTTGCCAGTACATTGCATGAATATTAGTTGGGTGATTTCACAAGCATTATACTTTCACTCTGCTCCCTGTTTGCAGACTGGAGGGTCACCTGGCTTCACAGACCTGGCAGAAATTGTGTCTCGCATTGAACCTGCATGCAGTCAACATACCTTTCCAAGTCACAAAACTGGTGAGTAGAAATGAACAACAGATGACATAGCTTAAGCTGGCCATACACCATACAATTTTCCTATTCAATTTCCTTTAAATTTACCTTCAACTGTGTAGTAGAAGGGCCTGCCTGATTGCACACAAATTGAAAGTGTTTAGATTTGACCTCATATTATTTGGTTTTGGTAAATCTAAAGGAAATCTATAGAAGAAAATTGTAGAATGTATGGCCAACCTTACAAATTATCTCAGTTCTCTATACATGTCAACATCTTAAGGAAAACTTTTTCTTAGAAAAACGTGCAGTCTGTTATTCTGACATATTCTGCAAATGCTAGATGCCTGGCAGTCATGCTGATCCTTTTGCTTCACAAAACCAGAGAAAGTATGCACATAAGGACTTTTTATTTGCATTTTTATTTAAGGCGTATACCTCTGAAAGTAATGAAGGTAGAAGATCAGCATAACCTCCACTTAATTAATATTTCTGGATGTGGCAGTTCCCATATCTTTCTTAAAGCTGAAGTTATAGGTTCAGTAACATTACTTACCTGTAATGAAATGTATCCCATGTCCTGTCTGGGGATGGTGCCGATGTTCGAGTCAGGGTGTTCGCCCGTTCGGGGAATACCGAACATTATAGGGCGTTCGCAAATTTAAGTACCGAGGAATGCCACATAATGCACTTGGAGATTGCAGTGCATTGATGTCTGATGATTGGCCAAAGCATGCACCTGGCCTGCATGCTTTGGCCAATCACAGCACGCTCTGATGTGAGAGCCATGATTGGCCAAAGGCAGGGTGACTTTAGACAATCATGGCTCAGGGGGCTAAGTCTATTCCCCACACTATATAAGGCTGCTTACACAGCCGCCGTATATAGTGTAATGACTGAAAGAACGTTAGCTAGAGGCAGGTTAGTTAGTGGCATGCAGGCAGATTAGTGTATATATATATATATATATATATATATATATATATATATATATATATATATATATATATATATATATATACATACACACAGTATCTCACAAAAGAGAGTACACCCCTCACATTTTTGTAAATATTTTATTATATCTTTTCATGTGACAACACTGAAGAAATTACACTTTGCTACAATGTAAAGTATTCTGTGTACAACTAGTATATCGGTGTAAATTAGCTGTCCCCTCAAAATAACTCAGCACGCAGCCATTCATGTCTAAACTGCTGCCAACAAAAGTGAGTACACCCCTTAGTGAAAATGTCCAAATTGGGCCCAGTTAGCCGTTTTCCCTCCCCAGTGTCATGTGACTCATTAGTGTTACAAGGTCTCAGGTGTGAATGGGAAGCAGGTGTGTTAAATTTGGTGTTATTGCTCTCACTCTCTCATAATGGTCACTGGAAGTTCAACATGGCCCCTCATGGAAAAGAACCCTCTAAGGATCTTAAATAAAGAATTTTTGCTCTACATAACGATGGCCTAGGCTATAAGAAGATTGCCATGACCCTGAAACTGAGCTTAAGCACGGTGGCAGAGACCATACAGCGGATTAACAAGACAGGTTCCACATGGTCCCGCCATGGTCGACCAAAGAAGTTGAGTGCATTTGTTCAGCATCATATTCAGAGGTTGTCTTTGGGAAATAGACTTATGAGTGCTGCTAGCATTGCTGCAGAGGTTGAAGGGGTGGTGGGTCAGCCTGTCAATGCTCAGACCATACGCCGCACACTGCATCAAATTGGTCTGCATGGCTGTCATCCCAGAAGAAAACCTCTTTTAAAGATGATGCACAAGAAAGCCCACAAACAGTTTTCTGAAGACAAGCAGACTTAGGACATGGATTACTGGAACCATGCCCTATGGTCTGATGAGTCCAAGATAAACAAACACACCTCCAAGGTGACCACTGCCTTGCTAAAGAAGCTAAGGGGAAAGGTGATGGATTTACACTGTTAAACAAGCTGTACACTGACTACTTTACATTGTAGCAAAGTGTAATTTCTTCAGTGTTGTCACATGAAAATATATAGTAAAATATTTACAAACAGTGCAGTCAGTGTACAGTATATAATATAGTGTATTGAAGTAGTTAAGGGGATAGGGGAACCCTATGACAGAATTAAGAAAAAAAAACAGCATGGGCATGGGTTCCCCCTTTTGGTCTGGTATGGATTTCAAGGGGCACTCCACGCCTATATATATATATTTTTTTTAAAGCATGGGGGCCCTCCTCAAATTCCATACCAGACCTGTATCCTGGCAAGCAGCCTGGCAGGCCAGGAAAGGGGGGGGGCAAGCAAGCACCCCCCCTCCTGAGCCATCCCAGGAAGCTTGCCCTCAACATGGGGTGGGTGCTTTGGGGTCCCCCCAAAGCACCTTGTCCCAATGTTAATGGGGACAATGGCCTCATCCCCACAACCCTTGCCCAGTGGTTGTGGGGGTCTGCGGACGGGGGGGCTTATCAGAGTCTGGAAGCCCCCTTTAACAAGGCAGCCTCCAGATCCTGGCCTCCCTTTATGTGAAATCACCAAAAAAAGTGTCAAGAAGTGAAAACCACAAAAGACAGTTTTTGACAATTTCTTTATTTAAAAAGTAAAAAAAAATATGCCCTGCGATGTCCATCCATCTTTAATCACGCCGCCTGACGGAGCCGAAAAAAATAAAATAAAAAGGCGTCCTATGGGTAACAGATGTGTTCTCTATGGATCTGGGTGTCTGGCGACCTCTCAATCTGGCATTTCTGTATCTGCTGGTGTATGTCCGCCTATGCAATCAATAACCCTCTTGCCAAGCGCGACTGATTCAGTAAGCCTCGTTAATGGGCATGGGGAGGTGTGAAAGGAAGAATGGGAGGGACGCTCGCTAGTGTAGTGGTTTTAAAAAAAAAAATAATACTGGAAACAGCAAACATAGTCAAAGTACTCACATTTAAAATTGTATGTAAAAGAGAAACAAAACTAGCAGCGAGCTCACCGACGTCACTTCTGGTGCATAACGTCCCAACGCGTGTTCGTCACGGTCAAATTTATCTAGCAAATGCTACATCTACCTGCATGAATCACTATTCCAGACAGCCCTAGGCCCCTGTTGGTGTGGTATACTTATAGTTACATCCTTGTTACTTTTTGATTCCAGAGGAGTTCTTTATAAGTGAAGACAAGCCAGATACCACATACAGAAGTCAAGAATGTGAGACAGTAAGTAAATATTCTTCTCTCCAACACAAGACTAGTGGGATAATTTAATAACATAATAAAGAAAAACATATTCCAACCAATCAGATATCTTGCATATGATTAGGTACTATATGTAAGACCACAGTTAGAGGTCATAGATGGCCTGAGAGACATAGATAGATATATGTATAGATACAGTAGGAATAGATAGAGGTCATAGAAGGTCTGAGAGCCTTGGGTAATGAACTGGAAATATCTTCACATCCTAAAGAGAGATATTAGAGCTCTATATAGAGTTCAATATATTTAGAGCGCAAAGGTGTTCTGTGCTCCTTCACTATCCTCTGGATCCACTCCCAGGGATTTTTCCAACAATTTGGTAATGAGCACATCTATCCAATGGGGATGGTCATTGTCTTTCTTCAGAAGGTTAGAAACAGCCGAATTATCTCATATGTTGCCTAACATTAGAAACATTGTTGGTTAATATTTGGCCATTTATGTCTACCCTAATGCCAACTGCTTCCTGGGCTTCCTTATCTTCACCTTGTCTCTACCAGTATTTAGGGATTACCTTATACATAGCCTAACACAGCTCTAGATCACTCTTTACACACCAGGGAAGATGACCATCAGTACTTGCTGTGCAGTCATTTATTTACTTAATGTTGTATGTACTGAGGACCCACTTGATGACATATGCAAAGCCCAGTTAGAAACTGTATGATTGTTTATAGTACTGACTGCACAGGTGCTAGGCAATAGAACAAGAGAGACATAGATCATTACTTGCTGTGTGGGGTCTGTTATCTAGTGTGTGGGTGGATTTTAACAATGTACAGTTTAAAATTGGGGGTACTAATGATTACCTTTGGGAACATGGAATATCTGGTAGTATAGTTCAATACCAGAGCCTCTAATGGCCAGATTTTTCTACTGGACTGTTGAGTTTCAGCAGTGGAGCTTAGCACAGGAAGGATCTTAAGTGCAATTTGAAAGTCTAGACCTCTACACAGCCTGGGCTTGAATTCAGGTGTGCATGGGGATAGAAGGTTTGCACATGTACTTACAGTACGAGCAGCAAAGTAGACTTTCTAGCTTGCTCGGTTATAGGACCTGGCAGATTCACTTTAGGGCTGAGGAGGCTTTTTTCCCTTTTCTGCCCCTATAAATGCTACTTTAATTTTATTCTGCTCTTTTTAATTGTTTAGGATGAAGAGAAGAATTTACGAATAAAGCAATGGTTAACCTCCAGTTATCCGTATTGAATCCTATCTGTAAGCGATTAATGATGATACATTTTTCTATTGTATAGAGGTTATAGATAGACCCTAGCCAGATGTAAAAACCTCCATTTAGTCCATATAATTAGTTAGTGATAGCTAAAAACAAGTTTAATTTGTTCCATGTAAATCTGACCTTCAGGCACAGAAACTTTAATTTAAATATGTTCCTGAATAGCCACAAAGGATATAAATCAACTTTGCACATATGCCCTTAAAAGCTCTTTTATTGCTTTGTAAAAGTAGTGGTGACATCATCACTGTGCTACACATATCACTCATCCCAGAAAGCATTAAAATATGAATACTGGACTGTAAAGGCTACTTCCACACAAAACTGTTTAGCGGCTGATTCACATGCTACCATATTATGTCTTTTGGAGAACTTGAACAGTGAGATGTTTCCACCAGAATTCTCATCACCACTGTAAAACCTAATGGTGGTGCCACACTCCCCACATGGCTTCTCCATTAAGAAGAATATGTAAATAATTGGAAATGTTAGCTTCAACTTAACAACTTAATTATCGCCTTGTGATAGGGGATAGAATAGCAAACAGGAAACCACTGGATTCTTCAAGATCTCTAAGAAGAATTACTGTAAACGTATATGAAATTGAAAGCATCCATGGTCCCCAGCAAGACTATATGCTCCCTGTTTTGAGTTGCTTCCATGGTACAAAATATTCTTTATGGTCACAATAGATGTGTTATTGATCTAAGTTCTTTATTGTATATTTTGATGACTTAAACTCTTTATGTAACATGAATTTAATTATATGATTGCAACATGTACTGACTATTGTTCAGTGTTACAGGAGAATATTGTTTCATCTCTTAGCTCCTGAGGAAGGAGGATTATTTCTTGCGAAACGTGTAGAGGAAATCATGAACAAGCTATACAGACTCAAGCAAATCCAAATGCTAAGTGTACATTGATGCATAGGAAGATTTTCAGAGAGGTCTCTGAAATAGTGACAACATTGTTTTGGCATATTCAAATTGTCATTTTGTTTTGTATATAAAATATTTACATGCGATTGTGAGTTTTCACACATTTTTATTATTTAAAACGAATAAAAATGAAGATTTATGTGGTTGTGTAAGTTCAATCTGTTTCAGTTTGGTAGCATTAAAGTCCCAGTTTGGGTTACAGGTTTTTGGTATGCAGTCATGGGACCATGTACCTGGGAGCCCAATTTACCTTTTTCATACTAAAAGTACTTTGTAAACTATGGCAGAAGTCCAAACATTTTGTCAATAGGATATACGTTTTGCCCATATTATATGAAGCCATCCTCTGCTAGTGCTGGCATGTTCCAGATCCTCTTTTGTACCCTTCCACTTATGCCACTACTCCATTCCTACAGGAAGTCTGAAGAAATTAACCGAAAAAAGATCTTGAAATTGAATGCAGTCAAAGAAGAACTGATGCAGTACATTTGGGAAAATTGTATTTTTTTAAAAAAAATCTTTAACGTGGAAAAAGTCCACTGTACCATCACATTCATAACTGGAACCAGAAACTCAACAATTTGTGGATTTAATTGATATTTTCTCTGGCATTGCTTATTAATCTTCATCTTCAGGTACAACCAATAGGTACAATTTCCCCACTTTACAGATAGAAGCATAGCTATGCCAATCACGAATATCTATTCTGTAAAGAATAGTTTCTAATCAGAACAGAGTGCAGGTTGCTTGATTGGAGCTTATTTAATAATTCAGTTCTAGTGGCACATAGTAGCCCTGTGTTGGTTTAGAATATCTTCCTTACTATTTATAAAGGGCAAACTCTAAGCAAATAACCACTTGCCGACCGCCCTATAGCAGTTTTAGTGATACAGCATGGTGGCTATGCGCAGGATCATGTATATATACGTGTTCCTGCATTTCCGGGTTACGGGCATGAGTGTGCGCCACCGACGGCTCGCTCCTGCTGTGATTCTACACAGCGGGGGCCAATCAGCGGGTTCCACAGTCCACCGGCACTAGCTAATTATTTGGTACACAGGCAGAACGGCAATCAGTAAACAAGGCAGATCGCTGTTCTTTCATTAAGGAAGCCATCGATCCTGTGTTCCTGCAAAGCAGGGACATGGATCCATGCCTTCCCCTGGTAAAAGCACCTGGCGCACAGTTAACCTCTTGATTGCCCCTAATGTTAACCTCTTCCCAGCCAGTGTCATTAGTACAGTGACAGTGCAAATTTTTAGCACTGATCAATGTATCAGTGTCACTGGTCCCCAAAAAGTGTCAATAGTGTCAGTTAGTGCAGGGGAGATAGCTGTAATAACATTGGATTGTACACCGGCTCTGACCTGAGCGGTCAGGTTTTTTTTCGTTCAGCCCACTGGGTTGAACAAAATAAAACTAGCAGTGTGTGCTAGGCTTTACTTCTGTGCACCATTCTGTTTTCCCTGTGATTTCCAGACAGCTTTGTTACCAGTACCTTTGTACTCCCAGCCTATGTGTCTTGTCTGGGTCTTTGAGTATTTCCTTGCATTCCTACTATTTCTCTTGTGTTACCTGCTGCCCTTTGAGTCCTGCTAGGGTGAGTCGGAGGACTGCAACCTGGGTATCAATACAGCATAACATCTCCACCTCTAGGAGCTCTGGTGAAGACCAAGTGGTTCCTTTAGATTCTGCACCCCTACCCTTTTCAGAGGTCTCATTATCACCAAGCAAGCAAGCAGGCAGGCCAACCAATTATTCCGCTTCAACCATGTGGCTTTTACCACCATCTACCCCACTGCTTCAATCAGTTCTGGTCAGCCGTTATGCCCCTAGTGGGAGTGAATTCTCAAGTTGGGACATGCAGAACAGATTATGTTTTTTATTCTACCCTTAAAAATCACCAAACACTTAGCTTACTCTGTGATGCCAATGCATTTTAACAAACATTACAAAATTTCTGAGAAATCTTACGAATGTCGCTGAAATTTTAGGGAAAAAACTTTTCAGTCTGGTTCATCCTTATTTACTTTGTAAGCCAGTGTAGGAGATATACCCTATGCTATGAAATTTTCTACTACTGAAATTTAGTTACTACCAAAAACGTAAACGTATTTTATTGGGATTTTATTTGATAGACCAACACAAAGTGGCACATAATTGTGAAGTGGAAGGAAAATGAAAAATGGTTTTCAAAGATTTTTTTAAAATAAAATATGTGAAAAGTGTGGCATGCATTTGAACCACCTACAAGTCTTTTTACAAGTCTTTTTGAGTATGTCTCTATCAGCATTACACATCTAGACAGTGACATTTTTGCCCATTATTCTTTGCAAAATAGCTCAAGCTAAGGATGGAGAGTGCCTGTGAACAGCAATTTTCAAGCTTTGATCTAAACCATTCCATTGTAGCTCTGGCTGTATGTTTAAGGTCATTGTCCTGCTGGAAGGTTGACCTCCACCCCATGTCTCAAGTCTTTTACAGACAGGTTATCTTCTAAGATTGCCCTGTATTTGTCTCCCTCCATCTTCCCGTCAACTCTGACCAACCCTGTCCCTGCTGAAGAAAAGCATTGCCACAACATGATGGTGCCACTGCCATGTTTCATCAGTGGCGGCTGGTGAAGTTGTAGGATGGGGGGGGGGGACAGACCCCGCTCCACCCTTTTGATCACTCCCACTTCTCATAAGCCCCACCCCTTATAGAATCCACCCACTCCGTCCCCTCTATTACACTAACTTCCACCCAGAGTGTCAGGAGTATTTAGCTCAGCATCAAAGGACAAAGTTTTTAGCCCCAGCATCACAGGACAGAGTATACAACCCCAGCAGGGGGTTATTGTTTAGGATGGAGAAGCAGGGAGGGGGATTATTGTTTATGGTGGAGAAGCAGGGAGGGAGTTATTGTTTAGGGTGGAAAAGCAGGGAGGGGGTTATTGTTTAGGGAGGAGAGGCAGCGAGGGGGTTATTGGTTAGGGTGGAGAGGTAGGGAGTGGGGTTATCGTTTAGGGTGGAGATCTGGGGGGTTATTTTTTATGGTGGAGAAGCAGGGAGGGGGTTTATTGTTTAGGGTGGAGAAGCAGGGAGGGGGTTATTGTTTAGGGTGGAGAAGCAGGGAGGGTGTTATTGTTTAGGGTGGAGAGGCAGGTGGGGGTTATTGTTTAGGATGGAGAGGCAGGGAGGGGGTTATTGTTTAGGGTGGAGAATCGGGGAGGGGCATTGTTGTTTAGGGTGGAGATGCAGTGAGGAGGGTGTTTAGGGTGAAGATGCAGAGGGGGTGTTTAGGGTGGAGAGGCAGTGGGGGGGGGGGGGTGTTTAGGGTGGATATGCAGAGAGGTGGGGTGTTTAGGGTGGAGAGGCAGTGAGGGGGTTGTTTAGGGTGGAAAGGCAGGGAGGGGGTGTTTAGGGTGGAGATGCAGGCAGGTGGGGGGTGTTTAGAGTGGATAGGCAGTGAGGAGGGTGTTTAGGGTGGAGAGGCCGGTGGGGGGTGTTTAGGGTGGATATGCAGAGAGGTGGGGTGTTTAGGGGGGAGAGGCAGTGAGGGGGGTTATTGTTTAGGGTGGAGAGGCAGGGAGGGGGGTTATTGGTTAGGGTGGAGAGGTGAGGGTTATTGTTTATGTTGGAGAAGCGGGGAGGGGGTTATATGTTCAGGGTGGAGAGGCAGGGAGGGGGTTATTTGTTCAGGGTGGAGAGGCAGGGAGGGGGTTATTATTTAGGATGGAGAGGCAGAGAGGGGGGTTGTTCTTTAGGGTGAAGAGGTGGGGGTTATTGTTTAGGGTGGAGAAGCAGGGAAGGGGTTATTGTTTAGGGTGGAGAGGCAGGTGGGGGTTATTGTTTAGGATGGAGAAGAAGGGATGGGGGTTATTGTTTAGGGTGGAGAGGCGGGGGTTATTGTTTAGGGTGGAGAGGCAGGGGTATTGTTTAGGATGGAGAAGCAGGGAGGGGGTTATTGTTTAGGGTGGAGAAGCAGGGAGGGGGTTATTGTTTAGGGTGGAGAAGCAGGGAGGGGGTTATTGTTTAGGGTGGAGAAGCAGGGAGGGGTGTTGTTGTTTAGGGTGGAGATGCAGTGAGGGGGGTGTTTAGGGTGAAGATGCAGGTGGGGGGGTGTTTAGGGTGGAGAGGCAGGGAGGGGGTGTTTAAGGTGGAGATGCAGGTGGGGGGTGTTTAGGGTGTAGAGGCAGTGAAGGGGGTGTTGAGGGTGGAGAGGCAGTGAAGTGGGTGTTTAGGGTGGAGATGCAGGCAGGTGGGGGGTGTTTAGAGTGGAGAGGCAGTGAGGGGGTATTTAGGGTGAAGATGCAGAGGGGGTGTTTAGGGTGGAGAGGCAGTGAGGGGGGGGGGGGGTGTTTAGGGTGGATATGCAGAGAGGTGGGGTGTTTAGGGTGGAGAGGCAGTGAGGGGGAAGTTTAGGGTGATATGCAGGGAGGGGGGTGTTTAGGGTGGAGAGGGAGTTAGGGGGTGTTTAGGGTGGATATGCAGAGAGGTGGGGTGTTTACTGTGGAGAGGCAGTGAGGGGGGGGGGGGTGTTAGGGTGGAGATGCAGGAAGGGGGGGGGTGTCTAGGGCGGAGAGGCAGGAAGTACTCACTGGGTGGACCGGTCACTCGCTAGATGCCTTGCAGAGGTGTCCGAGGAGAGGGGAGCGTGATGCCGGGGTAGAGAGCTAGAAATGGCAACAGCAAATAGAGAAGGTCAGCTGTTGCAATCCTCTCTGATGCCCGCACTCACCTGGTGCTCTGGCACACTGCCAGCTCTGCTCCCATCCGCTGCATCTGTTATCTGCTCCCCGCCTCACATCACAGGGTCCCGGACAGTTGCAGTTAAGTCTCCATACTCCACAAATTACAGTGAGCCAGCCGGGAAACTGGAAGTGACGCTGCAGTGACGAAAAAGCACCGCCCAATCGCCCTCCGTCCCGACCAATAAAAAAAACAGGACAGTAGCCAGGGACATATCACTGGAGAGTGGGAGTGTTTGCGGGCGCATTGCTTGCGCCCCGAACATGCCCTGAACATGGGCAAATCAGCTTCCCAGATGAGAAGCTTCCCATAGACTGCCGTGTGTCTGGTGCTTGGACACGCTTAAAGTGACCTTTTTTTTTTTGTCAAAAGCTTCGGGGGGGGGGTACGGGTTGCCACTGTGTTTCATGGTGCGCATGGTGTGTTCGGGTCGTTGTGCAGTGTTATTTTTCCGCCACACATAGTGTTTTGCTTTTAGGCCAAAAAGATTCATTTTGGTCTCATCTAACCAGAGCACCTTCTTCCATATGTTTGCTGTGTCCCCCACATGGCTTCTTACAAACTGCAAATGGAACATCTTATGGCTTTCTTTCAAAATGGCTTTTTTCTTGCCACTCTTCCTTAAAGCAAAGATTTGTGGAGTGCACGACTAAGCCCTTGTACACACGGTCGGACATTCCGACAACAAAATCCGTCGGATTTTGTCCGAAACTTGTGTTGCATACACACGGTCGGACAAAGTTGTCGGAAAATCCGATGGTACGTAACGTGATGACGTTATTTCGTTACGATGGGACTATGTTCAGGCTAGTAGCCAATAGTGATGGCCGAACAGTTCGCCCGGCGGTCGTTTCGCGGCGAATTTCGACTGTTCGCGGTCCGTCCGTTCGGCGGACTATTGGCGCCGTTCGCCCCGCGGACTTCCGTGTTTTTACTGTGTAAAGAAACTTTGACCTGATGACACATCCATCATGGGGTACAGGACAGCCAATTGAGACATTACAGCACATGGACACTTGGACATTCCCCCTAACTTATAAATACACCCGATCCGGCGGCCATTTTACATTCTTTCTTCTGTCACTATAGGGAGAGGTTGCTGTGTGGAGTAGGGAGAGACAAATCGCTAGCTATTTGGTACACAAAAGTTCTTTTCAGGACTGGTATAGGTGTTAGGTGTATATAGGTTTGCTGTGCTACTGATTGTTGCAGCAGCCTGAGTGTCTTTTGTCAGTTTAGAGAAAGGGACAGGATGGTGTGTGCTGCTGTTGTAGGGACAGCCAGATTAGTCATCATCATCATTAGCTGTTACTATCAGGTCCACAAAAGTGCTATCCCAGTAACCAGTTATTGTTCCAGTAGCCTCTGTTTTGCCATTTTATATAGGGACAGGAAGGAAGCAGTGTGTCAGGCAGTGAGGGTCAGTTTAAACAGTAGCTGTTACTATTAGTTCCACAAAGGTTCTTTTCAGGACTGGTATCAGTGGTAAGGTAATAGGCTTGTACACGTATAATATTCTTTCTTCCAAATATAGAAAGAATATTATACTTGACTGCTGCCCTTCTGCTGCAGTCTGCTAATCAATCACAACTCACTTGTTCCACAAAGCTCTTTATCAGGACTGGTAACTTGGTCTGTCTAGGGTGCTACAGTACATAGGGTTGAGTGAGGTACAGTCTGCCATTCTATAAGGACTGGTATCGGTCCACAATACATAGGGTTGAGGTGCACTACTGCTGACCGCTGCCCTATACTGCAGCAGTCCTTCATCGGTATAGGGAGTGGGACTGACGTACAGTCTGCTAATCAGTCACACACAACCTGCTTGTTCCACAAAGGTCCTTATAAGGACTGGTAACTTGGTGTAGGGTGCTACAGTACATAGGGTTGAGTGAGGTACAGTCTGCTATTCTATAAGGACTGGTATCGGTCCACAATACATAGGGTTGAGGTGAACTACTGCTGACCGCTGCCCTATACTGCAGCAGTCCTTCAGCAGTATAGGGACTGACGTACAGTCTGCTAATCAGTCACACACAACCTACTTGGTCCACAAAGGTCCTTATAAGGACTGGTAACTTGGTGTAGGGTGCTACAGTACATAGGGTTGAGTGAGGTACAGTCTGCTGTTCTATAAGGACTGGTATCGGTCCACAATACATAAGGTTGAGGTGCACTACTGCTGACCGCTCCCCTATACTGCAGCAGTCCTTCAGCAGTATAGGGACTGACGTACAGTCTGCTAATCAGTCACACACAACCTACTTGGTCCACAAAAGTCCTTATAAGGACTGGTAAGGTATATAGGGTGCTACAGTACATAGGGTTGAGTGAGGTACAGTGTGGTATTCTATAAGGACTGGTATCGGTCCACAATACATAGGGTTGAGGTGCACTACTGCTGACCGCTGCCCTATACTGCAGCAGTCCTTCAGCAGTATAGGGACTGACGTACAGTCTGCTAATCAGTCACACACAACCTACTTGGTCCACAAAAGTCCTTATAAAGACTGGTAAGGTATATAGGGTGCTACAGTACATAGGGTTGAGTGAGGTACAGTCTGCTATTCTATAAGGACTGGTATCGGTCCACAATACATAGGGTTGAGGTGCACTACTGCTGACCGCTGCCCTATACTGCAGCAGTCCTTCAGCAGTATAGGGACTGACGTACAGTCTGCTAATCAGTCACACACAACCTACTTGGTCCACAAAGGTCCTTATGAGGACTGGTAACTTGGTCTGTCTAGGGTGCTACAGTACATAGGGTTGAGTGAGGTACAGTTTGCCATTCTATAAGGACTGGTATAGGTCCACAATGCATAGGGTTGAGGTGCACTACTGCTGACTGCTGTCCTACTGCTGCAGTAGTCCTTTATCAGTATAGGGACTGAGGTACAGTCTGCTAATCATTCACAACCTACTTGTTCCACAAAGGTCCTTATAAGGACTGGTAAGGTATAGGGTACTACAGTACATAGGGTTGAGTGAGGTACAGTCTGCCATTCTATAAGGACTGGTATAGGTCCACAATACATAGGGTTGAGGTGCACTACTGCTGACCGCTGCCCTATACTGCAGCAGTCCTTCAGCAGTATAGGGACTGACGTACAGTCTGCTAATCAGTCACACACAACCTACTTGGTCCACAAAGGTCCTTATAAGGACTGGTAACTTGGTGTAGGGTGCTACAGTACATAGGGTTGAGTGAGGTACAGTCTGCTATTCTATAAGGACTGGTATCGGTCCACAATACATAGGGTTGAGGTGCACTACTGCTGACTGACCGCTGCCCTATACTGCAGCAGTCCTTCAGCAGTATAGGGACTGACGTACAGTCTGCTAATCAGTCAGACACAACCTACTTGATCCACAAAAGTCCTTATAAGGACTGGTAAGGTATATAGGGTGCTACAGTACATAGGGTTGAGTGAGGTACAGTCTGCTATTCTGTAAGGACTGGTATCGGTCCACAATACATAGGGTTGAGGTGCACTACTGCTGACCGCTGCCCTATACTGCAGCAGTCCTTCATCGGTATAGGGACTGAGAGTTTTGTCACAGGGTCATTTAAAAAATGACAGGCAGAGGAAGAGGCAGGCCCTTCCGCAGGGGTGGTAGGGGTAGGGCAGGAGCAACAGGCTTGAGCCAAAGTGGGAAGTTGCAGAAGGTGCGTTCAATTACTTTAAAGGACGCATCAGACTTGGTTGAGTGGCTCAGTCAGCCTTACTCTTCTGCACCCTCCTCATCCTCTCGATCTGCACCCTCTTCTTCACTCTCTGCTATGTGCACCCCCAAAGACACTACCACCAACAACACCACCACCACCACATACCTTCTGCTTCAGTCACAGGAATTATTTTCCGATCCATATCAAGAAGAGGACATTTCTGATGCGCAGCCACTCTTGGTATTGGATCAGGAAGAGGAGGTAGCAACAACCGCTACTCAGCAGTCTGACGACAGTACCCAGATCAGCCCAAGGAGGAGGTTGGTCCCCGGTGTTGCTGCCTACTCCGAGATCTCTACTTATAGCGGTGGGGAAGGTGACGTTGATAATGACGTGTCTAGTGATGTCATGTGGGTGCCCACAAGAGAGGAAGAGAAGGGGAGTTCAGAGGGAGATATGGACCAGCAGATAGGGAGGAGAAGCAGGAATAACTTACATTGCACAGGAGGGACAAAGCAGACTGCAAATGTATCAGGAGCGAGTCATCGACCATGTGCGGTCACATCTGGCGCTCCCAGGACACCGGCACATGGCTCCGCAGTGTGGGCTTTTTTTAACGTGTCCGCTGCTGACAATAGCGTTGCCATCTGCAATCTTTGCAGTCAACGCATTAGTCGCGGTAAGCCCAACACTCACCTAGGGATGACCGCCTTAAGAAGGCACATGGGCAGCCATCACCGAGCCGAGTGGGAGCAACGGAACACACAAAGCCACACTGCAGGCTCTCACCGTCCAGCCTCGTCTTCTACTTCTCCTTCTCCTCTCTCCTCACAATTGTCCTCCACTCCACCTTCCATCACGCCAAGCTCACGTTTTTCTGCAAAAAGACAGGCTTCCGTGGGCCTAATGTTCGAGCGTAAAAAAATGATGACGCCGGATAACCCTCTTGCCCAACGGTTGACGGCTGGCTTGTCAGAACTCATACCCCGCCAACTACTGCCATATAAACTGGTGGACTCGGAGGCCTTTCGCAAATTTGTGGCCATTGGAACACCACAATGGAAGGTCCCAGGAAGGAAGTATTTCTCAGAGAAGGGCATCCCAGAGCTATATGGCCATGTTCAGCGGCAAGTGAATGTATCTCTGGCACACAGTGTCGGTGCCAAGATACATCTGACCACAGACACGTGGTCTAGCAAACACGGGCAGGGAAGGTATATCAGTTTTACTGCCCACTGGGTGAACCTTCTGACGGCCGTCAAGCATGTAGCCAGGGCTGGTGCAAGGATTTTTGGCACCCTAGGCGAAACCTCATTTTGCCGCCCCCCCATTGGCCCCGCCCCTGACTCCACCCCCAGAATACCGCTTCACCAGCGCTCAACAATTCCGCCTCACCAGCGAATAAAACGGCGATTGTTGCAATATTTTATGTCACACGGTATTTGCGCAGCGGTGTTTTAAATGCAACTTTTTAGGAAAAGGGACGCTTTCATGAATTAAAAAAAAAAAAAACAGTAAAATTATACCATTTTTTTTGCATAATGTGAAAGATAATGTTACGCCGAGTAAATAGATACCAAACATGTCACACTTTATAATTGCACGCACTTGTGGATTGACGACAAAGTACGGTACCTAAAAATCTCAATAGGCGACGCTTTAAACATTTTTTACGGTTACCAGGTTAGCGTTACAGAGGAGGTCTAGTGCTAGAATTATTGCTCTCGCTCTGACGATCGCGGCGATACCTCACATGTGTGATTTGAACACCGTTTACATACGCGGGCGTGACTTCCGTATGCGTTTTCTTTGCTTTGCGAGCTCACGGGGACGGCGGGCGCTTTAAAAAAAAAAAAATTTTTTTTATTTATTTTAAAATGACTAAATTGTTTAAATTAAAAAAAAAAAAATGTATCACTTTTATTGCTGTCACAAGGAATGTAAACATCCCTTGTGACAGTAATAGGTGGTGACAGGTACTCTTTATGGAGGGATCGGGGGTCTAAAAGACCCCCCACCCCTCCTTTACACTTCAATGTATTCAGATCGCCGAAAACGGCGATTCTGAATACCGGATATTTTTTTAAATCCGGCGCCATTGGCAGCCGAGTAAACAGGAAGTGACGTCATGACGTCGCTTCCGTGTTTACTAGGAGGAGACTGGAACGAAGCCGATTACGGCTTCGTTCCAGTTCCTCCCCAGCGGCCGGAGGCGCCACAATAGGAATCGGTGCTCCCGATCGAGCGGGAGCACCGGTGACAGCGGCGTGAGGCGGCGGGAGGGGGGGACGTCCCCTCCCGCTCCTCCGGCATAACAGCCGAGCGGCTTTTAGCCGCATCGGTTGTTATGGCTGGATAGCCAATCGCCCGCTGAACAAAAAGGTACCGGGATGATGCTTGCAGGTGCGGGCATCATCCCGGTATACCCCCGGCCGGGCGCCCTAGGCGGCAGTGCGCTCCAGGCGATTGCCTAGTCCGCCTAGTGGTAGCGCCGGCCCTGCATGTAACCCGTGGCACCCGTGTAGATTTGGTTTTACCGCCACGGATTGCATGCAGGCCTGACTCTTCTTCTCCTCCTCCTCCTACTCCATCCTCCTCTTTCTCTTCCTCAGCTGATTCCTCCTTTTCCGCTGCTAGCGTCTCTTCCGCTGCACCGCCCAAGCTCCCCAGAACCTATTCGACATGCCAGGTGAGACGTTGACATGCCGTGCTGCGTCTGTTGTGCCTGGAAGCCAAGAGCCACACTGGCCCGGCACTCCTTTCAGCTTTGCGTTCACAGGCAGATCAGTGGCTAACACCGCTCAATTTGACAGTTGGTAAAGTGGTGTGTGACAACGGTGCCAATCTGCTTAGCGCATTGAAACAGGGCAAAATCACGCACGTGCCATGCATGGCACACATCTTAAACTTGGTCGTGCAGCGATTCCTTATCAAATACCCTGGGGTCCAGGACATCTTGCGGCAGGCAAGGAAAATCTCGGCCCATTTCAGAAGATCTTACACGGCCATGGCTCGCCTTGCTGACATTCAGCGGCGACACAATCTGCCGGTCAGACGTCTTATTTGCAATTGCCCCACGCGATGGAACTCAACCTTCTATATGCTTGATAGGCTGCTCCAGCAGAAACGTGCAGTTAACGTCTACCTGTATGAACTCTGCGGCAGAAACGGTTCTGGGGAGCTGGGGTTTTTTTCACCGCGCCAGTGGCTGCTCATGCGCGACGCATGCAGACTTCTGCGGCCATTTGAGGAGATCACCAAACTGGTCAGTCGCAGCCATGGCGCCATCAGTGACATGGTACCTTATGCCTTCTTTATGGAGCGTGCATTGCGTCGTGTCATTGATCAAGCTGTGGAGGAGCAGGAGCGGGAAGATCAGGAAGTCGCAATGCTGGATGAATTCCCAGGGGGGGCTACTCTATCTGAGACAAGTGAACAACAGGAGTCTGAAGAGGAGTCAGAGGAGGATGGTGCCGGGGCGGATGAGAAGGAGCAAGAAGAGCATGCTTTAAACCTTTCTGGGATCCCTGTTGTGCGTGGATGGGGAGAGGAGAATGAAGAGGACGACATTATCCTGGATGATGAGCAGGAGCCAGGCCACCACACCGCTTCCACTTTAGTGCAAATGGGGGCCTTCATGCTCCAGTGTTTTAATAGGGACCCCCGTATAAAAAGCATAAGGATCAAGGACCAGTACTGGGTGGCAACGTACTTAGACCCCCGGTACAAACACAAAATGGCGGAAATGTTACCGCCGTCGCAGAGGGCTGTCAGAATGCAGCACTTCCAGGCCTTGCTTCGAGAAATGTTGCATTCTGATTTTGCGTGCGCTGGCAGAGGAGCAATTCCCACTCCCAGAGAAGGAGTTGCGGGTACCAATCCAACAGCGCCTGCAAGAAGAGGCCGGTTTGAAGATGTGTTGGTGACTTCGGATATGAGGTCATTCTTTCAGCCGACCCATCGACAGGTGTCATCCGGATCCAGCATCAGGGAACGCCTAGACCGTCAGGTGTCCGACTACATTGGGTTAACGGCCGATGTGGACGCTCTGAGGAGTGATGAACCCCTGGACTACTGGGTGGGCAGGCTTGACCTCTGGCCAGAGCTTGCCCAATTTGCAATCGAACTGTTGGCTTGCCCCTCATCCAGTGTCCTGTCCGAAAGGACGTTCAGCGCAGCAGGGGGGATCGTGACCGATAAGCGTACTCGCCTAGCTCACGACAGTGTTAACTACCTCACATTCCTAAAAATGAATGAGGCATGGATCTCGGAGGAATTCAACACATGTGACCAGTAGACCATGTATATGTCTATAAACAATTATTTTAATCAAGCACACAGACCTTCTTTCTTCATTTGGCTCACTTCCTTGTCCAAAAAAAGCATATCGTACTATATGCCCCTACCCTCCTCTTTGAAGAGGTTGAGCGGTGTCATATTTCTACTGGGGCTGCTTATTATGAGGGGCTCATACCATCCCTGTGCTATGCTGACATCCTCCTGGGGCTGCTTGTTATGAGGGGCTCACACCATCCCTGTGCTGTGCTGACTTACTCCTGGGGCTGCTTATTATGAGGGGCTCACACCATCCCTGTGCTGTGTTGACTTACTCCTGGGGCTGCTTATTATGAGGGGCTCACACCATCCCTGTGCTGTGCTGACATCCTCCTGGGGCTGCTTATTATGAGGGGCTCACACCATCCCTGTGCTGTGCTGACTTACTCCTGAGGCTGCTTATTATGAGGGGCTAACACCATCCCTGTGCTGTGCTGACTTACTCCTGGGGCTGCTTATTATGAGGGGCTCACACCATCCCTGTGCTGTGCTGACTTACTCCTGGGGCTGCTTATTATGAGGGGCTCACACCATCCCTGTGCTGTGCTGACATCCTCCTGGGGCTGCTTATTATGAGGGGCTCACACCATCCCTGTGCTGTGCTGACTTACTCCTGGGGCTGCTTATTATGAGGGGCTCACACCATCCCTGTGCTGTGCTGACTTACTCCTGGGGCTGCTTATTATGAGGGGCTCACACTATCCCTGTGCTGTGCTGACTTACTCCTGGGGCTGCTTATTATGAGGCGCTCACACCATCCCTGTGCTGTGCTGACATCCTCCTGGGGCTGCTTATTATGAGGGGCTCACACCATCCCTGTGCTGTGCTGACATCCTCCTGGGGCTGCTTATTATGAGGGGCTCACACCATCCCTGTGCTATGCTGACATCCTCCTGGGCCTGCTTATTATGAGGGGCTCACACCATCCCTGTGCTATGCTCATTATGAGGGGCTCCCACCATCCCTGTGCTATGCTGACTTCCTCCTGGGGCTGATTACGGTGAAGGTGTCAGTGCTGTATATCACGGTGCTGATGTCAGTGCTCTCTGTCACGGTGCTGCTGTCAGTGCTGTATATCACGGTGCTGGTGTCATTGCTGTATGTCACGCTGCTGATGTCAGTGCTCTCTATCACGGTGCTGTTGTCAGATGACTCTATCACGGTGCAGGTGTCATTGCTGTATGTCACGCCGCTGATGTCAGTGCTCTCTATCACGGTGCTGGTGTCAGATGACTCTATCACGGTGCAGGTGTCATTGCTGTATGTTACGCTGCTGGTGATCATCTCCTGCACCCTCTTCTTTGCCTACCCTGGTCCCTGACCTTCCGTCTCCTCCATTGCTTTCATGCGCTCCACAGTCCTGAATTGTCACAACAATTTCCCATATAAAAAAAGAATGCTTGTAGTTGTCGATCCCAGATTCACCTCATACATGTGTTATGTCATTGGCCATGTGGTGGGACTATGTTTGCACAGCTAATAATTATTTTGTGGCTGCAAATTTGACCTATAGGTTTGCGAAGTTTGCCTCCCATTGAAGTCAATGGGGCCCACCGCGAACGTTACGGTTCGCGAACTATCGGCCGCGTTCGCGGTGCGCGTTCGTGAAACGTCCCGTCGGAAGTTCGTCCATCACTAGTAGCCAATATCTTTGGTCTAGGAATTTGATCTGAGCATGCGTGGCACTTTGTCCGATCGGAATTCTCTACACTCAAATCGGGCAAAGTCCGAACGGATCATGTTGTCGGAAAGTTTTATAGCCCAGCTCTAAAACTTTGTCTGTCGGATATTCAGACGGAAACAGTCTGATGGAGCCCACACACAGTCGGATTATCTGACAACACGGTCCGATCGGACTCTTTCTGTCAGAATGTCCGACCGTGTGTACAAGGGCTAATAGTTGTCCTGTGGACAGATTCTCTCACCTGAGCTATGGATCTCTGCAGCTCCTCCAGAGTTACCATGGGCCTCTTGGCTGCTTCTCTAATTAATGCTCTCCTTGCCCGGCCTGTCAATTTAGGTGGATGGCCATGTCTTGGTAGGTTTGCAGTTGTGCCGTACACTTTCCATTTTCAGATGATGGACTGAACAGTGCTCAGTGCGATATTTAAAGCTTGGGATATTTTTATTTATAACCTAACCTTGCTTTAAACTTCTCCACAACTTTATCCCTGACCTGTCTGGTGTGTTCCTTGGCCTTGATGATGCTGTTTGTTCACCAAACAAATGCACACCACACTTTGCAGATATTTAGAAAACCATTTATCGTTTTACTTAAACTTCACAATTATGTTCCACTTTATGTTGGTCTATCACATAAAATCTAAATTAAAAAAAATTTAGTTTTTGGTTGTAATATGAGAAAATGTGGAAAATTGCAAGGGGCATGAATACTTTTTCAAGGCACTTTAAACCAGGAATAATGATAATTATAATAACAATATTCGGTAATATATTTACTATAGAACAGAGTATGTCTTTGTGCCTGCCTCAGTTTCCTGTGTGACAATGTTCCTTCCTTTCCTTATCTCTTCCCTTTGGCTTCATCAGTGACATAAATGTGACCAACAACTGCAGTATCATAGGCTGCAGGCACTACATATGTCATGTAAATACATATTTCATCAAATGTTCTGTGTGCGGATGTAACTCCATTAAACAAGCAGAAGGGCTCCTACTGGCTGTGTAGTGCAGGAAGATGTACAGTAATGTGGATATTGTTTCCCCCACTCGTTTTGATGAAAATGAGCTTAAGAGATGTCCATCAGGTATTTATGAAGACTGCCTAAAGTATTTAAATTTTGGGTGAATATTGCCATTACACACACAGAGGGGGACATTTCAAATCAGCTGTTGAGATGTGCATTTTTCATGCCAATATGTTAATGACCTTTCATTTGCAACCAAAAGAACAGTTGTTGAGTATTCCTTTGGCTAAATAGTGACTGTCCACCTCTTTTCTGTCTCTCTTGGCTTGAACAGAAAAATGGTCCCAAGAGTAGCTTGCAAACATTTGAGATCTTGTGAAATAAAAAGTAACGTATACGGTGGTTCTCACCCCTAAGGCATTACGACCCCCTGTATATGTGCTATTTATTTCAACAAAACCTTGTTCAACCCAGACAAGGTTGGTCACAGAGAGCAGTGCTATGTGGATGAGACCAGATTTTCCTAAAGGCAGCAGAGTTGTCCGTGTTTGATGTCTCTCTGGTGTGCTTGGAAAAGCCCCCCTAAATCCTGAAAGCCAATAAGTGATTCAACCTACTGGGAATTACAAAAAAACGGAAACATTTCTTTTCAGTGAACCTTACCTTTTCAGAAACATGTTTGCATAAATGGTTGCTATTCATTAGGGATGAGTGGAATAATTTAGGCAAAATTGATTTTGCTGCGAAATTTCCAATTTCGCAGTCAGCAAGATATAATTTAATGCTCTGTTTCGCTCACTGAACTACCTAGGCAATGTGAGTTTGAAACCAGATTAATTTTTTTCTCTTTATTTCGTTTTTTTTTTTTTGAGGATTTATTTAGGGTAGGTAAGTTTTTATGTAGAGTCTATCTAAAGTCAAAAACAAAAAATGTAATGTATTGCAGCTTAGCAGTCTAGATGTAGTGGCTGCTTTTGTTTTGTTTTTTTCAGGACTTTTGCCCTTTATTTTCACCTGGTAATCCAAACAAACGTCCTATCTCCATTACATGCTAAATGAATGGGTCTACAGTAGTAGTTTACAAAACCAGGATAGGATTTTTGTGTTTAGTCTGCTCACAGGAAGTGGCAAGGACACTGCATTTCAGCATGATCAATAGGTAGTTTTCTGTAGATACACTATGGGGGTTATTTACTAAAGAAAAATCCACTTTGCAATGCAAGTGCACTTGGAAGTGCAGTCACTGTAGATCCAAGGGGGACATGCAAGAGAAATAAAAAACAGCATTTTAGCTTGCACATGATTGGATGATAACATCAACAGAACTTCACCTCATTTCATAGCTCCCCCTCAGATCTACCGAAACTGCACTAATAATCGCACTTCCAAGTGCACTTTCAGTGCACTTGTAGCGCAAAGTGGATTTGCCTTTAGTAAATCAACACCTATATTACCAAAAGTTTTGGGATGCTTGTCTTTACACGCACATGAACTTTAGTCTGTAGGGTTCAATATTGAGTTGGCCCACCCTTTGCAGCCATAACAGCTTTAAATCTTCTGGGAAGGCTGTCCACAATGTTCAGGAGTCTCTATGGGAACATTTGACCATTCTTCCGGAAGTGCATTTGTGGGGTCAGGCACTGATGTGGACAAGAAGGCCTGGCTAGAATTCTCCTCTATAATTCATCCCAAAAGTGTTCTATCAGTTTGAGGTGCAGGCCAGTTAAGTTCCTCTACCCCAAACTCACTCATCCATGTCTTTATGGACCTTGCTTTGTGCACTGGTCCAAATCATTTGGTGGAGGAGGGATTATAGTGTGGGGTTGTTTTTCAGGGGTTGAGCTTGGCCCCTTAGATCCAGTGAAGGGAACTCTTAAGGCATCAGCATACCAAGGCATTTTGGACTATTTTATGGTCCCAACTTCATGGGAACAGTTTGGGCATGTCCCAACATGACTGCGCACCATTGCACAGGTTCATAAAAGACATGAATGAGTGAGTTTGGGATGGAGGCACTTGACTGGCCTGCACAGAGTCCTAACCTCAAACCGATAGACACCATTGGGATGAATTAGAGTGCAGACTGCGAGCCAGGCTTTCTCGTCCACAACAGTGCCTGATCTCACAAATGCGCTTCTGGAAGAATGGTCAAACATTCCCATAGACACAATCCTAAACCTTGTGGACAGCCTCTCCAGGAGAGTTGAAGCTGGTATAGCTGCAAAGGGTGGGCCAACCTAATATTGAACCCTACGGATTAGGACTGGGATGCCATTAAAGTTCATGTGTGTGTAAAGGCAGGCATCCCAATACTTTTGGTAATATAGTGTATGTTCTTAAAGAGGAAGTAAACCCTTCCAAACAACTTGGACCTACAGGTAAGCCTAGATTAAGGCTTACCTGTAGGTCCAAGCAATATCTCCTAAACCTATATGGTTTAGGAGATATTTGCCCGAAAATGGGCACCGCTGTCTACGGCGCATGCGCCGTAGACAGCGGCGCGCAGGCGCACTAAATGCGGCAAGTCCAAGAATGGATTTGCCTAATTTGTCGACTCCCGTGCGCATGCGCGGGAGTGACGTCATCGCGGCTTCGCCGAATGGCAGCGGCGGAGCTGCGAGACGCGACTCCCGTGCACATGCGCGGGAGTGACGTCATCGCGGCTGCGCCGCTGTGATTCGTCGGAGCTGCGAGACGCCACCAGCAACATGGATGCGGCGGACTACAGGGGACAGCGGCGACTTCGCTGGCTCCTGTGTCAGGTAAGTGACACATAATGAGCTACTATACGATGCATAGTAGTCCATTATGCTTTACCTTTGCAGGGAAAAAAAGAGGAAGTAAACCCATCAGGGTTTACTTCCTCTTTAAGCTGGCCATACATGGATTAATATTCGACAGGCTCTGCAGGAACCACCTGAGATTTGATCCATGAATGGGTTGTCTGATTGTACCCAAGTTGATCTATTGATCATCTTGGGTACAACCAGCCTGTTTTTTTTATACATTTGATTACTGTTGGTGGCTATAGCCGCTAGGATTTTTATGTATATCTGATATTTTTTTTTAATTTCACTATTTTTAAATGTTACATTTTTTTTACTGTCTGCTTTTTTTCTTACTGTAAAAAAAAGATGTTAAATCATGAGGCACATATGGGGCCACTTTGTGGAGGAGAACAAGAACAGGTCCAGGATAGTTGAAGCAAGCTTCCATAACCTTCAGGAGCCAAAGAACATTGCACTCTTAAACACCAAAAATGTATTTCTGCTTCCCCAATTTTCACCAACATTTCAGGGGCATTAAAACTCTCCATTCCCTTCATCTCTAAAAAAACAGTTAAAATCTTTATACTTTCTGTACAACCTAACTCCAGGAATATTTACAATATAAAGCTAGCTTCAATGGCTATGCAAGTAGGAGGGTTATGGAGAGGAAAGGAAATGCTTCCCAATCATGGCTTTTAGGGATAAAATAGGACACAGAGACACACCTTAAATACTTAAATGTCCACTGCGTTCCCAAGTAGCAGTCTAGTGTAAAGCTGGCCATATACGGATCTAAATTTGGCTATTTCATCAGGGACTGGATACATTTTGATCCATGAGTGACCACTGAGGTTGAACAGAAGTCGATCTACTGACTGACTGACCTCTGTTCAACTGTCATGTTGGATAAAAGCTGCATGATCAGCTCCGCAGGCAATAGGCTACAGCTCTGATCTGTTGGGGTACGTCCCTGCTGTCAAAATACAAGTGCACAGTGGGAAGGATCCCCCCATCCACCACAAATGTGTGGCTGGGGTAATCAGGTCAGATTTTTTTCCCTTCAAACCCTTGTATGCCAGCTTTAGTTCCACTTTCTAGGCATCGGTGCCTCCTGCTGAAACAATAGGATCATTTTACCAAAGAAGCAAAGAGAAACTTTAAAACAAAAAGGCTGCAGTTGCTATTAATTATTAGAATTATCGCATTCATTCTGCTTCTTTCTTCAGAGCACAGCAACATCTACCTACAGGAGGAAAGCTTATATGAGCCAATACGCAGTACAGAAAAAACAGATCCAGGACATCTGTGGAGATTATCTTCTACAGGGAGCAGTGTGGAGGAAACTGGGCTTCACTGGGGCCATAGTCCACCAAGACAAGGTAACATTTTCTTCAACCCTAATTGAATGACAATTTAGCTTCCTAAAGCTGCATAATATAAAAAAAATGTAAGTTTAAAGTAAAATTCTTGTTTTCACTTTTTGTTATCCTTTGTTGCACCTCCAGTGATGGTTGCATGGCATATCTCAGGGTGGGTTTCCTGCTGTAGACATAGTGGCAATGGCTGCTTACTCCATGTTGAGACAATTACTTATACATAGCTCCCAACTGTCCCTGATTGCAAGGGACTGTCCCTGATTTGGAGTGATGCCCTTCTGTCTTTCTTTCCTCCTTCTTTGTCCCTCATTTTGGTCTGATCTATATAGTTTTATATAAAATGCACTTTTTATGTTTCAAAAAGTGTTTCCTAGAGCTAAACTTTTCATCCAAATTCTAAATTGCTGCATTTGTCAATTTTAAAAGCCAATAAAAAGCAATATTAGTGGTAAAGAAAAGCACTAATAATTTCGGTTTAATCAGCCTTTTTTTGTTTGTGGGTTATGTCCCCTTTAAGGGGTGTGGGGGGGGGGGGGGGGCTTGTTCTATGCCTACAAACGTTTGTTAGTAGGTGTCCCTCATTCACATCTCAAAATGTTGTGAGGTATGCTTATAATCTCTTTTGGAAACCTGTATGAGAAGCTGCCATTTCAGCAGGAGCACAACTGAAAAACAGGGACAGAATATTGCTTTTCTCTTACAGGAAGTTCTCAAACATGAATCATCATTGCAGGACCGCAGGGTATTTTTTTTTTTTTTTTTTTAAATTCCACCTGTGCTCACACTATGGGCAATAAACTATTCATATATTCCAAACAAGATGTAAAACAGCTTTAAAACAAGCCATTCTATTCTGACTCCAGTTGTTGTGAAGCGATCTATCCCTTGTGAGACCTCTATGCCTGGCCTGTATAAGCAGATATAATCGCTGAGGACAATTCTCATCAGATAGCTTGAACTCACCAATACCGATTTCCATCCACAAGATTCTCTTATTCTGAACATCAGATTACAGCAGATGACAGGATACAAACAGATGAGCAGGTTGTGGCATTGTGCGGTCAAAAGATGATATTGTCTGTAGCTTACAATGTAGAATACATGTGCCCTGCTACATGAGGCTTGTTACTCCATTGATGACACAGGAAATACAAAACACAGGAAGAATGGTGGAGCATTACATACAAAGGAAGTATGTCATAACATAAGGGAGAACACAAGCGCATTACCGCAAATCGTCGCTAGATGCCAGCATGTGAACTAAAGTTAAACGTCCATAGAAAAATGGTTAGGAAAACAATATATATATATATATATATATATATATATATATATATAGAAATTCTATGCCCCATTGGGGCAGCACACATTCACAACCTCTCTAGCTCTCTAGGTGCTTTAACTATGAATTTATTAATTCTTGAAGATTATGAAAGTGGAAGTAAACCCTCCTATCGTTTTCAGCCATGGAAACTGCCATTTTTGACCCTGTTTAATCTTCAACTGCCATGGTGCTGCACATGTGATCAGTTATGACACCAGCCATTGGATGGTTTGACAGTTTGACCGAGAGCACAACCAATGTGCAGTTAGCATTCCCGGCATGCTGGGAATGTAACTGTTTTTTGAAACTGTTGAATTGATGGGTTTACTTCCACTTTAAGAACAACAAAGACTCCGGTTTGTAAGTTTAGGCTAAATTCACATCTGTGCAATGCGGCAGCGCAATATGTTGCAGTGCACTACTGTACATTGAATATTATTTAAATAGGCTGCCTACTGCTTCTAAATTGAACTAAAGAAGTACATGACCTTTTTTTTTTAAACTGGTTCACAGCAAAGCACACAGTACTTTTGTTACTATGCACTTTGTTGCCTGATTTCTCACGCACTTTAGCAAGATCCAATTGAGTGCCATTAAAAATTAATGGCACCATGCAATCTGCAAAATGGATACACGTTTTTGGTGCACTGCAGGAACAGTTGCGATTTTGCATGCATTCCTGCACCACAAAAATGTGAACCTAGTCTAAAGCAAGCCATAGACAGATGAAATGTAGCCAGTTCAGTTTGAACCTATCACATTTTGATCCATCTATGAGTAGGCTGGTTGTACTGAAATCAATCCATCGATCAACTTCAGCACAACCAGCCTGCTGTTTTTTTTCACAGGCTGCAGCAGTAATAATTTTATTCTGACAGCGGGGTCCTCCTGTTGTCAGAATACAATAGCGCAGCAGGGGGGATTCTCCCATCAACATTGAATGTGCTGATAGGTAATTGCGGTACTTTCTTTCCTTCAACTCATGGTTGAAGGAAATAAAATTACTTAACTACTTCAGCCCTGGAAGATTTGACCCCCTTCCTGACCAGAGCACTTTTTGCGATTCGGCACTGTGTCACTTTAACTGACAATTGCACGGCCATGCGGAGTTACACCAAAACAAAATTGATGTCCCTTTTCCCCACAAATAGAGCTTTCTTTTGGTGGTATTTGATCTCCTCTGCGGTTTTTATTTTTTGCACTATAAACAAAAAAAGAGCCACAATTTTGAAAACAAAGCTATATTTTTACTTTTTGCTATAATAACTATCCCCCAATAATATATATATATATATATAAATAAAATTTCCTCAGTTTAGGCCGATATGTATTTTTCTAAATATTTTTGTTAAAAAAAATCGCAAGCATATATTGATTGGTTTTTGGCATTTTTATTATTATTTTTTTTTTTTTTACTAGTAATGGTAGTGATCTGCAAATTTTATTGTGACTGCGACATTATGGCGGACACATTGGATACTTTTGACATTATTTTGGGACCATTGTCATTTATACAGCGATCAGTGCTATAAAAATGCACTGATTACTGTGTAAATGACACTGGCAGGGAAGGGGTTAAACACTAGGGGGGCTGGGCTACCATCTAACTGGGGGGGGGGGGGGGGTGGGCTACCACTGATCATGTCACTAGGCAGAACGGGAAAATGCTTTATTTAATGCATCTCCCTGTTCTGTGGCTCCATGACACGATCACAGGACACTGGGGGACATCGAGTCCGCGGGACCCGCTGGCACAGTCATGCTGTACGCGGCGGGCGCCCACTAGCCCCGCCAATTAAAGGGGACGTACAGGTATGCCCATTTGCCCACCGCTGCCATTGTGCTGGCATATATCAGCGTGCAGCAGTCGGCAAGTGGTTAATGTATGGCCAGACTTAGAAACACCTGCTGGTTGTGTACAATAGAAGGCTGGGATCTGCGCTTCCTTAAAGTGGATGTAGGCCCTCACATACACCCAGTGAAGTGAACAGCCTCAGATGATACACAGAGATGAAACAAATCTCCATACATAAGATTTACCTGTATATCTGCTTTCTTTAGTATGCTATATTCTTTAGAATTCTTACATTGGGTTAGAATTTTCATTCCTCATATAGCAGTAGAAGTGGATTCTTGGCTTACCCTGGGAGATAGCTGATTGGAGGAAAGGCCCACACCCCCCTCCACATAGGCAGAAGAACGAAGATACTTTCAGAGCTGTGCTGTGACAAGACAAGCTCTCTGCTAATCTATTTATAGCAACTGCCCACGACACAAATTTTCAGCTGCTTTTATCTCCGTCCTGGAGAAATTGTGAGAACTTATCATGCTGATAACAGAGGAACGAAAAAGCAGAAAGACGCGGGACTTAGTGCTTTGAAGAAATATAAGAAAACACTACACATACAGTGGTGTGAAAAAGTGTTTGCCCCCTTCCTCATTTCCTGTTCCTTTGCATGTTTGTCACACTTAAGTGTTTCGGAACATCAAACCAATTTAAACAATAGTCAAGGACAACACAAGTAAACACAAAATGCAATTTGTAAATGAAGGTGTTTATTATTAAAGGTGAAAAAAAATCCAAACCATCATGGCCCTGTGTGAAAAAGTGATTGCCCCCTAAACCTAATAACTGGTTGGGCCACCCTTAGCAGCAACAACTGCAACCAAGCGTTTGCGATAACGTGCAATGAGGCTTTTACAGCGTCCTGGAGGAATTTTGGCCCACTCATCTTTGCAGAATTGTCCTAATTCAGTTACATTAGAGGGTTTTCGAGCATGAACGGCCTTTTTAAGGTCATACCACAACATCTCAATAGGATTCAGGTCAGGACTTTGGCTAGGCCACTCCAAAGTCTTCATTTTGTTTTTCTTCAGCCATTCGGTGGTGGACTTGCTGGTGTGTTTAGGATCATTGTCCTGCTGCAGAACCCAAGTTCGTTTCAGCTTGAGTACACGAACAGATGGTCGGACATTCTCCTTCAGGATCTCTTGGTAGACAGCAGAATTCATAGTTCCTTTTATCACGGCAAGTCTTCCAGGTCCTGAAGCAGCAAAACAGCCCCAGACCATCACACTACCACCACCATATTTTACTGTTGGTATAATGTTCTTTTTATGAAATGCAGTGTTCCTTCTACGCCAGATATACTTGGACACACACCTTCCAAAGAGTTCCACTTTTGTCTCATCGGTCCACAGAATGTTGTCCCAAAAGTCTTGGGGATCATCAAGATGTGTTGTGGAGAAATTGAGACGAGCTTTGATGTTCTTTTTGCTCAGCAGTGGTTTTCTCCTTGGAACTCTGCCATGCAGGCCATTTTTGCCCAGTCTTTTCCTGATGGTGGAGGCATGAACGCTGACCTTAACTGAGGCAAGTGAGGCCTGCAGTTCCTTGGACGTTGTTGTGGGGTCTTTTGTGACCTCTTGGATGAGTCGTCGCTGCGCTCTTGGGGTCATTTTGGGCGGCCGGCCACTCCTGGGAAGGTTCACCACTGTTCCATGTCTTCACCATTTGTGGATAATGGCTCTCACTGTGGTTCGCTGGATTCCCAAAGCTTTGGAAATGGCTTTATAACCCTTTCCAGACTGATAGATCTCAATTACTTTCTTTCTCAATTGTTCCTGAATTTCTTTGGGTCTCGGCATGATGTGTAGCTTTTAAGGATCTTCTGGTGGACCTTACTGTGTCAAGCAGCTCCTATTTAAGTGATGCCTTGATTGTGAACAGGTGTGGCAATAATCAGGCCTGGGTGTGGCTAGAGAAATTGAACTCAGGTGTGGACAACCACAGTTATAGTATGTTTTAACAAGGGGGGCAATCACTTTTTCACACAGGGCCATGATGGTTTGGATTTTTTTTCACCTTTAATAATAAACACCTTCATTTACAAATTGCATTTTGTGTTTACTTGTGTTGTCCTTGACTATTGTTTAAATTGGTTTGATGTTCCGAAACACTTAAGTGTGACAAACATGCAAAGGAACAGGAAATGAGGAAGGGGGCAAACACTTTTTCACACCACTGTATATGTGCCCAGCAGTGTTAATTTCGTTGACTAAAACTGACTAAAACATTTTAGTCTACTAACTTAATACCATTTTAGTCTACTAAAATACGACTAAAACTAAAACAACTGAGATTACTAAAATACGACTAAAACTAAAATGGCATTTTAGTCAAAAGACTAATGCCCCGTACACATGGTCAGACTTTCCAACGTAAAATGTGAGATCGGAGCTTGTTGACGGAAATTTCGACCGTGTGTAGGCTCCATTGGACAGTATCCATTGGAATTTCCGTCACACAAAATTTGAGATCTGGTTCTCAAATTTTCCGACAACAAATTCCGTTTTAGTCCTAAGCCCTTGTACACACGGTCGGACATTCCGACAACAAAATCCGTCGGATTTTGTCCGAAATTTGTGTTGCATACACACAATCCGATCGTACGTAATGTGACAACGTTATTTCGTTACGACGGGACTACGTTCAGGCTAGTAGCCAATAGCTTTGGTCTAGGAATTTGATCTGAGCATGCGTGGCACTTTGTCCGATTGGAATTCTCTACACACAATCAGACAAAGTCCGATCGGATCATTTTGTCGGAAAGTTTTAGAGCCCAGCTCTAAAACTTTGTCCGTCGGATATTCCGATGGAAACAGTCCGATGGAGCCCACACACAGTTAGATTATTCGACAACACGGTCCGATCGGACATTTTCCGTCGGAATGTCCGACCGTGTGTACAAGGGCTAAGACTAATGCTGCGTACACACTATCAGAATTTCGGTCAGAAAAAACTCTGATGGTTTTCCCAACGGAATTACGACGTGATTTCACTCAAACTGTCTTGCATACACGCGGTCACACCAAATTCCGACCGTCAAAAAGGCGGTGACGTACAACACATACGACGGGACTATAAAAAGGAAGTTCAATACCCAGTAGCCAATAGCTTCCATCTCCTAGTTCAGGGATATGTAATTAGCAGACCTCCAGCTCTTGCAAAACTACAAGTCCCATCATGCCTCTGCATCTGGGTGTCATGTTTGTGGATGTCAGAGTCTTGCTATGCCTCATGGAAATTGTAGTTCTGCAACAGCTTGAGGTCTGCTAATTGCATATCCCTGTCCTAGTTTAATCTGAGCATGCGTGAGTTTTTGCACGTCAGAATTGCATAGACATGATCGGAATTTCTAATACAAAGTTTTTCCGTCGGAAAAAACACGCTCTCATATTTTTGCTGGTGGGCCAGCTAAATTCCGATAGAGCCCACACACGGTCGCATTTTACGATGAAAAGCTCTCATCGCTCTTTTGCTGGCCGAAATTCCAATTATGTGTACGCTGCATAAGACTAAAACTAAATTGAGATTTGCTGCCAAAATTAACACTGGTGCCCAGGTCAAATGTAATGAATTGGGTTTTCATCCACTTTAAAAAAAAATGCAATGCCTGCATTGAGAACTTTGATATTAATTGTTTTTCTTTATGCTTATAGATACAGGGGTCTTGTTTTAAATTACTTTTACTGCTTGTTCAGTAAGGCCCTCCCATTACTAGGGGGCTCAAGTTTATACAGTCACCTCTGTCCCAGCTTCCAATGGAAGGGCTATAGTGTTTTACTGTGTTAAAGAGGAGGGTTATAGCATGTGGGTCCTGGTAGGTATAGATTAATGGGGAGGTGATGATGGTTTTTTAGGAAGAAGGGAGGTACATTATGGAGTAGAAGCTCCCTTTTCCCTTTTCTATGTGTTTTTTTTATTTGATAAATAAAATATGAGGAAGTAGCCTTTGCGTGGTCTATCGTATTCTCTTTTTTGTTTTGTTTTTCATTGAGATCGGGTTCCCAGGTCCATACTTTTTTTTGTTTTAGTGTGTGTATATATATATATATATATATATATATATATATATTGTGAGGGGGTTAGCTCGGTAGCGGGTGTGTGTGACCCCCTGGATGGGTTCACAACACAAAGTCAGGCACAGCAGACAGCGGTGTAGGTGCAAAAAACAAAAGATCCGGTTTATTTAGGCTACATGCAGTGATACATATAACAGCCAAACAAAATAAAACAAGAAAATAAATCCTGGTCAGCTTGACCTCTAACTACACACGTAGACTCCCTGTCTAATAACTGGGTGCAGCCTTGTGCTGCCCCAGTCCCTATTGTAGGGGTTTGCCACACAGGCGTTAACTCACCGCACAGAACAGATCTCAGACTCCCCAGTCTATACACACAAAACTGGTTCCAGGATGGAGCATCTCCCTATGCATGCTGGGGTTTTTTGTAGAGGCCTTAATGAGCCCACTTAATTCAGCTGGGCTCATTAACTCTTCCCCTCTAATTGTAAAAGTCTGCATAAAGCCTGAATCTAGGACACACATATTTACCATCCTGGATACAACCAGGTGACTTTACCTGCCTGCTGCCACATACCCCCCCCTCTTGTTTCAACCTTGGGGTTGTAACACCAGCAGTCAGACACGCATGTATCCGAGACAAAGCATCCACATTCCCCATTTTAACACCAGGGCGATGCTTAACTGTAAAGTTAAATTCCTGTAGGGCTAGGAACCACCTATTTACCCTTCTATTGGTCTCCTTGTTCTGAGCCATCCACTTTAAAGGAGCGTGATCAGTCACCAGGTCAAAGTGCCTACCTAGCAGATAGTACCGAAGGGAATCTAGAGCCCACTTCACTGCTAAACATTCCTTCTCAATCGTGGAGTAATTTACCTCATGGGACTTTAACTTCCTGCTGAGGTAAATGACTGGGTGCTCTTCCCCATTCCAGACCTGGGATAACACTGCTCCTAACCCAACGTCTGATGCATCAGTTTGTACAACAAAGTCCTTAGAGAAGTCTGGTGAGTACAACACTGGCTGGCTACATAAGGCTGTTTTTAAGGACTGAAATGCTTCCTCAGCCTCTGGGGACCATTTAACCATAACCGACTCTTTCCCTTTTGTCAGGTTGGTGAGGGGCACAGCCTGAGAAGCAAAATGGGGAATGAATCGTCGATAATAGCCAGCGATTCCCAGAAAGGCTCGTACCTGTTTCTTGCTGTTGGGACGTGGCCAACTCTGTATGGCCTAGACTTTATTGACTTGGGGTTTTATCACCCCCCTCCCAATAGTGTACCCAAGATATTTGGCTATGGTTTTGGCCGAGGTATTTCGGAGAGGAATTGCTTCCGGATAACGGGTGGCATAGTCGAATATAACCAAAATGTACTGATGCCCCCTAGCAGACTTCATTATCGGACCTACCAAATCCATTGCGATCCTCTCAAAGGGGACCTCAATGATAGGAAGAGGTACCAGTGGGTTACGGAAATGTGGCATAGATGCCGACTTCTGACACACAGGGCAGGAGGAACAATACTTTTCTATTTCCTTCATGACCCCAGGCCAATAGAATCTCTGCAATACCCTCTCTCTGGTTTTCTCTGTCCCCAGATGACCTCCCAGAATGTGTCCATGAGCCAATTCTAACACCAACTTCCTGTAAGGTTTGGGCACTACAAGTTGCTCAATGGTTTCTTCTGCCCTTTGAGCCACTCGATATAGCAGGTCCCTTTCCATAGTGAAGTAAGGATAAGGGCAAGTCTTATGCCGCGTACACACGAGCGGACTTTTCAACATCCAAAGTCCGACGGACTGAGTCCGTCAGACTATTCGATCGTGTGTGGGCTGCAACGGACTTTTGACTCGCCAAAGTCCGAAGGACTTTAGAATATGGAACATGCTTCAAATTTTCCCGACGGAACTCCGCCGGACCCGGGTCCCTTCGAAAACTCCGCTCGTGTGTATGCTATTTCGACGGACTAAAACCGACGCTAGGGCAGCTATTGGCTACTGGCTATGAACTTCCGTATTCTAATCCAGTCGTACGTCATCACGTTCGAATCCGTCGGAGTTTAGTGTGATTGTGTGTGGCCAAGTCCGCTCCGCCGAAAAGTCCGTCAGAACTCCGTCGGAACTCCGGCAGAACTCCGACGGAACTCCTTCGGAAGTCTGTCGGACATAAGTCCTCTCGTGTGTACGGGGCTTTATCTGTGTTCACTAACTCGCCATCTACTTTCACCACATTTTCCCGTGCCTTTATTAGGGTGGGGTCTTTTAACTGTTCTGTGGCAAAATTTTCCCTGTGAACCTCAAGATCCGAAAACTCCACAGACGGCATGTTTTCATCTGAGGATGTTGGCTCCTCCCCAGTTTCTCGAGTTTCCCCTGCCAATACGGACAAGGGAAATTCAGGAGAGTCCTCACCACTCCCAGAGGAATTCTGGTCATCTTCCTGGTTTATAGGGGCACCAATGGGGGCCTCAGGACAATCCCAGAGTTCCCAGAATTTTGGAAAATCCCTTCCCACAATAGCATCATGTGGTAACTGAGACACTAACCCCACCTGATGAGAGAGGTTACCTTTGGGGGTCTCAAAAAACACTGAAGTTACAGGATACTCTCGGGTGTCCCCATGCACACAAATAACAGCCACCCTGTTCTTCCCAGAGACCTCTGTAGTAACTAATTCAGCTTTTATCAATGTTACCAGGCTACCTGAATCTAGCAACACATCAACATGTCTACCATTAATACACATTTTACATAAATGTTTCTCAGGTCCCCGAATGGCAGTGCATGCAACTGTCGCAAACAGCGACTGGCGTCTCTCCCTTATAAAGTCACATTGCATAGGCTCATCCACAACTGGGCAATTGGCTGCAATATGTCCCTCTTGCCGGCAGCGGTAGCAAATAATTTTTTTCCCTGCCTCTTGCAGTATGGGCTTCCTGGGCTGCTCCCCCAGACCTTAGGTAGAACTCCCACCCTCTCACTCTCTCCACCCTCACCCCTTGGACACCCAATGAAGACTTTACCTGCCTGCTGCCACAATATATATATATATTACAGTATATATAATTTTTTTCTTTATCGGCGTAAAACACGTACCCTGCGTTTAGAAGGGAATTTTAAGGAGAAAAACTTTTAGGAGGGAAGTTTAAGGAAAAAAAACGTACATTTAAATGCCCACCAATCCAGCCTTGTCAGTGTCCATCTGCAGCCTTGTCCAGTGTCATTTGCAGCCTTGTCATGCAGCCTTATTAGTGTCCATCTGCAGCCTTGTCAGTGTAATTTGCAGTCTTGTCATGCAGCCTTGTCAGGGTCATTTGCAGCCTTGTCATGCAGCCTTGTCAGGGTCATTTGCAGCCTTGTCATGCAGCCTTGTCAGGGTCATTTGCAGCCTTGTCATGCAGCCTTGTCAGGGTCATTTGCAGCCTTGTCATGCAGCCTTGTCAGGGTCATTTGCAGCCTTGTCATGCAGCCTTGTCAGTGTGTCTTTCAGCTTTGCCATTTAAAAATGGTGCCGCCGAGATACAGAGCAAGATGTCCTGCTTTCGGGCATTCTCGGCAGCTTTGGGCCATTCTCGGTGGCTTTCGGCCGCTCTCGGCGGCTTTCGGCTGCTGAGAACGGCCAAAAGCCACCGAGAACAGCCAAAAGCTGCTCAAAGGCAGTGGGGGATCAGCGTATAACATGCACCCACGATTGTCCCTTGATTTTAAGGGGAAAAGGTGCGTGTTATAGGCCGATAAATACGGTATATAGGTTTAAAATATATGATGTCTGAGATGTACAAATTGATCATCATATGTCCATGATAACTTTTTTTATGTTGCAGGTTGTTATCAGAGAAAAAAATTCCTTTTTGTTTTGAGCTTTGGTGGTCTACTGCTCATCTTGATGCTGTGTGCTCTCGGGATCATTCTACCAAAATGTAAGTATATCTCTGCTAATGTGATAGAGGAAAGATAAGGAGAGCTGCGCCACTAACTCTAAATGATAAAAATAGCTATATAAGTATGCAAGGAGCATATAGCATAGATGTCTAATTGCCAAAAGTGGTCGCTAAACATACATAAAGTATTCACAAAAAGATATATGTATAAATTTATATAATGTATGAAAATAAAAACCATACGTAAAAAATATATATTATAAATAAAAGTCCATTAAGATGTTCCAATATTCCAGGCGATCAGCATATCACCACCGTGATCACACGCACACTCTGAGATTCTGTGCCCGTCACCAGATAAGTAATGCGCTTACCAGATGAATGAACAATTACAGCCTTAATGGTATTTTATTCGAAGCAGAAAGGTTAGAGCATCAATCAAGGTTCTTGCATCCAGATAACTCTAAATGTGGATAGATAGCCAAATCCCAGTCTTTGGAGCTCCAATGGGTATATCATCAGTAACACCGTTAAAGAAAGAGAAATGCCTCCATAGCGTAAAAATGTCAGACAATTTATTAAAGTAAAAGAATCGCACTTACATATAACAGCTTTCAGTCGGGCAATGAAACAGAACAAAATACGTGATAGAGGTCACCTGTAGATTCTAAGATCCAATCCTTGTCAGGTAATCTATAACTGATCTGCTGTTTATATATATATATATATATATATATATATATATATAAGAAGGCCAGCATGGTGGCCTGAAATTATGGGAGGAGCCCGGAAGGGTTCTTAACCAGCCCGTTCGGTTGTGCTCCTTGTCGGTTCCTGAGCGCGATAGTTACTTTGTCACAGATCTAGGGCCGACTATTCAAGACCATTCGATAGAGTGAGTGCAGTGTTCGTGAGTTCCGTGTTCTTTAGAAGTCCTGTCTTTGTCCTCCTGTTACAGTCTGTTTTGTCATCGTGAGCGTTCGTGTATTTGTCTGAGTGTCGCAATACTCGAAAAACTTGCTGGTGTCGTACGACGCATCTGGTCCGGCTGACGCAGGTAGGGCTTCGGCTCCCATTTTCTCATTTCATGTTATTTCATGTCACTAAACTGTGATGCGTTGAACTCACAAACCACTCACTGAAATGTCACCATGGTTTTTTCAGATATTGTTGCACGCTCTTGTTCGAAAGAAGTCGTGGTCATCCGTCCATGACACCACGTCGAGCATTTCATTTTCAAAACCTCCCGCATACTGACCAAATCACTGGTCTCTATGTCCGAATCGTTCGGGTCATTTAAAAAAAAAAAAAAAAAAATCCCAAACAGACATTCTAAGGTCTAACTAACCAGAGAACGTCAATCATTTCAATCATTTCGATCATTTCAGTCATTTCGATCATTTCAACCACCTCGGTCATTTCAATCATTTCGATCATTTCAAACATTTCGATCATTTCAATCATTTCGGTCAGTTCAAACATGTCAATTACTTCAATCATTTCGATCATTTCTTTCATTTCTTTCATTTCATAAAAAGATGTGGTCACCCGTTCATGACACCACATCGAGCATTTCACTTTTCTAACCTTCCGCATACCGACCAAATCACTGGTCTCTACGTCCGAATCGTTCGGTTCATTTCGAAAATTCCCAAACAGACGCTCTAAATTCTAATCAAACCGGAGAATTTCAATCATTTCAATCATTTCGATCATTTCGATCATTTCAATCATTTCGATCGTTTCAGTCATTTCGTTCATTTCAGTCAATTCGATCATTTCAATCATTTCGATCATTTCAAACATTTCGATCATTTCAATCATTTCGATCATTTCAAGTCATTTAGATCATTTCAAATCATTTCATTTCATTTCATTTCGGTCACGAATCGCGCTCCGATTCGAATCTAGTAGCATCTCCGATGCACCGATTCGCTCCGGTGTGCCCCAGTTGTTGGCCTCATTTCAATACATGCTCCGGAGACAGAATCGTTCGCAGGTTCAGGCTCGGTTTTCGATTCTTGTCTTCGTCATGGCATATCATTTCTGGTCACTTATCACGCCCCGTTACGAATCCTGTCGCATTATACCGATGCACCGATTCGCCTCGGTACGCCCAGTTGTTTGGCCTCATTTCTATACATGCTCCGGAGACGGATTCTTTACCGAATCGGTGGCCCAATCGTTGAATCCGGTCTCTGTCATGGTGTGTCACTTATGCTCCGGTTCGAATCCTGTCGCAGATACATGCACTGATTCGTTCCGGTGTGCCCAGCTGCTTTGCCTCATTTCAGTACAGGCTTCAGAGACAGGGTTCACCGTTGATTCTTGAGCGCAGCCAGTTGATCCCCGTCTTGTCATGGGCATCATTTCGTTTTCACCTATCACGCTCCGACACGAATAAATCACGCCCGTGCACTAATTCGTCTCGGCGTGCCCCAGGTCAGGCCTCATTTCAGTACATGCTCCAGAGAACAGGGTCACTGTCGATTCTTGAGCGCAGCCATTGACCCCTGTCATGGGTATCATTTCGTTCCATCTATCACGTTCCGACATGAATAGTCACGCCTACGCTCTAATTCGTCTCGGCGTGCCCCAGGACTGGCCTCATTTCAGTACATGCTCCAGAGTCCGTTTCGTGCTCAGTCGCAAAATCACGGCATGGCGATTCGGGCCTCTATCATGACGGATTCACTCATTTCACTCATTTCACTGTCACCTCCTGCACCTCGGTTCAAACCCAGTTGTTTTACAAATTCGGGTTCTAGCCAAGGGGCCGTGCTCATTTGGCCTCATTTCACTAAATTACCTCATTTCAGTACATGCTCCAGAGTCCGGCTCGCTGTCGGTTGCGCCGGCGACACGACCAAGCCGCGCCTCTTTCATGGCAGGTTCTCTTCAAAGGTAACATTTCGTTTATGTTCGTTCGTCACCTCACGCAGTCACTGTTTAGCCATTTTTGTTTAAACAGGTCGGAACTCTCAGCAATTTTACTTTTATGTTCTTAGGTCAGTCGAGTCACAGTAGGTCCACCCTGCACCAGTTTGGATGGTGCCTTCTTAGGTAAGAAAAATATATGTGAGAGTACGGGGGAGGAGGCGCACGGAAGCAGGAGTGCCCCTCCTCTCTATTAGGTATGTATCCCATCAGAGATCACCAACGAGTGTTGTAATTAATGTCACCCTATATAGGTTCCGCTCAGAAGGAAAGTCAACCCTAAGCACAAGCTGATCCGACTAGGCCTGGACTATTCCAGCCTGTCTCTAGCCGGCAGTGAGGACCTCACAGCCCCGTTGTCCCCATCCCCAGGTTCAGAGGATGGCAGCCTGCGGTCCCTCAGGGCTTGGACCATTCCCAGGCTGACAGCGGAGTTGAGGCGTAGAAGCATTCCCTTCCCTGTGACTGCCCGGAAGGCCGAGCTCTTCAAACTCCTCTTCCCACCTCCAGCCATGACAGGCCCCAGTGTCCAGCAGGCCTCCCTGGAGTCCATCGCCTCTTCCATTTCACAACTGCATGCGCTAGTGTCTTCCCTGGCTACCTTAGTCTCCGAGGTCCAGAATAGGGTAGCGCTCCTGGAAACTCCCCTGCCCGGCTCTTCTCCTGAACCAACGGCACAGGCAGTGGCTGTTCCTCCCACAGGTACCTCAGGAGGTGGGACCATGGTTTACCCTTCCCATCTGGTTCCGGCCAATGTCAGGAAGGACATCCTGGAGGGCAAGGACGTCAATCTTGCCTTCCTGCTCATCTCCGTGCACGATCTTGCGGAGAACAAAGCGTACACATGGGGAGATGTCTCGCTGGTCCTCAAGGCCAAAGACCCCAGACTGGACAGGAAACTTTCTGTTATCAAATTTACTTTGGCTTTTGGCATGCTGAGGGACGTCCTCTGCTCTGCCTCCCCCAACAGGAGGGAGGAGCTGGACCGGTACCTCCACTTAGTGGTGGATCTGGGCTACAAATACGGTGGCTTCAGATTTTATGACTATCATCGCTCCTTTTCTGCCAGAGCAGCCGCTAGATTTCGACAGTTTCAGATGCCAACTGACTGGAGCATCGTAGACACAGAATTGTTCTGCCGCCACTTTGCGGGCTTACGTTCTCCCCTCTGTGCTATTTGTCAGTCAGCCACCCACACCGCCACTTGGTGTGCCATCTCAACGGCAGTTCGCCCCTCAGAGAACCCTTCAACCTCGGGTGCTGCTCAGGGTCAACAAGCCCCCGCACGCCTACCACAGGTAGACAAGTTTTGGCGTCCGGTCAAAACCGTAGGCGGCGCGGCGATCTGTAATAACTAGAATTTTGGGTCATGCAACTTCAGCCAATGCAGGCTGCTCCATATCTGTACCCTGTGCCAGAGGGCTCACCCCAGGCCCACATGTGAGGTGAAACAATTCAAGAAAAAATGACTAAGCCGGGTCAACGTTTCCTGGCTTAGTTTCTACCTGGCAGGTCACCCCACTCCAATGCTGTCCATCTATCTGATGCAAGGCTTCACCCAAGGTTTTCATACAGGTCTCATATCTCTTCCCCATGTGACGCATGAGTGCCGGAATCTACGATCTGCAACCTTGGACGAACCAGCCATAGACCAGCTCCTGCAAACCGAGCTAGATCGGGACTTTATGATAGGCCCTTTCACCCAGCCCCTCTTCAACACCTGGAGAGTCAGCCCTATCGGGCTTGTTAAGGGAACGTTTTCAAATAAACTAAGATTGGTTTACGACTTGTCAGTGCCTTATTCCTCTTCTGTTCCCAGTCTCAACTCCCTCATCCCCTCCGAGGAGTTTTCACTTAAGTACGCCCCAGTAGACATGGCTATCCACGCCATACTACAGACGGGTACAGGCACCTGGCTCTCCAACATTGCGGATGCGTTTAAGCTCCTCCCCATCCACCCCTCCCTTTGGTGCTGGCACGGCGTCAAGTGGAGGGACCGCTATTACTTTGCAACCAAACTGACCTTCGGGTCCAAGAGCAGTCCCTGGCTCTTTGATACTTTTGCCCAGGCACTTAAGTGGGTTCTACTACACGTAGCCCGATGTCGGGAGGTCATACATTATCTCAACGACTTCCTGTTGATCGAGCCACCCACTTCTCTGCCTGGGGACTTGGATAGATTGAGGGTAGTTTTTGGTAATCTAAATATCCCTATTGCAGAGCATAATGTCGATGGTCCAGCGCAGGCCATTACTTTTCTCGGGGTTAATTTGGATACCAATACCATGCAGGCCAGCCTACCCACGGACAAGTTATCTCGCATCAGGACTGTCCTGAGGGACTTCACCCATTCCCGGTCATGCACCAAGAAGCAGTTGCAGTCTCTCCTTGGCATGTTAAACTTCGCCATGCGCATCATACCCCAGGGTCGCTTCTTTGTTTCCCGCCTACTAGCGTTACTATCCCACACCCAGGATCCGGAGCAGGTCCTCAGCCTTGATACCGCCGCCATGGCGGATCTCTTCATGTGGGAAGAGTTTCTGTCATCTTGGAATGGTGTATCCCTGTTTATTCCGTCGGTGTCCTCTCTCTCGCCCCAGGTGGTGACCGACGCTGCCGCCTCCACGGGCTTCGCGGCAATTTTTGGCCACCTATGGCTCATAGCTCCCTGGCCTCCCCAAATTTTGGCTATACCTGTTTTTTCTGAGACATCCTCCCTGTTTGAGATATACCCCATAGTAGCAGCAGCGCATGTCTGGTATCAGGTGGCCTGGAGGGCCTTCAACCGTTTTCTGACATGCCACCATACAGAGACATCCCGCATCAAACAAATCCTGGCCTTTGTCACCTACTGTCACTCAGAACTCACTTTGTCGCACAATACGATCCGGTTATATCTAGCCAGTATTCAACACTTCACGTCGCTCCAAAACCCTTCTGAGCCCTCGGTGTTCGCCTGCCATGCGGTACGAGCCATCTTGCGCGGCATCCAGAGGCGGCAGCCGGTGTGCAGCACCAAACGCCTGCCGATCACAGGAGACGTTTTTAGGAAAATGTCAGACATCCTGGCCACGTCACCTTTTGGCCTATATTCTAGCATAGTCTTACAGGCAGCCATACACCTGGCCTTCTATGGTTTCTTACGGCCAGGAGAATTCACCTGTAGCAGTCCCATAGAACGCACGCTTCGCAAACACCACCTGGTCCATTGCGGAGATCATTTTACCCTACACCTGGCAGTCTCCAAGACACAGCAGACTGGCTCTGGTACGGATGTTCACTATTACAAAACTAATAACAGCTGGTTCCCAGTCTCTACTCTTACCCCTCTGTGGTCCCTGCTGGCCGATCAACCAGACACTAGTACACTCCTGCCGTTCCAGGCTAAACCCCTAAGTACAGCCCGGTTCATGGAACATGTTAGAATTCTACTACGCATCCTCTATCTCAACCTGGCTCAGTACTCCGGACACTCATTCCGCATCGGAGCAGCCTCAACAGCCTCCCGGCAAGGAGTCCCGGATCACGTGATCAAAAAACTGGGCAGATGGAAGTCTAACTTCTTCGCCCGCTATATCCCCAATCCACAAGTGGAGATGGCCCAGGTCCAGGCCTTTGTCAAGCTCAAATAAATCAAATCAATAAAACACAATCCCTACCTGTATGTTTTTGCCCCCTTATTTTGGTATACCGTACGTTAGACCAAGGCACACTTTCAGGTCTATTTCAAGTGGTAAGTTTTATGTTAACCCTGTTTGTCATCCTTATCCGTACCGGCCATAGGGCTCTGAACCATAAATAAGAAGGCCAGCATGGTGGCCTGAAATTATGGGAGGAGCCTGGAAGGGTATTTAACCAGCCCGTTCGGCTGTGCTCCTTGTCGGTTCCTGTGCGCGATACCCACCCTCCCATTCCCTTTCTAGGGCATTTCACAAAGCTTCATACTCTGCACAAGAGTACTCATTTCACTTCATTTCACTTTCATTTCATTTATCCTCATTTCTTATCTAGGGTATGCCCCCTTATTTTGGTATACTGTACGTTAGACCAAGGCACACTTTCAGGTCTATTTCAAGTGGTAAGTTTTATGTTAACCCTGTTTGTCATCCTTATCCGTACCGGCCATAGGGCTCTGAACCATAAATAAATATATATATATATATATATATATATATATATATATATATATATATATATATATACATATATATATATATATATATAGGATATTATTGTTGTAAGTATTATCTTTATATCTTTCTATTAAAATTCATAGATATATACTCCACATTGTATGTCTTACCATACTGCAATACAACTTTTTCTTTTATTAGACATATAACAGTTTGCTTCTATTTAACCCCGAGGAAGGAAATTAATATGTTTACCTTTATTCCCCCCCGCTTTTCCGAAACATGTTGAGATTTCTTTGTGATCATATTACCTTCATGGTTCCTCTTTTGGAGTCTATTTGTTAATCCAAGAATTAAGCAACGTTATATGCATTGGTATCCTATTTAATGATTTTAGGAATATTTATAGTATTTGTTATTTTGAAATAAAATAATTAATTTTTTATGTACACCGTCGTCTTTCATCCCTTACTCATACTCCCACCCGCACAATACCCCCAAGGGCATCCTTTTTTCACATTCGTCTCCTCATGGGATGTGGTGGGAGTTTTTTGGGAATTAACTCTTAGGCGTTTTCTCCTCTTCTCCTCTCCATTCTACATTTCATGAGAGCGAGCCTGCGCCTGCATAGCATGTCTAAGCTGGAGAAATTGAAAGACTCTTTGGTGTGGGACCTCATATTCCATACCTAATTGGGTAAAAGTTTTTAGCACATCGTTATGAAATAAGTGAGCCATATACCTCACCCCTTTAGCCTTCCATAAATCAATAGACATGTGCGCCGTCAGTAAATTTGTTTAGTTTCGTTCCGTTTTGTGTTAGAATTAATTAGTATTTCGTAATTCGTGTCTGAAATTTCATACAAAATACGAATTTTCGCTAACTTTTCATAACAATTACGAATGTTCATTATGACGAATTTATCATTATGAGGGGCTCCCACTATCCCTGTGCTGACTTCCTGGGCTTTTAACTTTTAGGTTCGTTAACTTCTTGTAACAATTACGAATGTTTGTTATGATGAATTTATCATTATGAGGGGTTCCCACTATCCCTGTGTTATACTGACTTCCTGGGTTTTTAACTTTTAGGTTCGTTAACTTTTCATAACAATTACAAATGTTCGTTAGGAATTTGATTCTGAAATTCGTAAACAAAATTTCGTATTTCGTACAAAATTCGGAAGCATAGCAATTTGTATTTCAGATCCTCCCGAATGTACGAATTTACAGAAATTCGTATGAATTTTCGTTTTGTACAAAACTAACCGCACATGTCTATAAATCAAATTCTTCCAATTTATTTAGTTCCCCACAGCTGTATTTCATACTGGAGTATATAACGTACATCCCTTAATCCTTGTAATATTTTCAATTTCCTACCAAATAATTTACCCGTTACAAAGCTTTAATCCTGTAATTGATTTCTCATTTCCAGTAAGGATATTAATGACTCTCCATGAGAGGGGAAGATGGTGATCTTGTGTTCCTACTAAGCAGGAACACAGATCTCTGTCTTCACCCAGTCAAAGCACCACCCACACAGTTAGAAAGCACTCCCAGGGAACACATTTAATAATTCTGATCGCCCCTAATGTTAACCCCTTCCCTGCCATTGTCATTAGTACAGTGACAGAGCACTTTTTTTTAACACTGATCACTGTATTGCTGTCACTGGTCCCCAAACCTTTTGATTTGTCTGCCACAATCTCGCTAAAAATCCCTAAACACTGCCGTTACTAGTAAAAACAATAAAAAAAAAAATCCATAAATATATCCCATAGTTTGTAGGAGCTTTAACTTTTGTGCAAACCAATCTTTTTTACACTTATTGTTTTTTTTTATTTGTTTTTTTTACCAAAAACATGTAGCAGAATATATATTAACCTAAATTGATGACATTTTGTTTCATAGCATAAAAATATAGTTTTTTTTTTCAAAATTGTCAGTCTTTATTTGTTTATAGCCTAAAAAATAAAAAAAAGCAGGAGGTGAGAAAATAGCACCAAAAGAAAGCTTTTTTCATGGGAACAGATATTTATTTGGGTACAGAGTCGCAACACTGCACAATTGTCAGTTAAAGTAATGCAGTGCTATATCGCAAAAAATGGCCTGGTCATTTTGGCCTGGTCACGAAGGGGGTAAACCTTCTGGGGCTGAAGTGGATAAACAGAACTATTAAAATGCTTCTAGTTGTATTTTTAGCAGCCCAAAAGGAAGAAAATATGTTTTTGATTGGGGAGCTGAGTTTATTTTCGTAAGTGCGATAATGGTAAACTAATTTATATGACTATTAGTAAGAGAAATAGTTACTTTTCTCTTTCGTATCTGTACGTTTTTTTCCCCCTAATTTTCTTTTAGAAATAGTAAAAATATCTTTTTTCTTAGATTCTTCTATGAAAACAGAAATTGAATTCTTGAAAGAGGAACAGAAAAAATTGGCATCTCTGGGTATACATTTTTTTTTTTTCAGTACTGCTATGTGGAAATAGGTTTTTGACTCATATTATTGAGTTTTATCCTTTTCATGTTATCTCCGCAGGTTCTTTCCATGTTTATAGTGAATCTCATGAAAAGTGTGCTGAAGTACGCCCCTCCAACTCCCCGTATCTGTTTGAGCTTACTGCCTCTGAATGTTTCCTAGATTCTTACTCTCAGTTTTTCCGCTGGCTCCCAAGAGGAAGGCTTATGAGCACAAAGGAGGGACTATGCATAGGTGTAGAGAACCAACGCACAAACCAGCCACTGCGACTCTATGAATGTGACAATGAAAGGGTCCTTAACTGGGTTTGTACCAATGAAACTCTTCTGGGTGTTAAAGGAGAAAAACTTTTTTTTAACTTTGGGAATAATCGAGAAAGGATCATCATGCTTTATTGGGGCACTGGTATATGGAGCCGTTGGAAAGCACGAAGCCCTGAAGGAAAGCTGCAAAATGGAACTTGTGTTCAGTGCTGTGCTTAATCATTAGACCCAACATTTTACTGAGTATTTCTTTAAAAAAATGGTTCCTTAAAGTAGAAGTTCCGCCAAAAACAAACTAACTCTAAATATACTGGCAGCCACATTCTAAGATTAATCTATCTAATCCTGTTAAGCAAAAATCGCTATACATACCTGTTCTGCAGTCGATCTGGTCCGGTCCCACTCTGAGCTGTCAGCGGCAGCTTCTGTGTAGGCGTGTGCAGGACAGGCAGCCAACAACGGAAGCCCCATAATAACTCTATGTGTGATGTCACTTCCCTGGTATTTCCCAGCTGTTGTCAGCTGTCTCTTCCACACAGGATCTGCTGCTGGAGACCATACTGGATGCAGAAAAGGTATGTACAGCAATTTTTGCTTTACAGTGTTAGATAGATTAGCCCTTGTACACACGGTCGGACATTCTGACAACCAAATCCGTTGGATTTTGTCCGTCGAATTTTGTCCGACGGATCTTGTCTGAAGCTGTTGCATACGCACGGTCGGACAAAGTTGTCGGAAAATCCGATGTTTCAGAACATGATGATGTAATTTCGTTATGATGGGTCTACGTTCAGGCTAGTAGCCAATAGCTTTGATGTAGGAATTTGATCTGAGCATGCGTGGCACTTTGTCCGATCGGAATTCTCTACACATGATCGGAGTATGTCCGATTGGAGCAGTTTGTCGGAAAATATTTCCAGCAAGTTGGAAAATTTGGTCCGACGGATATTCCGACGGAAACAGTCCGATGCATACCACACACAGTCACAATATCCGACAAAACGGTCCCATAGGACACATTCCGACGGAATCTCCGACCGTGTGTACAAGGGCTTAGAGTGTGGCTGTCAGTAGAGTTAGAGTTAGTTTTGGGCCTGAACTTTAAGTGGACTACCGCATTTATTGACTTTGTGTTTTTTTTCTACACACCTATACAATATATAGCTAAGGGTATGTGAGCACCACATCAATTTTTAATACGTGAATAAACTTAAACACACATCCATGCAAAAGTATTGGTAATTCTGCAACATAGAAAGACATTTAAAGCTGTGTTCCACCGTTTCTTACACCCACGGCCCCGCTGATAGCCGATACCCGTGCTTGTAATGTTTGGCTTTTTTTTTTGTTAAGCCACCTTGTTTTTAAATGTAAAATTCCCTTCACTTACGGCCAGAGTAGCCGCAGAGATGTACATCATGTCTTGACTCCCATTGAACCCAGGGATTGATGACACTGATATCCCAGGAATCAATGGGAGTCAATATATGACGGGCATCCTGGGCTGCCACCTCGTTATTTCTGAAATTAATACAGTGTGCCGCGCTGTGTCCTTACTGCGCCGGTGCGAGATCTGGAGGTGCATGCTGGGTATCCAGCAGCACCAAATCCCAGAAACAAGTATGAGCAGGCTTCAGATGCCGACAGTAGCAATTGCCACTGTCTGCATACCAGGAACACTGAGTTAAAGGAAAAGTCTAGCCTGAGTTTTTTAGGCTGGGCTTCTCCTAAGAGTCACAGGAGTGCAATTCGTTTCGCGCTCCTGTGACCCGTTTTCAGCGGAGAGCGGTCTGAAGTCGCTCTCCGCTGACGTCACTGAAATCAGTCCAGGCACAGCGTCATCCCGACTTCAGAAGTCTAGATCTGAGGTGCTGAGAAAGCCGCTCCCCGCCCTTCCGCAACCCAGCGCTCCAGTGAGCATGAAGGAACAGAGCAGGAGAGCTGTTGACTGACAGTCAGCAGCTCTCCTCTCGGGGAGAAATTGAGAACTGAGCCATTGGCCATGTTCGGTGGCTTGGTTCTTAGTGCAGAGATGCCGGGGGAAAGCTGCAGCATCGGTCTGATGCTGCATCCACCTACGTAAGTATGAATTTAAAAAAAAAATACTTATATTTTAACGAAGATTTATAAAGGCACATCAATTATCACACTGATAAAAGCTTACACTTTCGATTGTACTAGCAAAGAAAATCATGGAGGTGCTTTTTTAAAAAAAATTGACAAGGAGACTGGAATTCAGTTTTAAAACAGTTCTATGCATTTAATCATATGGCAACAGTTTGTGGAAGGCCCTTTTCCGTTCCAACATGACTGTGCCTTTGTGCACAAAGTCTGGTCTATAAAGACATGGTCTGATGTTTTACTGCAGAGGAGTTCAAGTATTCTGCACAGATCCTTAATCTCAACCCTAATGTGCATCTTTGTGATGAATTGGAAAATGGATTGTCTTCTCATCCAACATCAGTACCTGACTTCCCAACTGCTCTTTTGGCAAAAGGAGCATAAATTCCCACAGACACACTCCAAAATCTTGCTGAAAGCCCCCAAAGAGGAATGGAACCTGTTATAGCTGCAAAGGGTGGGAAGGGGGCAACTCTATATTAATGCTTATGGTTTGGAATGAGACATACAACAACTTTTGATGCTTTTCATTTCCTCTGTTAAAACTGTCCATTTAAAATTTAAAATTAAATTGTATTCATGGCCAAAACTTTTTTGTTTGTTTTAGGTAAAGTAGAAAATGGTTATAACTTTTTTCAGGTCTTCTTCTGCTGTCTGTGACCCATTGGGGAGCTTTGGTTTTCATTTTTTGTCTAGAAGAAAACAGGAAGTAAGAGGTAATCTTTCAGAAGTGAGGGTAAATCCCTTCGTAGGCAGTTGCTATTGGATTGTTCGACACCAAGAACAAGGCTATGGGAATTTTTCCGGCAGGCTTCACGAGGGGCAACAATGGCCTACAGCAATGGCAGGCCCATTATTAATTATTGTTCACAGCAGCACAGTTTGTTTCTTTATCTGCTTGTGCACCTTAACTGCATGGGCAGTTTTTGCAAAGGTTAACTAGTTCTTTGACCACTTCCAGTCTGGGCTAATTCTGACATTCCTACCTGTAAAGAAAGAAACACTTAGAACCCCCAAACATTCTATACATTTTTAAGCAGAAGCCCTAGACAATAAAATGGTGGGTTTTGCATATTTTTATGTTGTATTTGCACAGAGGTTTTTCAAACACAATTAACAAAAAAAACACACTTTAATGAATTCCAATGCACAAAAACACAATATAATACTCAACTGTTTGACAAACTATAAAAGATGATCTTTTACTGAGTACATAGATACCAAACATGTGAAGCTTTAAAATTGTGTATCCCATGGAACGGCGCCAAACTACAGTACCTAAAAATCTCCATAGGCAATGCTTTAAAAGCCTTTACAGGTTACCAGTTTAGAGTCACACAGGAGGTCTGGTGCTAGAATTATTGCTCTTGCTCTGAAATTTGTGGCGATCCCTCACATGTGTGGTGCAATTGCCGTTTACATATGTGTGTGGGACAAAATGTGTTTGCATCTGAGCGTAAGCATGCAGGAACAGGGGAGCTTGATATTTTGTTTTACGTTTTCTTATTTACTTTAGTTTTAAAAGTATTTTTTTACACTGTACCTTTAATTGTTTGTCTTTTTTTTTTTGCTCACATTATGTGGTCCTCCTCAGAGGGATGGCTAAATGGGTGACATCACATACATGGCCCAATGCTTTGTGGATGCAGCCCTCCTTGAATAGTGATATTCAATGTGGAGATACAGAAATAAAAAAGAGGAAGGTGCAAACACCTGGTGCATTTCCCGAGTAAAAAGGTGTTTTAATGAAAAACAATAAAACCAATAAAATACATACTCCCAAAGGTACAGAGGTAAATGGGTAGTAGCCATGAGGTATAAAGTGAAGATGCTTCAATAACCTCACGTTACAAGCATACTGACATTTTTCATGGGGCGTGCCCCCTTCCTCAGATCACAGCTGTGAGAAAGGGGGTGCACCCCCGAAATGCGTCAAAGTGCTTGTAATGTGAGGTTGTTGAAGCATCTGCACTTTATACCTCATGATTTCCTCCAATTTACATGCTGTTTACCTCTGTACTTTTGTGAGTATGCATTTTATTGGTTTTATTGTTTTTCATTAATACACCTTTTTACGTGGGTAATGCACCAGGTGTTTGCGCCTTCTCCTTTTTTGTTTCTCTCTTTCTGTTTCATCCCTGTCTGATGTGGCAGTAAGTGCTGCAGACGTCTGTTAATTCTTAAGGGTTAGAATTACTATAATGAACACTGTAAACAGTGCGTGTTTCCTTTAAACCATGTGGTGGAAGCTACTCTTTGTATGTGTAAAGGACTAATTACAGAGTTAAATGAACCTATCACTTTCAGTCTGCTGGCACTTGGATTGCTGCCCCGTGATCTAAAATATATCTGTGTAGAGACTGAAATTACCATCATCATAGGCGTTAACACACCTGGTCACATACATGGGCCAGTGTCCACTAAAGGAGGGGCTTATGCAATGCATCCAGAGGGTATTATTTTATGTTTAAATGTTTTGCCTTGACCTATATGAGGGGCAGTTTGAGTGTACTGTGCAGGTGATCCTCCTACCGGTCAAGGCCCTGCTAGTGCCAGGCTATATTGTAAAAATGGTGCATTCCAGTGTCATTGGAGGAACTGGCCTGACAGGTAAAATTCCCTGTTTGCATGGGGGCACTATTGAGTACTGACTAGTTCTAGTGTCAATTTCCACTGCCTGTGGCACAGTCACACAAGAGGTTTGGGTGGTAAAACACATGGTAAAAATGTTTTATATTTTTTGGAACTCTGAAAGAAATGAACTAACCGTACAGCCCAGTGACTTGGAGAAATGTGACATTTCCTGGCTCCTGCAAAATAGGAATCATACAGAACTGCAGTCACAAAAATTAATTGATTATGATGAGGTGGATTATGACAACAATCTTCCAGGCCTACACACCAGGCTGATTTCTGAGGGAAGGAGTGGAGGAAGGGGACTTTCTCATTACAGGCCATGGTCGGTGAAGATTATAAGGAGACTCTTTCAAATCCAGCCTATGCCGATTTGGATGTGTCAAGGGGAGCATTTGGCACCTCACGATAACGGGTTACTTTTTTTTTAATAGAGTGTCACATATGCCTCTTGTTGACAAGAGGTTTCCTAAGTTACTGTTGTTAATAGAGTCTCACATATGCCTCATGCTGACAAGAGTGTCAGGTCACCTTGAGGCGAGGTGACAGGTGCACACCGTAGGGATCCGGAGTGCACCACAAGGTTGTGGACCCTACGGCTGACTGCTGTAGACGGGGGACAGATCCCACTGGGGATAGAGCATGAGATTCCCTGGGGCGCGGAGTCTAAGAGCCAGCAGGTGTTCACCAGAGCCTCCAGTGGTGAGGATGGACTTGGCTGCAACTGGCTCCAGGTCGCGACCCCCAGGGTCCCCCAGCTCACACCCACAGTAGGCAACAGGAGGATAGGGATGAGGGACAAAGCCAAGGTCGGGGCCACAAGCAGACAAGAATAGTCGGGTACACGCCAAAAGATAAGGATCACAGGCAAACAAGGATAGTCAAGACACGCCAAAGTCGGTAATGGAAAACAGTAGCAGAGCACACGGCAGGAAAGCAGAAGCTAACACACAAAGAATACACAATGGTTGATCAGCACTGAGGCCTGCAGTGCACAGGTTAATATAGGGCTCCCTGATAGGGCCTGGGGTGGAGCCATGCTTAGAGGAGAGGTTATAAAAACCACCAGGTGGAAATGGCTGGCTTCTTAGTCTGAAGACATGGGGGAAGGTAAGCAAACACAGGAAGATCACTGCATAACCATGACAAAGAGGTTTCCTAAGTTTGCAGGTATTTGTGATTTAGCTCACAATGAAGTACTGTGAGGACACTTGGGTGTTGAGAAGATGGAGGAGTGGCTAACTGGTATTACTGGCTGAAATTGAAGGCTGAAGTTAAGAGATTTGGTGCTTCCTGTCCCACTTACTAGTTGGTCCTAATGAATTTAGCATAGATGTCCCAAGGCTGTTACTCATAGTTCCAAGCACACTAGGCTTAAAAATGCCAGTTCCCTTGGCAGAAAAAAAATGCTCATACAGACATTTTTTGTACAAATGTTAAGGCGTGTTTAGGAGTGTTTAAAGTTTTTTTTTTTTCTGACAGAAAGCTCCAATCAAGAACTACTGTTTCTACAAGCAAAACACAAAGCTCCTGTAGAAGCAGTTTTTTAAGCCACTCTGTATGGCATGAGACATGATAAGTTGAGACCATTTCTCACAAAACAATAATAATGTGATATCATTCATGAAGTAACCTCTCCAGAATGCTAAGGAGGCACAAAGAAGAGGGAACAACCGGCCAGTCAACGTTAGGCAATTTCAGGTTGGGGACCAGGGGGCTGTACTAATGCCAAAAGAGGGGAGTAAATTCCTAGCCAAAGATCAAGAACCATTTGAGGTCATAGAAATGGTAGGGGAAGTTTACTACAGGGTACATCAACCCATAAAGAGAAAACCCTACCAGATTTCCCAGGAACAGCTGTCTGCTCTGGTTGATGCCAATCTAAGATTCCTGGTGAACATTGACCAGAGTAAGATTGCTACTACCCGGCCTAGTTCTCAAATTAAGGAAAGTTCATACAGAGAGATAAGGAAATCTTTTCAGACCTGCCCACTCTTACAAATTTCAAATTAAACATGACATTGAACCACATAAGAAAGGTTGTGTAAAATTGTATTGCGTTCTGGAAGCTCATAAAAAGGCTGTATCCAAATCAAAATGCTACAACTCAATGTCGTTGAGGATTGAAGAATTGCAGAATGAATGGTCAAGCCCAATTGTAATTTTACCAAAGCACAATGACACCCTGCAATTCTGCAATAACTTTAGAAAACTCAATAAAGTGTCTAAGTTTGAAGCTTTATCAAGGACAACACCTCTGAGTGAAGATTACCACCACCAACAGAGAGCGCTTACCAAAACATTAACCTCACATTATAAGGGGTTTAATCCACATTGGTCTTTACTAAGCCCCGACACAGCATTCAGTGACATTGTTGGATGACATCAAATTACCTCCACTCCACTTTCTCTGCAGGTGTGGGTTGCTCACCTCAGTTTCCAGATGTGAATAACAGCAAAGGTAAATAATATGTTAAAGCTAGTATGAATATTTAATAAGATGATTAATAATATTTTAATAATATTTTACCTCCCGAAAATGTGTGTACAATAAATCGGACAGAGACTAACCATGTACAGAATGCAGGAATACATGAAAATGTGTCCCAAGATTCTCTTAGTTGTCCAAACTGTGAGATTTTTGGTAATTACATTGAGAATCTTGAAGACCAATTAGAACAAAATGATAGTAGACAGATTGCTGTAATAACTACAGATGACAAAAAGACTGAATCCAAGTTAAAGCTACAACCTTCTTATATTCCCCAAAGTTTGGAAATGGAGAATGATGCTACTGATAAAACAGAAATGAAACATAAAAACTTATTATGTAGAACTGCAAAACTAAAATTGCAAATACATGGCCAACTTCTGAAAGTTTTAAAAGACATTCCTGTTTATGATTTTGAGGAAAACGTGTTTTCTAATTGGGATTTATTTGAGATGTATGCGGATCGTTTTATTCTGTCAAATGGTCAACGCAATCTCATATTTAAGCTGTGGGTTCCTGTTAATTTTGCTAAACTAATTAATTCACCTAAATCAAAAAAACTGGTATGATCAACAAATGTGCCCCGTTTCCTTCTCAAACCACCACTGCGCACAGACTAAACAACTATGTATAACAAACTAAGCAGCTGCTTTAACCACTTAACAACCGGCCCATAGCCGAATGACGGCTACTGGGCGGTTGTTTAACTCTGGGAGGCCGTCATATGACGTCCTCCCAGAATTCCGCTCTTGCGCGCCCCCTGGGGCGCGCACTCGAGTGCATCCATGACAGCCGGGTCCACAGGATCACGGAATCATGGATCACAGAAAACGTCCGCTCATCGCGGCCGTTTACCATGTGATCGCTCCGTCAAATGATGGAGTGATCACTTGTAAACAAACTGGCGTCATGTTATGACGCCAGTTCCTCCGATCGGTACAGTGGAGGGGGAAGAGATCGGTGTCAGCAGCGCTGTGGGCAGCATCTGCAGTGCCCACATCGCTGCTCACTGAAATTTAACCCCTCAATTCCCTGACAATACTCTGCAATACCAGCCAATACTCTGCAATGCCAGCTAATACTCTGCAATACCCACCAATACTCTGCAATGCCAGCTTATACTCTGCAATACCCACCAATACTCTGCAATACCCGCGAATACACTGCAATACCCTGTCAATACTCTGCAGTACCCTGCCAATAATCTACAGTACCCGCCAATACTCTACAGTACCCGCAATACCTGCCAATACTCTACAATACCAGCTAATACTCTGCCATACCCGCCAATACTCTGCAATACCAGCTAATACTCTGCAATACCAGCTAATACTCTGCAATACCCGCTAATACTCTGCAGTACCCGCCAATACTCTGCAGTGCCTGCCAATACTCTGCAATGCCGCCAATACTCTGCAATGCCGCCAATACTCTGCAGTACCCTGCCAATACTCTGCAGTACCCTGCCAATACTCTGCAATACCCACCAATATTTTTTAAAATTTTAGTTTAAATAGGACCAGTGACTTAACTAGTGATATATATACATGTGTGTTAATGCAGGTGTATTCCCCTGCATGTAGACATGATCCATGTAAGTGGGTCAGATGTTATTAAGTTGTAAGGCATCATGAATGCATTAATTATATCCATCTCATGTGTGGTATTTAGTTCTCCTTAATGGAGATATAGATACCAATAAAATCCATTTCCAATCTGTTCGTTTTAAGTCTGTAGGTCACCCCCCTTCTCCAATGCATGCAGCATTTGATACAATATAACAATAGAAATTGGGTGGATAGAGGAAAGGCTGCACTATGGAGAGAGGGCCCTACACATACCGATGCAGATTGACATGTTGAGAGCGACTTCCTCTGTGGAAATTCTCCGCTGCCATTCACTACCGATATCTGTATAGATTAAAATTCTGTTTTTTATTTTTGTGAAATTGAGCTTCAGATTGTTGGAGTGATTTTTACATATAATTTTAAACGTTTGTTAGATTGTATCATGGATTGACTCTGTATTAATGAGCAGTGTGAACTGAAGCATTGATGGAATGGGGACACAGGTGATGCGCATGTGCGGTGATTACACACTGCCCATTGAGAGCAGTTTGGGGAAAATAAAAGTCAGTTTGTCTTGCCTAGTGACCAGTTCCATGATTAAGTAAATTGTATGACGAAACATGTCGGATTTTGGCTACTAGGCGAAAGAGAGTGGTACATATAGGATGCTGAACATCTTACATTGATCCTTGCAAAGTGGCAGTACAGTTAAGGAGTGGTGAGGGACTATCCATCATTCCCGCATATCTGCCGTGACCACCTATGCTTCAGTATGAGCTATTCAAGAGTGCTGTGACTTTTTATATTTGACGTGTTCATTCATCCTTTGATGTGAGTGCAATGTGAGAGGTTACTTATGTGTGATTAAAAAGTTTTATACTGTATCACGCTATGGAAGCAAATCTTTTCTTTGTTGCATGAGAGCATCTATGGGAACAGCCGTGGCATCTATGGGAACAGTCGTGGCATCTATAAGAACAGTCGTGGCATCTATGGGAACAGCAGTGGCATCAGCCCTGTATTCCGAATTGGAAATTTGGATATCCCATTTAAACCCTGTAAAGGGGAAAAGCGTATCCAGCCAAACACGAAAGTGTGAGGCATAAACAGCGGGTGAGTGTAACCACATAAGGGGAGAGGAGTCACATCTAGAGCGGTGTGGTGGAGGAGTGTAGATGCAATTTGCTTTTTATTCAAGAGATACTGGTTAAAGTTTTTTTCACTATTTCATTATTTGGATTATGATCTGAAGATTCAATGTATGGACTATGATTTCACTGGGTTACATTATATTATGTTCTCAGGAAGTTTCACAGTGGTGATTGTCACAATTGTTTTAGGAAGTGGACATTGTCTGATAGAACTTGAACAATTCACTTGATTCTCGTTCTCTGTTTATTTATTTTCAGTGTTGAACAATATTTAATCACAGGGTGATTTGTTTCAATAGACTGTATGTATTTGCCATCACTATTCATCTGGTGACATGCACTATATAATAATTTGTGTTAATTGATTTTGATACAAGTTACTTTTTTTATTTTATTTTATCTATTTCTGTATGCACAGGGCAGGGTTTGCACAGTGAAGTAACATTTAGTAATTCATGTTCACTGGAGTGAACCTATAGTATTTAATATTTTTTAATTCACTAGTGTGGATTTATATTATATTTAGCGCTGCTTATTCTATCATTTAGATTAGGATTATTGTACACATTTTGTTTTTATAAAGTAGCAGCTTAGTTTAAAGTTTGGGCTGAGTGCAGTGGTGATACACAGTAGATGGGGAAAGAGTGAGTGTATCTTAGTTTTACAATTCTACTGCTAGACAGGTATCTAATGTAACATTTGAAATACCTGGACTAGTGAAAACTAATATTGACATTTGGGTCTGTCACGATGCAGAGAATATACTTGGCATTGATGTAATCAATAAACAAAAGCGGGTGATTGATTTGGCTAATAAAAGTATTTGGAAAGATCCATCTAGTCCCAAATCAGTGCTTATTGATCCCTCTGTATACAGTAATGTTGGTTCCATTACAAATATGTCTACAGAACAAATATGGCCTGAAATTGATTACTTCAAAGAAAGTAGTACAATGTTTTCCAAGTTTGTGGTTGAAAAAAATATTAAACAAAATATTAGACAAGTGCAGAGTGAAATATTTCATTTCGGGAATTTCGTTTTCGTCCGAAAAATAAATTTATTTAGTTATTCCTGAAATTCGTTTTTATTTATTTCGTTTTTTGGTTCAAAAATTGCATTCATCTGAAAATCCACGTGAATTACGGTCGAATCTGTCTTTGAAGGCTTATGGTGTCTGTCGAATGTATAAAGAAGATTCGACGGAGCTAGTATATAGCATACTTCGTGTGAACTTTAGAACCCTATTAAAGCCTATGGGACTCCAATGTTCAAAATCTAAAGTGCTAATTTTAAAGGCTAATATGCAAGTTACTGTCCTAAAAAGTGTTTGGGGACCTGAGTCCTGCCCCAGGGTACATGTATTAATGCAAAAAAAAGTTTTAAAAACAGCCGTTTTTTCGGGAGCAGTGATTTTAATAATGATTAAAGTGAAATAATAAAAGTGTAATATTCCTTTAAATTTCGTACCTGGGGGGTGTCTATAGTATGCCTGTGAAGGGGCGCATGTTTCCCATGCTTAGAACTGTCCCTGCACAAAGTGTCATTTCTGCAGGAAAAAAAGTCATTTAAAATCACTCGCGGCTATAATGAATTGTCGGCTCCCGTAATACAGAAAACACTCATTGAAAGTCATTGATAAAAATAAATAAATAAATAAATAAAAAAGCATGGGGTTCCCCCAAATTCAATTACCAGGCCCTTCAGGTCTGGCATGGATATTAAGGGGAACCCCGTGTCAAATTTTTAAAAAAGCATTAGCACTTTAGAATCTTTTCTCTCTGTCAAATCTTTTCTCTCTATGTCGAATATTTTCTCTGTCAATTATTTTCTCTATATAATCTTGGACTAATAGAGGTAAGGTTAGGCACATTCGAATACAGGTTCAATAGAATTGAATAACAGATTGTTACTAGAAAGGGGGGGAAATGGATACGAGATATCAGAAAACACTTTGTGGCTAATTAGTGGATATCTCAAGTGTATCGATATAAGAAAGGTGCCATCATCCTTAATGAATAGAAATTACAACAAGAATGGGTAAGGACTTTGGGATTTTAGAGGCACCAGTATAAATTCAACAGATTGAAAATGTAATCAGTAAGTATTCTTAATATATAAATTTATTCCAAAAAAGAAAAATATACAGGATAGGAAGAGTTAAAAAGATTTTTTGACACAAGGAATATGTCCACACATATGGAAATCTACATCAGATACACATCGCAATCCATAAAATACAAAAAATCAAAAATTCAAGATCTATACAGGAGAACTAGTCACCCAACGGTAGAACAAATAGATCGATGTAGATGGGTGCTATAGTGAAGAGCTGATGCAGGATCCACAGAAATTGCCCGACATGTTTCGCGTTGTTAGGGAAACACTTCGTCTGGGGCGTAATTAAAAACACCCAAAACTTTCTGTAGGTGGCGCTGATAGTACACAATGGAGATAGTAATGTTTATGTAGTGTAGTGACTGATTCATATAGGTAGAGCACATTCAACAGGTGAAATCTATGCCAGCCAGAAAGGTAGGGAGAATACTGATGTCCTTGTTTAATTATTTATTGTTAATGCAGTAGGGTAGAGCTGCATAAGCCAAGTATTATATGTGTACTGGCGTGAGACATCCGCCATACACATGTACTGCTCAGCTGGTGCCTCTAAAATCCCAAAGTCCCTACCCATTCTTGTTGTAATTGTCAGAGTCAGATCGACTCTCCTATTCTATATCGAACTGTTATAACAACAAAAATGAAAATAAAGCATTTATTTATGTTGGATCTTTCGTTTTTCGGATTCTGCACTTTCGTTATCGTTTGTCAAAACAAAAACGAAAATACCTGAAATTCGGACGAAAATGCATTGGGACGAAAATGAATGCACATGTCTACAAAATATTGCCTGGGTGGTTATGGATTTCTTCTATTTATTTCATATATGTATTAACCACTTGCCCACCGGCTCACTCCGATATACGTCAGCAGAAGGGCACGTACAGGCAGATTAACGTACCTGTACATTGCCCTTTAAGAAGCGGTTTACAGGCGCGTGTGCTCCCGACATGACCTCCGTGAGTGTGATCGCAGAATACCCGGGATCGTCTCATGTAGAGGAAGAACGGGGAAATGCTTGTTTACATCAGCTGCCTAGTGACACTGACACTAATCACAGTTCCCTGTAATCGGGAGCGGTGATCAGTGTTGTGTCACACATAGCCCCTCCCCCCCACAGTTAGAATCACTCCCTAGAACACACTTAACCCCTACGGTGCCACCTAGTGGTTAACCCCTTCACTGCCAGTCACATTTACACCTTATTAAATGCATTTTTAATTGCACTGATTGCTCTATGAATGTGAATGGTCCCAAAATTGCACCAAAAGTGTCAGATCTGTCCGCCATAATGTCGCAGTCACAATAAAAATCGCTGATCACTGCCATTACTAGTAAAAAAAATATATATATAAATAAAAATGCCATAAAACTATCCCCTATTTTGTAGACGCTATAACTTTTGTGCAAACCAATCAATAAATGCTTATTGCATTTTTTTTACCAAAAATATGTAGAAGAATATGTATCAGCCTAAACTGAGGGGAAAAAAATGTATATTTTTTTGGGGGATATTTATTATAGCAAAAAGTAAAAAATAATGCGTTTTTTTCAAAATTGTTGCTATTTTTTTGTTTATAGCGCAATAAATAAAAACTGCAGAGGTGATCAAATACCACCAAAAAAAAGCTCTATTTGTGGGGAAAAAGGGTCGTCAATTTTGTTTGAGAGCCACGTTGCACGACTGCGCAACTGTCAGTTAAAGCGACGCAGTGCCGAATCACAAAAAGTGCTCTGGTCTTTGGGCAGCCAAATGGTCCGGGGCTTAAGTGGTTAACTTGTCTATTCCTATAGTTAGCTAGTCTATTAAAACTCTGATAATGTTCTGTTGATAGTACAATGATATAAAGTTAGCTATGAAAACAAATACACTGTTTAGTAAAACAACGTCTTATTTATTTCCCAAGAAAATAAGAAATGCTAGAATAAAAACACTAAAAGAAAATATTACAGAGCACAGTAAGGTTGTGCCCTACATTATGTCTTGTCAGCTGGGCTCAAAATGGTAATGGAGAGAGCCATGTGGCACGAGAGCCATCAGGCAAGTGAGCCAAGAGCAGAAAGGGTCGATTTCCCTTCTATGTGAACTTTTTAAACTCCATCCATACACCATCTAGACCCAACCCCATTGCCAGCCCATCTAGGTTTTTGACAAAATCAAAGTATTTCTCTCTGTCCTGCTGTATTGGCCTCTAGGGGCAGCATTTGTCCATGTATCATCGTTATGTGACCTGGGTCATCTTCAGTGGTTGCAGCCGTTGTTCTCTTTCAAGCCTGGAATCACACGTTACAATCTTTATAACACCAGTTGGTCAGGAGCCAAACACACACAAACACACACACACACGGCTAACCAATCTTCAGTTAATTACACATACAGTGGTCTTATTCATGTACACTTTGACTAGTGCTAGACAGGTGAATCCCTCTTAGAAAAATACTACGTCACTTCCTCCAGCCATCTTGGAAGATGCAGATTGCATGAAGGAGACAGCATGGAGACAGAAGGTATCAGCCATGAAGCACACATGCTTCATAAGCTTATTATAGCTTTATAACTATTTATTCTATTTCATATATTTTTACCTACACTGAACTGAACTGTTATACTTTTGCATTGTGTCTATGATGCCAACTGTGTGACAATTAACTCACACTTTGTTTTTAAGTCAGTCTGACTATTAAAGTCGAAGTAAACCTAATTGTTTTTTTTTTATGTCATAATGTAGAGTATACGATTTCCTATCATTTGAGCCCCGTCTTGACACAAAGAGCTAATCCAGCTCTGAGCAATCCTCTTTTATTGTTCAGTGAGATAAATCTTGACAAACAGAGAAAAACTTTGTCAAATCCTCCCCCTTGCTGTGAGTGACAGGTGATTTACATATCTCATGCACTAGCCTAAGAGACATGCATTATTTTTTAATTCCCTCCCATTCCTTTCTTCTGCTGCTCTGCAAGGATTGGCTGTTCCACACCTCAGCATGATTTGGCATACTGAAGTCATGTGGGGACTTTTCTGGGTTTTGACTGAATGTTAGTGATCATAGCAAAAGTTCAGTTTAAGAAATACACAGGAGAAAATTCATGTTGATAAGGGGAATGTAGAGGTGGGCGTGGAGTCTACTGACATCACGACTCCACCCACTGAGCCCTGCAAAACAGACCCACCCACAAAATCTGCAGTTTTTCAGGTCCCATAGCAGACAGAGGGGACATTTGGCAGATGAGTATACATGCAGGAGGCATGTATATCCTTCTAGATAACCAATATTGCAGTAGTTTAGAAAGAATGAGAGTGGGTTTATATCCACTTTAATGTTATTCATCCAGAAACGCCTTGAGATACAAAAATATTAGATATTATTATTCAGGGCCTCATCCTCACAACCATGGGCAGGGGGGCTTATCGGAATCTGTCCGAATGAGTATGGAGTACATTTTACCGGTACTCATTCACCAACAAAAACTGTCAAAAATCAATCAACGACACAGAGACAATTTTTCACAAGTCATTTATTAAAAAGCCCCCCAAAGTAAATCCAGCGTCAATCACAATGAATGCTCTTGACCCAAGAAAAAAAGAAAAATAAAATGAAAAATTTTTTGCACTCGATACTGGCTCCTGCCGTCTGACAGCTCCGCCACAAAATAAACTAAGGGGCAGGGCCACCCGTGATGTCACCAGGTGACCCCCAGCCCCTCCCCCATGTGACATTATTGACCAGGACATGCAGCGGGAGGTGGGCGGGATGAGCTGTCAGATGGCGGGAGCCAGCATCGGATGAGGATTCTTTCCATTGCCTTGCCCAAGGTGCTGACAAACCACACTACGCCACTAGTCTGTGTGAAGGTCTGTGAGACTACAAACTTTGGTTTATATAGTTTAAAAAGGATCAGTCCTGAATCTGATGTACAGATGGCCCTAAAATGCCAGGACAGTACAAATACCCCTCAAATAATACCTTTTTGGAAAGTAGACACCCCATGTATTTAGTAAGAGGAATGGTGAGTTTTTTTTTTTAAATATAATTTTTTGTCACAATTTTTTGGAAAATAAAAAAATTCAGGTTTTTTTCACATTTTATTCTTAAGTCACCAGAGCAGTACAGTGCCATCATATGACTGGTGTGGTGGTGATCAGGGACACTGGTAACAGAAGGCTTAATTCACGAAGTGGTATTTTCCTCTTTGGAAAATAGCTCATAGTGTTTTAAAAAAAAAAAAATTGAACTTCACAAAAAAAATCCTACTAAAATAAGGAATGCAGTATTTTTGGAAAGTGTGCAGTACTGTATATATCTCATGAAACCATTCAGTATTTTAACTCATGCGAAATTCAGTGGGATGGATACATTGGAAAAGGATTAGAACCCCTGTCAGTTTTTATTGCTAATAAAAAGGTAAAATGGTTTAAACCGTAGAAATATGCCAACTCACTAAGTCAGTGTGGTCCCTGCAGCAGATGTATAACTACAAAAGAAAAAAGATGACTAGAATACCAGCCAAAGAGAAGCAGCTTTCACCGGACACACATGGTTTATCAAAAACAACTAAGTTAAATTAGATACATACAAAATATCTTTATAAATGTCAAATATTGAATAAAATTAGTATCAAAAATGTACACACATATATAACACAATTTTTGTGCTTTTTAGTTTATATCGCAAAAAATAAAAAACCCAGTGGAGATCGAACACTACCAAATAAAAGCTCTATTTGTTTAAAAAAAAATGATATAAATTTAGTTTGGGTACAGTGTTGCATGACCACGCAATCACCAGTTAAAGTAGCGTAGTGCTGAATAGCAAAAAATGGCCTGGCCATGCAGGAGTAAAATCTTCCACAGGGCAAGTGGTTTAACCAGTTCCCGACCGGCGCACGCCGATGTACGTCGGCAGAATGTCACGGGTAGGCATATTGGCGTACAGGTACGTCCATTTTTATATGCCGCCATGCCATCGCGTGCGTGCCGCCGGTGGTGCGCTCGCGTGCCTGTCGGGACCCCTGTGAGTCTGGTTGTGGGTACCCGCGATCGTCTCACGGGGAGGCTGAACGAGGAAATGCCGTTGTAAACAGCATCTCCCCGTTCTGCCTAGCAACAAGTGACGCTGATCTCTGCTCCATGTGATTGGAGCAGAGATCAGTGTTCCCTAACACAAAGCCCAGCCCCCCACAGTTAGTAACACGCCCCTAGGAACACTTAACCCCTACACTGCCACCCCCCTGGTTAACCCCTTCACTGCCAGTGTCATTTACACAGGAATCACTGCATTTGTATAGCACTGCTTGCTGTATAAATGACAATGGTCCCAAAAATGTGTCAAAAATGTCCGATGTGTCTGCCATAATGTCGCAGTCACAATAAAAATTGCTGAGCGCTGCCATTACTAGTAAAAAAAAAATTATTAATAAAAATTTGATAAAACTATCCCCTATTTTGTAAACGCTATAACTTTTGCGCAAACCAATCAATAATCGCTTATTGAATTTTTTTTTTACCAAAATGTGTGGAAGAATACGTATCGGCCTGAACTGAGGGGAAACATTTTTTTTATATACTTTTGGGGGCTATTTATTATAACAAAAAGTAAAATAAAATGAGGTTTTTTCAAAATTGTCGCTCTATTTTTGTTTATAGCGCAAAAAATAAAAATCGCAGGGGTGATCAAATACCACCAAAAGAAAGCTCTATTTGTGGAAAAAAAAAAGACGTCAATTTTGTTTGGGAGCCATGTCGCACGGCCGCGCAATTGTCAGTTAAAACAACACAGTGCGAATCGCAAACAGTGGTCTGGTCTTAAGCCAGCAAAATGGTCGGGTCTGAAAGTGGTTAAGTAAATCTAAAGGAAAAACGTTTTTTCTTTTTTAGCTTTGGATAGGATGGAGAGGTATTAGATCACCCATTAGGTTTTTATTGCAATTTGTGTCCCCCTTAGAGAGATTCACCCTCTCTGTTTATTCTGTTTACAATTATCATTGAAAGTGAAACTAAAAGAAAAACCCACATTTTGGGTTGTCCCCGGAAAAGTAATAAAGGGGAAATCTTCCAAAGGGGACACCAGTGACCTGGGAGGCCACAAGGGATTCCCTTCATTTTCAGGGATTTCCTCTCACTTAAAGTGGAGGGCCACCCTAAAAAAAAAAAAAGCATTAATATTCTGAAAAAAATATAGAAAAAAAACATTTGAAAAAAAAAATATTTTTTACCTGTCCAGAAATCCCTGTTGCTAGGCAGTCTTCCTAATCTGCCTTCTTCCTGCTCCTCTGTGATCTTTGGTCTTCTCCCCTCCTTTGCGTTGTCTTCTGGGTAATGGGGAGCGCTGTGTTCTGGGAACTGTGTGTTCCCTAACACAGTGCGTCCCATTCACAAAGCGCCGCGCGACTCGTGCTTGCGCAGTAGGAAATGGGCAGTGAAGCCGCAAGGCTCCACTGCCTGTTTCCCTTAGTTGGAATGGCAGCGCTGGGACCCGAGAGCCGAGGGACATGTCAGCCTCAGCGGCCGACATCGTGGGCGCCCTGGAAAGGTAAGTCTCCTTATTAAAAGTCAGCAGCTACTTTTGTTTCAGCTGCTGACTTTGACATTTTTTTTTTAGGGCTGAAACACCGCTTAAATTTTTTGGCAATGGCTCAGGAAGTGAAGGGAAATCTCCCCACACAGATGGGGAAATAAAGACAGGGGTTCTAATCCTCCATTACTCTATTCAAAATTAAAAAGATAGTTTTGCCTTTAGTTACACTTTAACCAGTTGCCGACCGCCGCATGCCGATGTACGTCGGTACAATGGCACGGGCAGGCATAAGGACATACATGTACGTCCCTTGCCTCCCGCGGGTCGGGGGCCCGATCGGGCCCCCGCCCGGTGCCTGCGGCGGTCGGTATTCGTTCGGGAGCGATCCCGGACGAGGGGACGGCCATTCATTCATGGCCACCCCCTCGCGATCGCTCCCGACTAATAGAAATCCCCGGTGACATCACTTCCTCTCCTGTAATGTAAACACAGGAGAGGAAGTGATGTATTCTCTCCTCCGTGTCGGTATTTTTCGTTCCGACACGGAGGAGAGCGGATCAGTAAGTTGCACCAACACTCACACACACAGTAGAACATGCCAGGCACACTCACACCCCCCCTTTACCCCCCGATCACCCCCCCAATTACCCCTGCCCCCCAGTCACAGTGACACCAATGTCATTTTTTTTTTTTTTTTGTATTGGTGTCATTTGTGACTGTAATAACTGTTAGGGCAGTTAGAGTTAGCCCCCTTTAGTTCTAATGTACCCCCCTAACCCCCCCAATAAAGGTTTAACCCCGTGATCACCCCCCGTCGCCAGTGTCACTAAGGCTGGGTTCACATTGCAGCGGTTTATGAGAACGAATGTGATTCGCACCGCACTGCAGTGCAAATCACATCCGATCTCTGTGCGATTCGAGTTCAGCCATTCGCCGCACCCGCCGCACCCGCCACACCCGCCGCACCCGCCGCAAATTCGCACGGGACCCTTTTTTTGGCCCGCAGCAGAATCGGATCGCATGGGTGTTCACACCATGCGATCCGAGTTTGCAGATCGCACTGCGATATGCGAACTGATCTGGGGGTGTCAGTAACATTTCACTGACACTCCCAGCAGTTCGCATAGGGCAGTGTGAACTGCCGCCGGGAGGCATGCGATGCGGGAACCCGCCGCGGATTCGCGGCGTTTCCGCATCGCTCCAGTGTGAACCCAGCCTAATAAGCGATCATTTTTCTGATCGCCGTATTAGTGTCACAGGTGACGCTAGTTAGGCAGGTAGGTATTTAGGTTCGCCGCAGCTTTTTATAGCGCCAGGGACCCCCATATACTACCGCATAAAGCCCCCTGATTGCCCCCTAGTTAACCCTTTCACCAGTGATCACCATATAACTGTTACAGGTGACGCTGGTTGGTTAGTTTTTTATAGTTTCAGGGCACCCGCCATTTATTACCTAATAAAGGTTTAACCCCCTGATCACCCGGCGGGTGTCATTTGTGACTAATAACTGTTAGGGCAGTTAGGGTTAGCCCCCTTTAGTTCTAAGGTACCCCCCTAACCCCCCCAATAAAGGTTTAACCCCGTGATCACCCCCCGTCGCCAGTGTCACTAAGGCTGGGTTCACATTGCAGCGGTTTATGAGAACGGATGTGATTCGCACCGCACTGCAGTGCAAATCACATCCGATCTCTGTGCGATTCGAGTTCAGCCATTCGCCGCACCCGCCGCACCCGCCGCAAATTCGCACGGGACCCTTTTTTTGGCCCGCAGCAGAATCGGATCGCATGGGTGTTCACACCATGCGATCCGAGTTTGCAGATCGCACTGCGATATGCGAACTGATCTGGGGGTGTCAGTAACATTTCACTGACACTCCCAGCAGTTCGCATAGGGCAGTGTGAACTGCCGCCGGGAGGCATGCGATGCGGGAACCCGCCGCGCATTCGTGGCGTTCCCGCATCGCTCCAGTGTGAACCCAGCCTAATAAGCGATCGTTTTTCTGATCGCTGTATTAGTGTCACAGGTGACGCTAGTTAGGCAGGTAGGTATTTAGGTTCGCTGCAGCTTTTTATAGCGCCAGGGACCCCCATATACTACCGCATAAAGCCCCCTAATTGCCCCCTAGTTAACCCTTTCACCAGTGATCACCATATAACTGTTACAGGTGACGCTGGTTGGTTAGTTATTTTTTTATAGTTTCAGGGCACCCGCCATTTATTACCTAGTCTCACTAGTGTACCCTTAAATTTAGGGGTGTCTACTTTCCAAAATGGGGTCATTTGGGGGGGGTTTGTGCCATCTTGGCATTTTATGGCCTTCAAAACTGTAACGCCCTTAGAAAGCCTGAAGGCGGTGCTTGGTTTTCGGGGCCCCGTACGCGGCTAGGCTCCCAAAAAGTCCCACATATGTGGTATCCCCATACTCAGGAGAAGCAGCAGAATTTATTTTGGGGTGTCATTTCACATATGCCCATGGCATGCGTGAGCAATATATCATTTAGTGACAACTTTGTTAAAAAAAAAAAAAAAAAAAAAAAGTTTGTAATTTTCCCGCAACTTGTGGCAAAATATAAAATATTCCATGAACTCAACATGCCTCTCAGCAAATAGCTTGGGGTGTCTACTTTCTAAAATGGGGTCATTTGTGGGGGTTTTGTGCCATCTTGGCATTTTATGGCCTTCAAAACTGTAATAGGTAGTGAGAAGTGAACTCAAAAATTTACGCCCTTAGAAAGCCTGAAGGCGGTGCTTGGTTTTCGGGGCCCCGTACGCGGCTAGGCTCCCAAAAAGTCCCACATATGTGGTATCCCCATACTCAGGAGAAGCAGCAGAATTTATTTTGGGGTGTCATTTCACATATGCCCATGGCATGCATGAGCAATATATCATTTAGTGACAACTTTGTTAAAAAAAAAAAAAAAAAAAAAAAGTTTGTAATTTTCCCGCAACTTGTGGCAAAATATAAAATATTCCATGGACTCAACATGCCTCTCAGCAAATAGCTTGGGGTGTCTACTTTCTAAAATGGGGTCATTTGTGGGGGTTTTGTGCCATCTTGGCATTTTATGGCCTTCAAAACTGTAATAGGTAGTGAGGAGTGAAATCAAAAAATTACGCCCTTAGAAAGCCTGAAGGCGGTGCTTGGTTTTCGGGGCCCCGTACGCGGCTAGGCTCCCAAAAAGTCCCACATATGTGGTATCCCCGTACTCAGGAGAAGCAGTAGAATTTATTTTGGGGTGTCATTTCACATATGCCCATGGCATGCATGAGCAATATATCATTTAGTGACAACTTTGTTAAAAAAAAAAAAAAAAAAAAAGTTTGTAATTTTCCCGCAACTTGTGGCAAAATATAAAATATTCCATGAACTCAACATGCCTCTCAGCAAATAGCTTGGGGTGTCTACTTTCTAAAATGGGGTCATTTGTGGGGGTTTTGTGCCATCTTGGCATTTTATGGCCTTCAAAACTGTAATAGGTAGTGAGAAGTGAACTCAAAAATTTACGCCCTTAGAAAGCCTGAAGGCGGTGCTTGGTTTTCGGGGCCCCGTACGCGGCTAGGCTCCCAAAAAGTCCCACATATGTGGTATCCCCATACTCAGGAGAAGCAGCAGAATTTATTTTGGGGTGTCATTTCACATACGCCCATAGCATGTGTGAGCAATATATCATTTAGTGACAACTTTGTGTAAAAAAAAAAAAAATTTTTTTTTTTGTCATTATTCAATCGCTTGAGGCAAAAAAATAAAATATTCAATGGGCTCAACATGCCTCTTATCAATTTCCTTAGGGGGTCTACTTTCCAAAATGGGGTCATTTGGGGGGGTTTTGTACTGCCCTGCCATTTTAGCACCTCAAGAAATGAGATAGGCAGTCGTAAACTAAAAGCTGCGTAAATTCCAGAAAACGTACCTTAGTTTGTAGATGTGACAACTTTTGCGCAAACCAATAAATATACAATTATTGACTTTTTTTTTACCAAAGACATGTGGCTGAATACATTTTGGCCTAAATGTATGACTAAAATTGAGTTTATTGGATTTTTCTAATAACAAAAAGTAGAAAATATCATTTTTTTTCAAAATTTGCGGTCTTTTTACGTTTATATCGCAAAAAATAAAAATCGCAGAGGCAATCAAATACCATCAAAAGAAAGCTCTATTTGTGGGAAGAAAAGGACACAAATTTTGTTTGGGTACAACATTGCATGACCGCGCAATTACCAGTTAAAGCAGCGCAGTGCCAAAGTGTAAAAAGACCTCTGGTCATTTACCAGCAAAATGGTCCGGTCTGAAAGTGGTTAAAGCAGTCTTTCTCCACCCTTTCAACACAGAGGAACCTTTGAACTAACTTTCCAGTCTCAGGGAACTGGAGCTAAAAATTTGAAATTCTACAACTCATGATACATTGGTGTGATGGTGAGAGGTAAGAATGCTCCTTACACTTGTGATTATTGGGAAGAATTCCCCCCTTACAGATAGCTAAAAGGATCATTTTAGAATTGCTTCACGATTTGGAACATGAAGTAAAGAACCATTTTTCTGAACGCTGTAATTGACACGTGGTGTTTTGCATTTTTGATAATTAGCTTCACAGATGGACTCCTTTTTTGAGGACTGTTATATATGAACACATTTGAATATTTATCTATATGTGTTTTTTATGTGTTTTTTTACAGTTCGTTTCACATTTTTTAATTTATACACATTATATATATATATTTTCTCATAAATTCAATGCATGTCTGGTACGGGCTATTGGTAGTTGCATTTGTTACAATTGCTTAATTTGGTTGCACTTTACACTTTTTTGTATACATAGCTTCCCGGCTGGGACAGTGGTTGCAGGTGGGAGGTGTATGTTCATACATTGAGTCCCTTGAAAAAAGCGCGGTTCTTTCTGTATTTATATCTTTGGTATATAATAGAACTGCAGCAACGGAAATTGAGGAAATAGATTTTTCCTATTCCATTACTGTAGCACAATTTTTCTTTTCACACACACACACACACACACACACACACACACACACACACACACACACACACACACACACACACACACACACACACACACACACACACACACACACACACACACACACACACACACACACACACACATTATTCCCAACCTGTGGCCCTTCCTAAAACCAAATGTTCATGGAGAGAATAAAAAATTAAATAAATACCCAAATGGATATCAATTTGAGATAGGAAAACTACAATACACCTCTGCCTCTCACTCAATGCAATTGCCAATTGAAGTCGAGAAAAAGCTGCTACCATTAACCGATCAACTGACAGGTATACAATGTAATCAAACACATCCAATATAGGGCAGCGCTAAAGTTCAAAACCATAATACTCCTATTACCATTAATGGAGTGCAAACAGCAGTAGTTGTTATGTAAAAGTCAAAAAAGCAACTATTTCACAGTCAGTGTAAAGTGCATAAATCAACTGGGGTCCAAGATGTCGCTTAGTCCGCTCTCTGCAACTATCCACCACCAACACCTCCACTCATGAGACAGACGGGGGGGGGGGGGACAAGTCTCCCCCTTTTATAGGTACTCTTATCAGACTGACCTGGAAAATAAGCCTCAAAGCAACCACTGCTGGATTTTTTGTTATACGATATCCTCACTGGCTATCCATCTATATTCCCACCAATCATATGTGGGGATTGGATATCATACTGATGCTCTCATACCCAGGCAAAATAAAAATCCATAGCATAATTCCATTTAAACTTTAATCAAAAGCAACCATACCACCCTCATAAGAAACACACTTACAATGTAAACTTTAAAATAGGCAATCTGACATCCAAACACGTCCGAATGGGAGCAGCTACAAGGCGGCGTCTTCTACCTCTGTATACAGCACTCGTAGGTTCCTGCTTCTTGCTTCAATCGGCGTGATGGTGGCACTTTACTAACAGTCACTAGAGCCAACCCTGATGTATTTCATCATACTGACATCATCTGAGGGTGTGGCCTAGCATCATAACATGCCGGGATTATAAACCATTCCTCCCCTCGCTGTCAACCTATGAGAGCGAGGTTAGTGGACGATCGCCTAGGCCCCTCCCATTTGGCTTACAATGTCCAAATCAGAGATATGGCATAATCACACAGTGAACTCCAATTTAATAGTGGACAGAGTATCCCATATCACCTGATGAGATGCTCAAACGGAGTGGGTGGATATCTTAATCCATCCATTTTCCATGATTTAAATAGCCCAATAATATAATCATGAGTAAAATATTTAAAAAATGTGTGGAACATGGAAACAAATTACAGATATAAATCTACAATTGAACCCTAATTAAAAAATCTTGTATGAAAACAGAAACTATTATATAATAGACCTATATATGTAAATATGTAAAATGCAATATCAATGAGATTGAAATGGCACTAAGATTTATACACCCTCTCTAATCAATATTGGTAATGATTAAACAATTACTATATTAAAACTCAATGTTAATATTCCTAAATGTAAAAAGTGGAAGAAGATGATAATCCAGTAGCAAGGATAAACCCATGGTGGTCCCCGTAAGGGGTTGTTAAAACCATGTTAAAATCATATAATGAATATTAACTACTTATAATATTCCATGCCTATAATATCACCCTTTAATAGTCACTAATGAAGCAGTTCACATCTAATTTGACATTCATACCGCTAGGCGACAGTGTATCCATGAGAAATATCCATCGAGTTTCTCTTTTCGATATTTCTCTTACCAAATTGGTCCCTCTCCAGTTGGGGTATATATGATCCACACCCCAAAATTTGAGACCAGACGGGTCTTGGTGATGATAATTTGTAAAGTGCAGAGAGACACTGTGGTATTGGAACCCAATTTCTATATTGTGTATGTGTTCAGAGATCCTGACTTTCAATTTTCTTTTTGTCCGCTCCACATACATTAAATTACAAGGACATTGCAGCACATACACTACATGTGTCATGTTGAATGTAATGAATTCAGAGATATTAAAAGTCCTATTGTTACCAGTGGACACAAATTCTGTTAACCCTCTAATCGGGTTCTGTATCTGAGAGCATACAGTGCACTTCCTACAAGAAAAAAATCCAGTGCACTGCCAGAACATATTTTTTCTGACTGGGGGTCCAATACCTTTTTAACAACCTTATAGCCAAAATTGGGGGCCTTACGGTAAATGAACAATGGAGTAGTTGGCAATTAGGGATGAGCCTAACACCCACCCGTTCGGTTTGCACCAGAACCTTCGAATGGACCGAAAATTCATACGAACTTTAGAACCCCATTAAAGTCTATGGGACTCGAATGTTCAAAATCAAAAGTGCTAATTTTAAAGGCTAATATGCAAGTTATTGTCCTAAAAAAGGTTTGGGGACCCGGCTCCTGCCCCAGGGGACATGGATCAATGCCAATTTTTTTTTTTAAAAACGTTTTTTCGGGAGCACTGATTTTAATGACCCTTGAAGTGAAAAAAAAGTGAAATATTTCTTTAAATATCATGCCAAGGGGGTTTCTATAGTATGCCTGTGAAGTGCCACGTGTTTCCCGTGTTTAGAACAGTCCCTGCACAAAATGACATTTAACGGAAAAAAAGTCATTTAAAACTGCTTGCGGTTTTAATGTAATGTCTGGTTCCGGCAATATGGATGAAAATCAATGAGAAAAATGGCATGGGAATCCCCTGCCCATTACCAGCCCCTTTGGGTCTTATACGGATATTAAGGGGAACCCCGTACCCAAATTAAAAAAAGGAAAGGCGTGGGGCCCCCAGGCCCTATATACTCCGAATGGCAGTATACAGGCGGTGCAAACAAGACAGGGACTGTGTAGGTTTGTTGTGTTAAGTAGAATCTGTTTGTCGTTTTGAACTAGTACATTTTTAAAGTGTAGCTGCAGTCAAAAAATCTATTTTTAAGCTTTTTGGAAAACATAGGGAAGGTTTATCATCTCTGTATAATTTTTTTGCCCATCCATCATTTTTCATCTCACTTCCTGTTGTCTCCTTTCGTTTGCAAGTAGGAAACATTTATAAGTTGGATTTTTGAAAGTAGGGGCCTGCCCTATATGCTCTGCAGAAATTTGGCCCTAAGGTGTTGGTGTTGCCACAAGTTAACACTGTAAGCCCTCAAAGTGACTCTTAAGGGGTTCTGGAATGCCATGCTGTGAACTATTATATCAAGAATTGAAATTACATGCCATTGTTGAACAGTGGTAGTAAAATTGGGCCTTTGGTGGTTGTGGTGGTGGTGCTGGTTCCACAACACTGTAAGTCCTCACAGTTACTCTTGGTGGGCTCTTGGTGTGCACTGGAACGGGCTTCCTGCTGTGAAATATTATATCAAGAATTGTAATTACATGCACCTGTTGAACGGGGGCAGAAAAATTGGGCCTTAGGCACTGGTGCCACAACACTGCACTATTTGGAGAGCAGGAATGAGCCCTGCTGCAAATTATTGGATGCCACAACACTGTAAGTCCTCACAGTTACTCTCGGTGGGTGCTGGAACGGGCCCTGCCGTAAAATATTATATCAAGAATTTTAATTACATGCACCTGTTAAACAGGGGCTGAAAAATTGGGCCTTAGGCACAGGTGTCACAACACTGGAACACCTCACAGAAACCCTAGTTGGAGAGCAGGAATGAGCCCGGCTGCAAAACATTGCATCAAAAATTGTAATTACTTGCCCCTGTTAAACAGGGGCTGAAAAATTGGGCCTTAGGCACTGGCGCTGGTGCCATGACACTGCAACCTCTCCCAAATACTCTAGTTGGAGTGAAGGAATGAGCCCTGCTGCAAAGCATTTGGTTACATCAGCATCAGGTGCTTGGTAGCTGGTGGTGATCCAAGACTGATTCATCTTTATGAAGGTCAGTCGATCAACCGAGTCGGTGGACAGACGCATCCTGTGATCGGTTACAAAGCCTCCAGCAGCACTGAATGTGCGTTCCAAAAGAACGCTGGATGCAGGACAGGCCAGTATCTCAAATGCATACTGTGCAAGCTCTGGCCAGTGATCCATCCTCAAGACCCAGTAAGCCATAGGATTTTCGGTGGGAAAGGTGTCCAAGTCTGAACTTGCCCCTAGGTATTCCTGCACCATGTAAATCAGACGCTGGCGATGGTTGCTGGAACCGATCATACCTTGGGGCTGCCGACTAAAAAATTGTCTGAACGCATTGGTCAGACGGCCACCTTATCCACCGCTCCTTCTGTGACTGACTGAAGCCTCAGCAACACGTTATCCGGGACCAGGAGTTTGTAACCTCCCAGTCTCTGGGAACGCGTTGCACAGACCTTTCTGCAAGGCCTCCCGGAGATGTCTCATCCTCTGCTCCCTCTGCAATGGCAGGATAAGGTCCGCAACCTTACCCTTGTACCGTGGATCAAGGAGAGTTGCCAGCCAGTAAGGATCCCTCTCCTTGATCCGAAGAATACGAGGATCCTTCCACAGGCTTTGCAGGATCGGGGAGGCCATGCAGCGTAGGTTAGCTGAGGCAATCGGTCTGGAGTCCTCTGGGTCACTAAGGATGACATGATCCGCAGTCACCTCTTCCCAATCACGTACAAGTCCACGGGTTTCTTGGGACTGTAAATCATCCCTAAAAGACTGCTGATGCTGAGTGCCAGGCTCCACCTCCATGCTGACACAATCCTTCTCCTTCTCCTCCTCCTCCTCTTCCTATGTGATCGGCGGGACAGCAGGAACACTGTTTGAATAAAGGGGGCCTTGAGAGGCAAGGAAGCCCTCCTCTTCCTGCCTCTGTTCTGCCTCAAGTGCCCTGTCCATTATTCCATGCAGCGTATGCTCCAACAGGTGGACAAGAGGTATGGTGTCACTGATGCATGCACTGTCACTGCTCACCTTCCTCCTGGCCTCCTCAAATGGTGACAGGAAGTGCATACATCCCTAATCATCCCCCACTGGCGTGGTGAAAAAAACCGAGCTCCCCTGACCCTGTCCTGGTGCCGTAGTCGCACAGGTACTCATTGATGGCCCTCTGCTGCATGTGCAGCCACTGCAGCATGGCCAACGTTGAGTTCCACCTGGTGGGCATGTCACATATAAGGCGGTTCTTGGGCAGGTTCAACTCCTTTTGGAGCTCAGCCAGCTGAGCACTTGCATTATATGATCGGTGGAAATGCACACAGACTTTCCTGGCCTGCCTCAGGACACCCTGTAAGCCTGGGTACCTGCCCAAGAACCGCTGCACCACCAGGTTAAGGACGTGAGCCACACAGGGCACATGGGTCAGTTGTCCCTGTCGGAGGGCGGAGAGGAGGTTGGTGCCATTGTCGCATACCACCATTTCGGGCTTAAGTGGCGTAAACCACCTCTCAGCCTACCCCTGCAGAGCTGACAAAATATCTGCCCCAGTGGGGCTCGTGTCCCCCAGACACACCAGAGCAAGCACGGCATGGCATCTTTTTGCCTGCGTACTTGCATAGCCCCTTGAACACCTATGGAGCACCGCTGGTTCCAAGGACAAAGCACAGGAATAGGCCATGGAGGAAGAAGAAGAGGAGGGGGTGGAGGAGAGAGGTGTGTCACAACCAATAGTAGCATTTTGGAGGTGTGGTGGCGGAACAACCACTGCACCTTGTCCTGTATCCTTCCCAGCTGCCAGAAGAGTCACCCAATTCACCCTGAAAGATAGGTAATGTCCCTGTCCATGCCTGCTGGACCATGAGTCAGTGGTAATATGCACATTACTGCTGACTGCCCTGTCCAGCGAGGCATGGACATTGCCTTCCACATGCCGGTAGAGAGCCGGGATCGCCTTCCATGAGAAAAAGGGGCGTTTGGGAACCTGCCACTGAGGAACTGCACATTGCAAAACTCACGGAAGGGAGCCGAGTCTACCAACTGAAAAGTCAGCAGTTGAAGTGCAAGCAATTTAGCCAAACTAGCATTCAAGAGGACGTGTTGGCAGCTGCTTTGCCAGTACCCTGAGCCTGGGTGAGAGAGGATGAGGAGGATGAGGAGGAGTTGGTCATCTACTCTACCAAGTCTTCAGCATGTTGCGGCTCAACACGTCCAGCTGCCGAAAATAAGGACAAGCGTGTCCCATGGCCACGTGCTGACGATGCACTGCATCCACAACCAGCACTGTTGCCTCTAGACACAGAGCCTGCTTGCCCTCTTTTATTGGCTCGTGACTGTCTGCCTCTTATTGTTGGCCTTCCAGACATACTAAAGCCTGCAGGGAGATGAGAACACCAGCAATTGGGGGTAGCTTCAGGTGTATACTGTGCAGGAGGCCCAATACACCGTCTGTAACTGCTCCAGATGCCTGTGGTATAGAAACGAAACAATACCAGCAATTGGGGGTAGCTTCAGGTGTATACTGTGCAGGTGGCACAATACACCGACTGCAACTGCTCTGGATGCCTGTGGTATAGAAATGGAACAACACCAGCAATTGGGGGTAGCTTCAGGTGTATACTGTGCAGGTGGCACAATACACCGACTCTAACTGCTGCAGCTACCTGTGGTATAGAAACAGAAAAACACCAGCATTTGGGGGTAGCTTCAGGTGTATACTGTGCAGGAGGCACAATACACCCACTGTAACTGCTGCAGATGAGTGTGTTATAGAAACAGAACAACAGCAGCAATAAGGAGTAGCTTCAGGTGTATACTGTGCAGGAGGCACAATACACCCACTGTAACTGCTGTAGATGCCTGTGTTATAGAAACAGAACAACACCAGCAATAAGGGGTAGCTTCAGGTGAATACTGTGCAGGAGGCACAATACACCCACTGTAACTGTGCTAGGTTCACAAGAAAAGATGACACTGTCCCTGCCTATCCTATTCTTTCCCTGAACGCCGCAACATACTACACAAGGCCGCCGCACTGCGGCCTTATATAGTGTCGGGCATGCACTAAACCCCCTGAGCTATAATTGGCCACAGGCAGGATGGCTCTCCTCTCTGCCGGTGCTGTGATTGGCCAAGCATGCGGGGTCACAGTGCATGCTTGGCCAATCATCAGCCAGCAATGCACTGCAATGGCACAGTGCATTGTGGGCCGTGAGCGCCACTCGAATATGGCGTGAATGGCCCATAACGTTCGGAATTCACCAAACGGGCGAACAGCCAGTGTTCGAGTCGAACATACGTTCCAATCGAACACCGAGCTCATCTCTATTGGCAATACACCATGTAGGACTCTGTCCATAAACAATACATGTCAATGCCATTTAAAAATGTTTTCAATATCTTTGTATTATGCATGGAAGTTCAAGATGAAACCCCATTCTTGTCTTGGGTTGGGTTACTGACCCCTGTCTTCCAAACATATCTCTCGGGGCCTCTACCAATTCTTTTACAATTTTATCCAGATGTTGCTTTTATATGCTTTCTGTATAAATCTATCTTTAATGACCTTAGAGTATGTAACAAAGTCACTGTCGGTGATACAGTTCATCCTGATTCTCATCATTTGCCCCTTTGGAATATTTTTCAACCAGTGAGGATGATGTCCACGCCTCACTGGGAGAAAAACTATTTCTATCCGTCGGTTTAAAATACAATAGTAGTCAATGATGACCCATGTCTCATCACATGAACATCCAGGAAGTGAATATGCTCCCTACTGAATTCATAATCCAATTTTAAATTGTTTCTGTTCAAAATCAATATTCTCAAAAAATCATGTAGGGAGCATTCATCACCTTCCCAGATGAGGAATAAGTCATCAATGAACCTTCTGTAAGACAGAAGATGTTTATTTCTATTTGTAAATATGTCCTCCCATTCCACCATGAACAAGTTGGCGATACTGGAAGCAAATTTGCCCCCATTGCCATACCTCTCTTTTGGGAGTAAAATCTATGACTATACCAAAAGTAGTTATGGGACAGGCAAAAAATCCAGTGCCTGTCCCAAAAACACCTTCTGTTCGTGCGGGATATCTTCCCGTTGACTCAAAGCCCAATTAAGTGACAGCAGATCATCATCATGCTGAATGATGGTATACAGCGACTACACATCTGTTGTCACCAAATAGACCTCTGGCTTTCCTGCCAAATTGACTTTAGCAATGAGTTCAAGAAAACTCTTAGTATCTTTTAAGTAAGCCCTCATGTTCACAACACTGGTCTGTAGGAACTTGACAAGATACTGTCCTAGTCTTACTGTAACAAAAACTATGATATTTACAATCGGCTGAGCTGGGGGATTCACCACGTCTTTATGAACCTTTGGCAATATGTAAATGGTTGGGATTCGGCAAAAGCTGGGGGTCAGAAACTTGTGTTCTTTTTTATTGAAAACTATCCGGTTCCTAGCTAAATCCACCAACCTCCGTAGGTCTGCATCATAGGCATTAGTGGGATCATTCTTAAGTTGGACATATGTATTTTCCTCTGACAACATTTCTTCTAGCTGAGTGTCATTTTTATCATTCAAATCATTTTTATCTGATATGACCACCCCACTACCCCTTGTCAGCTGGATGTATAAGGATATTATTCCGAACTTCCAACTGTTCAATTCCTTCCTCAATATATGGAGGATTGGTGTTTTTCCTTGGTATTACCTGGTCCAAAGCTTTCAAAACCAAGTTTTTAAACACCTCAACATGTTGGTTTGCTGTGTTTGGTGGATTAAATAAGAATCTATTTTTAAACCACTATCTACACCTACTATGTTCATATTTGCTTGATAACTACTACTTGGACCAAAATGAAAAAAAAAGTTTCAAATTTATTTTCAAAATATATTTGTGAATATCCATATAGACATCAAACTCGTTTAAAGATTTCTTAGGGGAACATTTCAGACCTAAATTCAATATGTTCAACTCTTTATTAATGAGTTCAACTGGGCTTAAATTATATATTCCCTCTCTCCTTCTTTTTTTTGCTGTTTGAACTGAATCCTCCTGCCTGTATTGGGTTCAAAGGAGGTTGTGAAATAAGCAAATACACCTGTCTTGCCCCATTATCTGGGATTTAGGATTCACTTTCTCAATGGTCATGGGGACAATTTTACTCTACCACAAATAAATAGAATTACTTATAAAGTCCATCATATCTTTATGGAATTTCTTAACTTTTTTCTTTTGTGTATCCTTGTCTACTTTATCTAATTTTTTATTGATTTTGTTATTAAACTCAATCCATTGTGGAGAACCTTTAAAAGGATCCAATTTAGCATGTAATTCATTGATGTTAGTCTCTAATTTATTCATCTTCTTCTGCTTCCATTTTAATATTAACTCTTGTAATTTAAGAGGGAGGAGTCTGATAATGGCGCCGGCAAGTTGCATGCCATGAGGAGTCCAAGACCTCTCCTCCTCCTGCCTTCAAGGATGAAAGGCTATTAGTGCTGCTATGGCCCCATACTGCCCCATTCCGCTCATTGCATAGTGCATCTCCTTACCTGCACCTTACTGGCTGAGGCCCCCCCAGGAGAAGGCGAGGAGCTGTTGGCGTGCTTGGAGGACGGAGAGGGACAGAGCGGAGCTCTTGTGTCACCTCTCCTGGGTGTCCTGGTGGTTCGCTGTCTGCTGTCTGCCCACCACGATCCGCTTTCAGTGTATTCGGCCACCAGGGAGAAGCCAACAGAGGCTGACGAGGGGCCGACAGAGAGCGAAGAACGGAGGAGAACGAGTGGAGCCGAATAGCCCCAAGGAGACCCAAAGAGATCAGAGTAAGTGGACAGTGGAGAGCGGGGTCTCGGGTCAGAGGAAATAGAAGCCGGTGGATGCAAAGCCCTCGCCCTCTGCAGAAAACGTTTTTTCTCTCCATAATTGAGGATTAAAGGAAAGAAAGAGAAAAAAAGCATCTGAAAAAAAAAAAAAAATACAGAATTGAGTGCAATACTAAAAGGAATACGTCTATAAAGGAAATATTGAGGGGGGCTTTTCAGTGTACCAAGCAAAAACCCAGATGCTTTAAATGATTGTACAAGTAAAGGTATACAGCAGAGTATTTTTATGAATGAACAGAGATCGTCAGACAAGCGATCGACCAAGGATCGGATCAATAAAGAATAACACATATATCTGAATGACATAGACATATTTTTCTTCTTGTTTTTTTTTCTTTCTCTCCTTCTTCTCGCCCTTTTTTTTATACTGGTTAAACTGTGAATGATAATAGATTACTATACTCGGACGACACTTCCTTAAAGAACTAAAAAGTATACAAATACAATTTTTGAGAAAACAAGGGAGATAAGACAGATAGATCTCCTATTCCTGTCTTCCGCCACTCCACTCCTTGATTTCTACTGGGAGGGTTTTTTTTTAAATGAGGGGAAAAGCGGCAAGAGGTGGTGGAGTGGTAGCTAAATCACCATGGACTAGTTTAGGCCCCAGTCCCAGCCCAATGAATAGATATCTAACACAAGGAGATGGGGAGGGAGACAGACAACAGAGTGCACACTGACACTAAAGAAAAGAAGGAAGAAAATGAGAAAAAGGGTCAGAATAAGACAACAGTGGAAAGCAGTTTACTTTCAGAGTCTAGAATAGATCAAGACTTGGAAGTGGATGGAGAAGGAGCTGTTGGAAGGGAAGAAGACCAACACACAGCTCAATTACCAACAAAATGGACATGGAAAAAATGTTTGAGGCCCTGGAAAACTCCCAAAAAGCAGAATTGACAGCAATTCATTCAATTCATTCAAGATTTGGGCCATATGCTCTCAAGAGTTGAAGAAGTAGAGACAAAGGTGGATTCCCATTTAAAAATGATAAAGGAGCGGAGGGGAGAAATACATTTACTAAAAAAGGAACAGCAAGAACAAACGTATAAAATAGAAGATCAGGAAATAGGGAACAAAGAAAAAAATTGAGAATCTGAGGTCTCCTCAAATCTACACAGGAAGAAAACCTAGTAGAAATAATAAAGAAGATTTTTAATCCTATTTTGGGAAAACAAGAAACTAACATAATAAAAATTGAAAGAACACAAAGAGTAAGAAGACCACAAGGGCTCCCAATGGAAAAACCAAGAGACATAATTGTTCGATTCAAAAACTGGGAAGAAAAAAAACAAATCTGGAGGAATCTGAAGAAAAAAACATCAATCGAATATGAAGAAAGAAACTACACAAATTTTTCAGGATCTATCGCAAGAAACCTTGAGAAGAAGAAGGCTGCTGAAACCTTTATTGAAAATTCTCCAAGATGAAGAAATACAGTATAATTGGGGATTCCCTGCATGTTTGATCACTAAGAGAAATGGAAGAAGCGCCAGATTAAGATTTATTGAAAAGATTCCAGATTTCTGTAAAAAAAATAGAAATTTCAACACCAGAAAACCCTTGAGACTTAATCTTTAGACAAGAACAAACAATGATACAAGATGAAGCACAATGGCAATTGAGCTCAAGAAACAGAGTTTCAAGAGATAATCTCATAAACTGAAGCATAACGGGACTAGTGCTCAAGAAAGTAGAGTAATTGATCAAATTCGGGGGGGGGTGGGGGGAGAAAATATAATGGAGGTAAGGGGGAGGGGTCGGGACATATGGCGTGCCAGGGGGCCACCCTTTCTGTAATACAAGAGAGGTGGGCCCAGCATGACAAATAGATTTCCACCTCGCCTAAAGGAGAGCAGAGGGGGCAAGGGAGTGCCCCATAAAACAACATTTTTTCTGCTCTAGAGACCATAAGGTAAAAACATCAACAGTAAAGGGGGAAGGGGAGATGGGAGAAGATGGGAAGGGAAGAGGTAAGGGAAAGGGAGGGATGAGGTTTATTTTAAGAAGATCCATTGACCTTTTTGTCCTGTTTAAATTTAAGATGTCCCTGTGTGTCACCTCAGGGACCCCCGCTCGTACCCCCTATTGGGGGATAGGGGGGCACCTGGGGGGATGCGCGGGGATAGCATAAAAATCCTGACCTATAATGTCCGAGGATTAAACTCACCAGGGAAGAGACACATAATTTTACGAGAGTTAGAAAGGAGTACGGCTGAAATTGTATTTCTCCAGGAGACGCATATAACCCAAGATTCAAATTTGAAAATATATTCACCAATCAGAAGGCAAAAGGAGTGGCTATAGGATTTGGGAAAAATATTTGTTTTGTAATAGAAAAAAGAAAAGTTGATCCAGAAGGACGTTTCCTTTTCCTTTCAGGGTCTATGCATAATATAAAGTACACGCTTGCTAATGTATACTGCCCCAGTAAAAATCCCCAAAAATATATGGTGGGAATACTGAAAGATCTAACTGAATTCAAGCAAGGTAAACTAATACTAGCATGGGATTTCAATTTCTCCATGGACCACAAACTAGATAGCACCTCAGATGCAATAGAGAAATAAGGGGGGAAAAAAAATTATACGAACACCAATTAGTAGAACCGTGACGAATACAACACCCGAGTACAAAAGACTACACATTTTATTCATCAGTACATGGAACATATTCGTGGTTGGATTACATCATGGTGGAACATGGGACATGGGACCTTGGAGGAAATAATAGAAACAAAAATAGGAATAACAACAGCCTAAGCCCTTGTACACACGGTCGGAGAATCCGTCGGAATGTGTCCTATCGGACCGTGTTGTCGGATAATCCGACTGTGTGTGGTATGCATCGGACTGTTTCCGTCGGAATATCCGTCGGACCAAATTTTCCAACTTGCTGGAAATATTTTCCGACAAACTGGTCCGATAGGACATATTCCGTTCATGTGTAGAGAATTTCGATTGGACAAAGTGCCACGCATGCTCAGATCAAATTCCTACATCAAAGCTATTGGCTACTAGCCTGAACGTAGTCCCATCGTAACGAAATTACGTCATCATGTTCTGAAAGATCGGATTTTGTCCGACCGTATGTATGCAACAGTTTCAGACAAGATCCGACGGACAAAATCCGAAGGATTTGGTTGTCGGAATCTCCGACCGTGTGTACAAGGGCTTAGACTAAGGATGAGCCGAACACCCCCCCGTTCGGTTCGCACCAGAACCTGCGAACAGACCTAAACTTTGTGTGAACTTTAGAACCCTATTAAAGTACATGGGATTCGAACGTTGAAAATCTAAAGTGCTCATTTTAAAGGCTAATATGCAAGTTACTGTCCTAAAAAGTGTTTGGGGACCTGAGTCCTGCCCCAGGGGACATGTATCAATGCAAACAAAATGTTTAAAAACAGGGTGTTTTTCCAGGAGCACTGATTTTAATAATAATTAAAGTGAAACAATAAAAGTGTAATATTCCTTTAAATTTCGTACCTGGGGGGTGTCTATAGTATGCCTGTAAAAGGGCGCATGTTTCTCATGCTTAGAACTGTCCCTTCACAAAGTGTCATTTCTGCAGAAAAAAAAGTCATTTAAAATCACTTGCGGCTATAATGAATTGTCAGCTCCCATAATACAGAGAACACTCATTGAAAGTCATTGATTAAAAAAAATAAAAAATAAAAAACAAAGTGTGGGGTTCCCCCAAATTCAATTACCAGGCCCTTTAGGTCTGGTATGGATATTAAGGGGAACCCCGTGTCAAGTTGACGTTGGGTTCCCCCTAAATATCCATACCAGACCCTTTATCCGAGCATGCAACCTGGCAGGCCGCAGGAAAAGAGGGGGGGGCGAGAGAGCGCCCCCCCTGAACCGTACCAGGCCACATGCCCTCAACATTGGGAGGATGCTTGTTGAGGATGCTTGTTTGATGTCAAAACACCATGTCCCCATCCCCACAACCCTGGCCGGTGGTTGTGGGGGTCTGCGGGCGGGGGCTTATCAGAATCTGGAAGCCCCCTTTAACAAGATCCCAGATCCCGGCCCCTCCTGTTTGAAATGGTAAGGGGGTACAAAATTCACAAAGAAAGTATAAAAAATAGTTAAATAAGACAAACACACTTTTGAAAAATTCCTTTATTAAAAGTTAAAAAAATTAAAAAAAGATTCCAGCGGTGGTAATCCACTCTTGCTATCCAGCGACGGATGATCATCTCTCCGGGGTCCAGCGATGGCTGATCTGGTCCAGCGACAGGTGATCTTTTTTCTGCAGAAATGACACTTTGTGCAGGGACAGTTCTAAGCATGGGAAACATGCGCCCCTTACAGGCATACTATAGACACCCCCCAGGTACGAAATTTAAATGAATATTACACTTTAATTGTTTCACTTTAATCATTTTTAAAATCACTACTCCTGAAAAAATGGACGTTTTTAAAACTTTTTTTTTGCATTGATCCAGGTCCCCAAACACTTTTTTAGGACAGTAACTTGCATATTAGCCTTTAAAATTAGCACTTTAGATTTCTCCCATAGACTTGTACGGGGTGTTCCACGGCTTTTCAAATTTGCCGCGAACACCCCAAATTGTTCAACAGGTGAACAGGCAATGTTCGAGTCGAACATGAGTTCGACTCGAACTCGAAGCTCATCCCTACCTAAGACCATACCCCAGTGATGTTAAGGATGAAACTGTATGGGGAACCCTTGGGTAAAGGTACGTGGAGAATAAATGAAGATCTACTGGAGGATAACTAAATTGAAAAAATTATAAAGGAAAGGATTGAAAAATATTTCCGGGAAAGTGATACCCCAGAACTTTCAAAAGCAACCATCTGGGAGGCTCATAAGTCCGTCATTAGTGCAAATTGATATCTATTGGGGCAGGAAAAAAGCAGGAAGGAAGAAAAAATATGACGAGAATTATAAAAGAAATACATGAATTGGAACAAAGACATAAAAAGCAAGTGGAAAAGGAAACGCATCGCACTCTAATTATAAAAAGAGAACAATTAAAGACCTTGATGGGACAAGAAGAGAGGAGGGACTTTAATAGGGTAGCACAGGAGAGATACAAGTAATAAGCCAGGAAAGCATCTTGCAAATTTGGTAAGAAAAAGTAAGTCTCTAAACTATATAGAGAAGATTAAAAATGAGAAAGGAGAATGAGTAAATAAGACATCAGAAATTGCAATAGCATTTCAACAATATTATAGTGCATTATATTCAATAAAAAAACAGGAGTCACAACAAGAAGAAGAAATAAGAAAAAGAAAGATACAAGTCTATTTAAAAGTAACTAAATTACCAAAAATTCAACCTGTGCAATTAAGAGCTGGAAGAAAGGATAACACAAGAGGAGATCAAACTGGCTATGAAAGAAACCCTATCCGGAAAAAGCCCAGGGCCAGACGGCTTTATGATCAAATACTATAAAAAATTTCAAGAACATCTGATCCCGCGTCTATATGAATACTTGAATAACATAGGAGAAGAGGAAGAAGTAAGAAAAGAATCATTATTAGCACACATTACAATTATACCTAAAGAGGGGAAAGATAAAACCAACTGCTCGAGTTATAGGCCTATTGCTCTATTAAAAGCTGATACAAAAATCTATGCAAAGATTTTGGCCACTAGATTAAAAAAATGAACACTATTTTGGATAAATTCTGATCAGACTGGATCTGTTCCAAGCAGAGAAGGAAGGGACAACAATATAAAAACAATTCTAATGTTACATAAGGGAAAGCCTAGTGAATCACCAGCTCTACTCCTGTCAATAGAGGCAGAAAAAGCATTTGACAGGGTACACTGGGGATTCATGATGGATACATTGCGACATCTAGAAATAGGACCAAAATGTATGAGGTGGATCAAAAACTTATATAATGGCCCAACAGCAATGGTGAAGGTCAATGGGAGATTGTCGCCTATGTTTGAGATGTATAATGGAACACGCCAAGGATGCCCACTCTCCCACTCTCACCCTCTTATATGTATTATCAATGGAAAATTTTTGGCTACACTTTGAAATAACCAGGACATAGGAGGGGTGAGAATGGGAGAAAAGGAGCATAAAATTGCGGCGTATGCAGACGACGTTCTAATGTACGTGACAAACCCAAGGGTGATTTTGCCAAATATAATCAAAGAAGTGAAAAAGTATGGGGAACTCTCAAATTTCAAAATAAATCCTATAAAAACAGAAGTATTAAATATAGGACTATATATATATATCCAACAAATTGCATTCCATTAGTAAATGAGGTCAAGGCAGAAATAAAGAAATTGAGTATACACCCAATATCTTGGATAGGAAGCCCTTGTACACACAGTTGGAGATTCCGTTGCAATGTTTCCTATCGGAGCGTTTTGTCGGATATTCCGACTGTGTGTGGTTTGCATTGGACTGTTTCCATCGGAATATCCGTCAGACCATCCTTTCCAACATGCCGGAAATATTTTCGGACAAAATCCCCCGATCGGACATACTCCGATCATGTGTACAAAGTGCCACGCATGCTCAGATCAAATTCCTAGACCAAAGCTATTGGCTACTAGCCTGAACGTAATCCCATTGTAACGAAATAACATCATCACGTTATGTACAATCGGATTTTCCGACAACTTAGTCCAACCGTGTGTATGCAACATCACTTCCGGACCTCGCCTGGAATTAATCCGTCTGAATAACTCCGATGGATTTGGTTGTCGGAATCTCCGACCGTGGTAGAAAGGGCGAAGAATAAATATGTTTAACCACTTGACAACAGGGCACTTAAACCCCCCTCGTGACCAGACCAATTTTCAGCTTTCAGTGCTCTACCACTTTGAATAACTCAGTCATGCAATACTGTACCCAAATTAACTTTTTATCATTTTTTTCATACAAATGGAGCTTTCTTTTGGTGGTATTTGATCACCTTTGGGTTTTTTATTTTTTGTGCTATAAATGAAAAAAGACCGAAAATGTTGAAAAAAAAAACAAATTTTTCTTAGTTTCTGTGATAAAATTTTGCAAATTATTAATTTTTATTCATAAATTTTGGCCACAATTTATACTGCTACATATCTTTGGTAAAAATAACCCAAACTAGTGGATATTATTTGGTCTGTGTGAAAGTTAGAGAGTCTACAAGTTGTGGTGCAAATCATAAAAATGTATCACACCTGAATTATTGGTGGCCTATCTCATTTCTTGTGACCCAAACAAGCCAGAAATGTACAAATACCCCACAAGTGACCCATTTTTTGAAAGTAGACACTCCAAGGTATTTAGTAAGATGGGTGGTGAGGCGTTTGATGTTGTCATTTTTTTCCCACAATTCTTTGCAAAATTAAGATTTTTTTTCTCACAAAATTGTTATTGTAATAGGTTATTTCTCTCACATGGCATGTGTATACCACAAATGACGCCCCAAAATACATTCTGCTACTCCTCCTAAGTATGGCGATAACACACGTGTGGGATTTTTTCACAGCCTGGCCACATAGAGAGGCCCAATATGCAGGGAGCACCATCAGGTGTTCTAGGAGCATAAATGACACATCTAACTTGTTGACTACCCATTACACTTTTGAAGGCCCTGGAGCACCAGGACAATGGAAACGCTCACAAAATGACCCCATTTTTGAAAGCTAACACCCCAATGTATAATCTATGAGGCATAATGAGTCTTTCCTGACGCCTTCATGGCAGCACACACTGGGTTGTGACTCCGCCCCCACAACCTGACAGGATTGGATTAACTATAAATTTGAAGGGGAGACACCCTGCTGCATTCTCTTTTTTATCCTCACCTGACAGGTTGGACGGACGGAGTTTTCCTGTTACAGATGAATAAGCCTCTACCGCATTCGCCCCAGCAGGTTCAAGCCTCTCCTGTTTGGAAGTCCCTTCTGTACAGTCTCTAAAGGAGCTTCTATGGAGGGAACCCCCGCTCTGGTGGTCTCAAGGGGCTACTGGATTTCTGGCATTACCAAAGCTTTAAAGAAGCTTTTTTACCTTTGCAGTGGACTCCCCTTCTTCTTTTGCCTATTAATTCCTCTTATTTAAACAATATCCATCTTTTATTCCTATAGTAAGTGGTGGTTTATATTCCCTTTTTTTCTCTACCTTTGGGATTGCTGTCTCTTGTAGTCCCCTGTCATGGCCACCGTTTGTTTCTCCTTCAGTGGTGTTTTCTCTATGCTGTAATTCCAGCCTAGATGGCGCCGTTCGGCCACTCTGAGCACGTGCAGTGCTAGTGTTTTTTTTTTTCCCCTATGTTTTTAATGTGTGTTCCCTTATCCAAAATGGCGCCGGAACACTCGGGACGCTTCTGTGCATGCGCACAGCATCAATTAGCCGCCGCAATGGCGCTATTTACATATACAGAGCTGTATTTCTCTGTGATTCTGCTGTGCAATCTGCAAAACTTAAGGAAGGTTGCTGCCTCTGCATGTAGATCACTCTGCAGTCTCCAGGTAAGTCCCTGTGGGACTCCTATATATATATATATATATATATATATTATTATTGTTATTATATTGTTTCTTGCAGATAAACTTTGTTAATAAATAATATATATTTATATTTATAAGTGAATTGTATGTGTGTATTTGTATATATATATATATATATATATGTGTGTATGTACACATTATTTCTCTCTATATCTCAGACTGTCCCTCACCCCTTTTTTTCTATGGAGTCCACTGCCCACGCAGACCACCATCAGCAAGTTAGGTAAGAGGCTTTACCGGGCAAGGTAAGTATTGAAGGGGAGAAAAAAAGAGTGCCAGACGTTAAAAGCTGCATTTTTTTGGCAGCCCGTCTAGATCAAGAGCCGCAAGTTCCAGCCATGGGAGAAGGTCTAGCCATACGTCTAGCAGGATGTCCCGCAGGAGCCGCTCAAGATCTCCTTCATGGCACTGAAGACACAGCCACTCACAACATAGCTACTCACGCCACAGTCGATCAAGTCGCAGGAGATCTCCTTCCTCACAATGTCAAAGCCGCCACACCCAACCTGCAGCAAACGCTTGCTGGGTATGCGGCGCTCCGGCACTGCCAGATAACTTGCCTGTCGCAGACGCAAGAATTGCTACAGACCTCATAAGAGAATCAGTGCGGGAGTCCATACTGGAAACAACAACACCAGCATTAGATAGAGCTGCTCCCAGTACGTCTTCAGCAGACCCCCCATCTCACTCAGGCATCACAATCTTCCTCTGAAGATGAGGGTCAGGAGATGTCAGTGGGCTTTGATTTTTCCCTGGTGGAACCCTTTGCAAAGGGCGTTAAAGAAGCATTCGGCTGGCAAAATGATGCGGCGGAACCTCAGAAAATATGGAAATATTTTCCAAACCTAAAAAGAGATCAGTTATCCTTCCCATTTATAGAGGAGCTGGAGGATCTCATTAAAGACGAGTGGGAGAGGTCTGACAAAAGATCTAGTCTTACAAACAGATTAGCCAAGATGTACCCTTTAAAAGAGTCAAAAGTGAAGCCTTTAATTAATGCTCCCATCGTCGATTCCTCATTAATGTGCCTCACCCGCCACGTCACACTACCAATCGAGGATGCTGTTTCCTTTCAGGATGTGCTCGACCGAAAGATGGACCTAGAATTGAAGAAGGCATATTCCATGGCTGGGGGAGCCTGTAGACCAGCAATTACCACAACAGCAATGGCCACAGCCATCTCAGGATGGGCATCTAAAATAGAAAAAGACCTACAGGATGGAATTTTAAATGGGAAAGATTATTTCCTCTCTGCAAGAAGTCAAGCTAGCAGAGGCATCAGTAGATATTATAAGATCTTCAGCCAAGGCTATGCTGGCCTCCGTAACAGCGTGAAGAGCGCTTTGGCTCAAACCGTGGATGGCCGATACAGCATCAAAAATAAATTGGTGCAGAATTATATATGATGGCGCAAATCTGTTCGGTGCCAAGTTAGACTCTGCCATATCCAAGGTAACAGGAGGGAAGTCAGGCCTGATCCCCTCCGACAGGAGACCCAAGACACAGAAGGACTGGAAAAACACAAAACCTTCTTTTCTAAGGATACAGAAATCTAAGGCCACCCCGGCAGGGGAACAGAAGGAACTTCACCAAGATCTGGTCAGACCATATAAAGGATTTATGGACATTGTCCACAATCCGATTCGGCCACAGGTGGAAATTCAAAAACAGACTCCCACCAAATCATTTCCAGGCAACCAGAGTACCATCCTCAGTACCCCAAAGGATTCTGCTAGTAAAGGCAGAATTGAAACAAAAGGGAGCGATCCTGGAGGTCCCATCATGCCAAAAGGGAAGAGGGTTCTACTCTTCCTTGTTTCTGCTAAAAGACAGGGGATTTGCGTCCTGTATTAGACCTCAAGATGCTCAACAAGGATATCAAAGTGGAGGCTTTCAAAATGGAAAACCTTCAATCCATACTTCTAGCAATAAATCTGGGCGATTGGATGCTTTCAATAGATTTATCGGACGCTTATCTGCATATACCAATTCATCCGGCCTTTCAAAAGTTTCTCCGGTTAGCCATAAACCCACATCATTTCCAATTCCAGTGCCTCCCATTCGGCATCTCTTCGGCACCCAGGACATTTACAAAAGTATTGTTACCGTTGGTGGCTTTCCTCAGAGAAAAGGGATTACGCGTCCACCATTATCTGGACGACATCCTACTTTTAGCAAAGGATCAAGAGACGTTGATTCATCACCGAGAGATCCTCCTTACAACCCTCCAGAAGTGGGTGGATAATCAATTGGGAAAAGAGCTGTCTGCGACCCACACAAAATATGATATTTTTAGGGGCAGATCTGAACACCAAAACAAACAAGATACAGCTCCCACAAGAGAAGATCCGGCCTCTGATACAGAAAATGCAGAAGCTGCTATCAAGGAATCACTTACCAGCCAGAGCCTGTCTGAGTGTACTAGGGTCCATGCCCGCAACCATACTCATGGTGCGATGGGCACAGTGACACGTGAGAACCTTACAGAACTCATTCCTCAGGCAGTGGGATGGAGTCTCAATGCGTCAGACCATCTTCATCTCCAGATCGGTGAAGCAATCGAAATGGTGGTGGACGCGCCCGAGCAATCTCAGGAAATACAAACCGATAGTCCCTCCAGACCCGGAAGACACTTCGGATGCCTGCCAGAGCGGTTGGGGGGCCCACTATCAAGACCAGGCAGCCCAGGGCCAGTGGCATATTCAGGCTCAAGGTTTGGTCTCGAACATTTTAGAGCTCAGGGAAGCCGTTTATGCCTTAAGGGCATTCGCACCATTTCTGACGGACAAGAATGTGCTCATTCGAATGGACAACCAAGTAGCAGTGTCTTATGTTCAGAAGCAAGGGGGTACCAGGAGTGCCACCTTGATGGAAGAAGTTCGGCCCATCTTGGAATGGGCTCAGATACATCTAACAAGTTTAAAAGCAGTGTATGTCCCAGCGGCACAGAACATACTACCCGACTGCCTGAGTCGAGAAACGCTATCCAACAACGAGTGGTGGTTGAACCCTCGGACTTTCTCCCTCCTTACGGAAATCTGGGGAACGCTGGAAGTAGATTTAGCAGCCACTCCGACGAATACCAAGTGCCACAGATTCCTGTCAAGAGGTTCATTCCCATCGGTGGAGGGAGTGGACTGTCTAGTTCACCCATGGAACTTCAAGTTGGGGTATATATTCCCTCCAACTCCGTTTAATTGTGAGGTTCCTATCCAGGCTTCGGAGATCCTCGGTGACAGTATTTACGATTATTCCACTATGGCCGAGGAGGCCGTGGTTCACGACACTCTTACAGCTCAGCCTTCAACCTCCAGTTCCTCTCCCAATAACTCTGGATCTTCTGTCTCAAGGTCAATTTTTACATCCTGCATCAGAGAAATTGCACCTGATGGCCTGGAGATTGAGAGGGCTAGACTAAGAGCGCAAGGCTGTTCTCATGAAGTCAACCCTGATGCAAGCCAGGAAAGCCACTACCAATACCATCTATTCAAAGGTTTGGGGAAGATTCTGCTTCATGGCACAACAGACATGATGGAATTCCCTTTCTCCGGAAACCTCTCAGGTCCTGGAATTCCTCCAGTAGGGGGTCAACAAGGGTCTAAGCTTAAGTACCCTAAAGGTTCAGGTATCAGCTCTGTCAGCTAAAACAGATACTAAGTGGGCATTCCACCCATTGGTAATCCAATTTACAGAGTCTAAACATTAAACCCCCCAGGAGGCCAGTCTTTCCATCATGGGATCTTTCAATAGTTCTCCATGCTCTCACTTCTCCTCCGTTTTGTTCCATTTGAAACTATCTCTTTATGGGACTTGACTTTAAAACTGTCTTTTCTCATTGTGATTACATCAGCTAGGAGAGTGTCGGAGATCCAAGCATTAAGTTAGTTCTCTTTCCTGACAAAGTAGTACTCAGACCTTCCGAACACTTCATACCCAAAGTGGCAACTTCCTTCCATTACAACCATCATCCTTCCATCCTTCACGGACGATCAGGGTAATCCTCATCCACTAGATGTCAAAACAACCATCGTTAACTACTTAACTGCTACCACCTCTTTTAGGAAAACTAACTCTCTTTTGATCATTCCCCATGGAACCAGGCGTGGGCAAGCCGCCTCCTCATGCACTATTGCATCCTGGTTAGTCAGAACCATTAAAAAAGCTTACTCCACCCAGCATATGGCGATTCTTGAAGACATCAGGGCTCATTCAACTAGGGCAGTGGCTACCTCTTGGGCAGCATATTGCAGGGTCTCACCAGAGACAATATGCAGGGCAGCAACGTGGTCCTCCAGGAATACCTTTATTTCCCACTACAAGGTGGATTCTGCTCATTTATCCATGGCCGACATCGGCAGATCCATCATTAGAGCCAATTCTTCAGCATTATAAGGAATAAATATTATTTTACTTGCACCCACCCGACTGGCGAGTTATTTCCCAGTGTGTGCTGCCATGAAGGCGTCAGGAAAATGGAAAATTGTATACTCACCTTTCCGTAATTTTCCTTTCCTGACGCATCTTCATGGCAGCACATAGTTGCCCTCCCTGTTTCTTTTGTGATGATATTTACAGAAAATGCAGCAGGGTGTCTCCCCTTCAAATTTATAGTTAATCCAATCCTGTCAGGTTGTGGGGGCGGAGTCACAACCCAGTGTGTGCTGCCATGAAGATGCGTCAGGAAAGGAAAATTACGGAAAGGTGAGTATACAATTTTCCATTTTTGAATGGTTCATTTTTTTCCAGAAGTTTTTGGAAAATGTGGAAAAAAATGAACATGCATTTTTTTTTACACAAAATTGTCCATTTATAAGATATTTCCAACACATAGCATGTACATAGCAAAAATGACACCCCAAAATACATTCTGCTACTCCTCCTGAGTACGGCGATACCACATGTGTGAGACTTTTATACAGCCTGGCCACATACAGAGGCCCAACATTGAAATAGCACTTTCAAGGGTTTTAGGAGCATTAATTACACATCTCATTTCTCAACCACCTATTACATTTTGAAGGCCCTGGAGCACCAGAACAATGGAAACGTCGCCCACAAAATGACCGCATTTTGGAAAGCTAACACCACGATGTATAATCTATGAGGCATAATGAATCTTTTGAATTGTTATTTTTTTTCCAGAAGTTTTTGGAAAATGTGGAAAAAAATGAAAACGCATTTTTTTTTTACACAAAGTTGTCCATTTATAAGATATTTCCAACACATAGCATGTACATAGTAAAAATGACACCTCAAAATACATTCTCCTTCTGAGTATGGCAATACCACATGTGTGAGACTTTTACACAGCCTGGCCACATACAAGGAACACTGTCAAGTGTTCTAGGGACACATAGCATGCACATACCGATAATTACACCCCAAAAAACATTCTGCTGAGCAAAGGGTAAAAAAAAAGTTGTCTACAGGAGGATAGCACTGGTCCAGGCAGCAAGCAGGGACTTGGTCAGCAAAAGCAAACGCAATTGTCCAGGTAACAGGCAGGAACACTTTCCATAGTCTGTACAGGCAGGGATACAGTCCAGGGTCAGTGCAGGCAGAGATTGTCAGTAATGGTCCATCCATGTGGTGTGGTCAGTTCATGCAACAGGCAGAGGCATGATGGCATAGGTCCTACAGGCAGCAGGCAAAAGTAGGGCCTCATTCAGGACAGAACGGGATAGGGGCAGAGGCTTCTCCCACCCAAATCTCTTTGAAGCCTCAAAGTCTCCAGACCCTAATCTACGAATGAGAAAACAAAAAAAAGTTTTCTTCATCCAGAAAAACAATTCTGGAGTCCCTCACATATGTGGGACCCCGTGTTATGAATGCCACTAGTCCAGTGGCAGGGTACAAGATCATTCCAAGAGGCAAGCAAAAAGGATGGTCAAACAGTCCAGGGTCAGTTCCAGATCAGGCAGAGGTATGTACAGAATCGGTAGGCAGAAGCATGGTCGAATAACAAGCCAGGGTCAATTCCAGATCAGGCAGAAGTATGAACAGAATCGGTAGGCAGAATCGTGGTCGAATAACAAGCCAGGGTCAGTTCCAGATCAGGCAGGGGTATAAACAGAATCGGTAGGCAGAAGCATGGTCGTATAACAAATGAAATGAAATCCAAGAAACTGATCTCAGTCTGACTGGCTTCATATTTAAGAATGATACCCCTAGTGTTAGTATTCAATTCACCCATATAGATATCCAGATCAGAGTGGGTACCATTCCATAGGAGGAGGATGTCATCTATGCACCTAGCCCACAGCACCACCTGAGGTGTCCTGTGGGCATCCTCCTCCCATAGGGCCATAAAAAGGTTAGCCAAGCTGGGGGCATACTTAGCCCCCATGGCTACCCCTCTATCTTGTTTATAGAACTGACCACCAAACCAGAAGTAGCTTCTAGATGCTGCAAATTGAAGAAACTACATGATAAATCTGTTCATCAAATAATTCCAAATCATGCATCAGAAAAAACGGCGGACAATCCCAGGTCATGGGGTATGACCGTATATAACGATGTGACATCAGCTGTCGCAAGCCATAAACCTGATCTGGGAGTATGTTCTGCTAACAAATTAATCAACAGACGTGAGTCTTTAATGTATGAAGACATCTGGGCCACAAGAGGCTGGAGGAAAAAAATCAGCATACCTGCCCACCCAGGATGTGATGGAATCAATGCCACTAACTATAGGGCGTCCCGGGGGGCAGGTAGCATGTTTATGTATTTTAGGTAGGTAATAAATTACCGGAGTACGTGGTGCTTTGGGCACCAGGTACAACTTTTCTTTTTTATTTAAGATCCCTAATTTATAACCCCTTTCCACCAAAACCTCTAATGCCCTTTGGTACCTAACTTTAGGGTCGATAAAATACAATACAATATACTATAACATAATATAACAAACACGGCGTACTGTTTCACATAACCCCAAAAGGGCCAGTCTACAGTGTCTGAAAACCAGCAGGACAAAGCAAAACAAAACTCTAAATCACTCTCAGCCACAGATCAAAACAAGGCTTGCCTAAATTTACCCGCACTGACAAAAATCTCAACGCTAGCACCTACCTAAGTAGAGGGTACTACATCTCTGTGTGGGGCAATGTGGAGTAGCCTCTCTGTGTGGGCAGTCTTTCTTTCTCTCTCTGTGCACCACAATGTGGGACAGTCTCTCTCTATGTGTGCTGGGCAATGTGCACCAGTCTTTCTCTCTATGTGGGGCAATGCAGAGTAGTCTCTGTCTCTCTCTCTGTGGGGTAGTCTCTCTCTCTCTCTCTGTGCAGCGCAATGTGGGGCAGTCTTTCTCTCTCTTTCTGTGAGGGGCAATGTGAAGAAGTCTCTTTCGCTCTGTGCCAGGCAATAATGTTGAGCAGTCTCTCTCTCTCTCTCTCTCTCTGGGGCAGTCTCTCTCTCTCTCTCTGTGTGGGTCAATGTGATCTTTCTGTGCGGGGCGATGTGGAGCAGTCTCTCTCTGTGGGGACAGAAATTAAGGGGAAACCTCTCTAGTTTAACATAGGTGACAAAATGCGGATGGATTACAATAGTCCACCGTTACTATACTGAAAATAAGAAATGTTTTTACGTTCAGCTCTACTTTAAATCACATTGCTTATGGTACTTGTTTGTAGCTTAAATACTGAGATTTGCACTTAAAACTGTAATTTTGTGACTTTCTGAAATGCCAGGTAAAACGTGGCTGTGCCAGTAAATTTTGGGTGTTGTGTCAGTAAATTTCACTTTGGTAGGTTGGCAACAATATCCCTCTTTAAGTCCCTCCCATTGTTAGGCAAAGTCTGGCCATGTACGAACGCTGCAGAACTTATTTTTTTGTTATATCCCATGGTGCCACAGGTCTTTCATAATCCTAGTCATGTTGAGATTTTATTTGTAAAATCAGGCAGATTACTTGTTATGAGAGGCAGCAGCAAATAAAGGAGGGACGCAACTAATTCTCTTCTGCCAGTAAAATAGCGGGCTACAGAGGTTTCACAATTAGTTCTAGCAGCATGCTAGATGAGTGGTTAATGCTAGATGATGTAATCCGGGAAGGAAGAGATAAGAAATAGGCAGTAACAGCTCAACATGTAGGTAGGAGGGCAAAGGGAAGGGAATAGCATTAGAGAAATGTTAGAAAGCACAGTATAAGTATTTCGCAATATAGAGGGTAAATACTTTAGATTTTTTTGTTTTTTTTAACGTATTATTTGCAAAACAAAACAAAACTTTTCCACATTGAGGTTGTGAACTATTTTGTGCAGATGATTCAACCCCAGTAAAATATTTTTTACTTCCAGGTTGTAGAGCTTCAAAATGTAAAAGATGTGAGAAAGTCATACTTATGTAAAGTTTTGTATGTACGAACGAGATAGATTTTTCGTCTGCATGTTCTTTTTTTTTTTAGATGATTTGATAAATGAAGCCCAGACTACTAAAACATATTATTGAGTAGTCATTGTTAGGATCACTGCTTTAATTAATAATCTCATTGCTTTACTTGCCTTTCTCGATATTATATTTAAAATAAAATAGCAACTGAATAAACATTCCTTGTTATTCTTGGTTAGGTTTCTTAATGCCTTACACTTGCTTAAGTTCCTTAAAATTGAATGACAGTCCTGTGCAACTTCTTATTTAGACACAGACACAGATAGCAGTACGGAGTCCTGTTTGTCAGCTTGGTACAATGAGGAACACTGGAGATCTGAGGGTGAACTCAGGTAATCTATGTATATATATATATATATATATATATATATATATATATATATATTTATTTATATAAAATAATTTATGCATACTGAAGGAGGTACAGATCCTGTCAGGCAACCTTATTAAAAACCCTAATGTGACAAGTACCCTACCTGCATTACTGGTTCTGTGGAGTTTTTGGGAGAAACTGATACCACTGCAAAATTTACAATTTTCCTGGTGGCAGCATTTTCTTTGAGAGAGAAACATTCGCTCATTGAGCTGCTTATTATGCAGTAGTTGTCTGGAAATAAAAATCAATCTAAACTTTTAAAAAAAAAATGTTTGTATTTAGGGTAGGTCATTTGATTTCACTCAGTGCTGTTTGTATTGGTGTTTTTTCCTTTTTTAGTATACTTGACCATTATTTGTTGTTTTATTATACTTTATTTGCTGCTTGTTTTTTTCTTCCCCCCCCCCCAAAAAAAAAAAAAAACAAAACAAAACATAAAATAAGGAGACTAGTGGCTGTTTTTTTGGCAAAAAACCAGATCTATAACTCTCAGCGCCAATTTAGTGCCCATCAAATCCTTAAATTACTCTGTTGTATTTAGCACATCATATAACACTTTGTCATGTATTGATCGGTGCCCTTGTGTTGGATTAAAAGCACCTCTTTATTTTTGTTAATGCTGGCTGTAGCTCAACTCCATTGTGATTCGCTGTCTTACTGTGTGCTTTTTGCAAGTTATAGTTTCACCTTGTGGCTATTTGCAGACACTTTTAGTGTACACTGTGAAGTCTATGTTTTCATTGAGTTACATTTGCTGACTGCCATTATTTTATTGAACCAAGAACTATTCTATTTGAATTAGAATTTTGTATAATAAACAATCTCTTTTTTTTTTTTGCTTTTTGCTGGGGGATTTTTTGCTGCTGGAGTGACCTTTTTGCACGCATTCTGCTTGCTGGATTGGCGCTATTGGATACATACAGCAAACCCTACCCCATGAGCATTATTAGTGCATCATCAGTGGTTCATTAGATTCCATGCTGCTGGAGAGACTTACCTGATTACATCCTGTCCTCATCTGTGGATTGGTGTTGCTGGTTGCTTTCATTCTGTGTATGGGATTAAGCCTATTTGACCATTTGAATTTTCAGTGGTCCATCAGATTCGGTAAGAGTACCCTATACTGATGGTGGAAAGATCTGTCACTTTGAATTTGGTATAAAATTAGAAGATCTCTTTCATCACGTGGTGGCTTCATCTCTTATTTCTGTACAATATTTGATTATATAGTACATGCACCATTTTTTGAATTTGTGTTATATTGTTGAGGTGCTGTGATTTGCTCCTTTCAGGTGTTTAGCTTGCAACTACTTGCCTTTTTTATGTGTGTGCGCCGATTGTCTTTTTTACTTTTAATGCAATATAGTTTGGCAGAACACAGCTAAAAAAGTGCTGTAAGAATGGAGTCTTTCTGCTTAAAGCTGGCAGATCCTAGTTGTAATTATCCTGATTCACCATAATCAATGGAATAATATTGGATCACCAGATTACAAATAAGCAAAACATGCATGGCTATGTTGAATTCTAATGTACCCAATCTGGTTTTCTCATCCTAATATTTAGTTGACTATGCAGCTTTCCAAAAGTATGAAAAACTGACCCTTATTAATTACCTACTGTTGACACGCCTTATGTTTTTCTTGGTTTGGCATCTTCAGCCATCTTGATTGGTTCAGCCCATAACGATGCAGTTGCTGTAAATGCATATGGGAGTTATTTTGTCCTGCAATGTACAGGGTTCTAACAGACTTATGAACATTAGTATATGCCAGGTGATATTATTTTCTATCTACTCTTTATAAGATTCTGTGGCGAATAAGGTTAGGTAGCAACATTGTTGGGGAACTAATCTTTGATAAATATGAATTTAATAATTTCTAAAAACAGAGTGAAGGGGGTCAAGACGATTATTTAATTATTCCTAGTTTATAAATTGCCTACAAAAATCAGTTGCCTGTTATATTGTCAAATCAATAATTGACCTGAAAAATGGTGGCCAAAAATCCCATTTACCCTCACTGATGGTCAGAAGTTCAGAATTTGAGGAGCTGAGGTTACAAGGGGGGAGCAAGTTGATAAAAGTTCAGAGAGAAAATGGAGTGCCAAGCCATGAAGAGCCTTATAGGTGAGCAAGAGGATCATAAAGTCTACGCAAAACCTGGGTAGGCAGTGCAAGGACTCCAGGACAGGGGGAATATTATCACTTGAACCAGACCTAGTCAGGGTTCTGGCTGCAGAAGTAGCTTTGTTTTATGTACAATCTGAACTAGTGTAGGTTACTGCTTACGATGACTAAAAAACAAAACAAAATAACAAACATTTTATACTTACCTGCTCTGTGCAGTGGTTTTGCAAAGGGAAGCCTGGATCCTTCTCTTCTCAGGTCCCTTTTCTCTGCTACTGGCCCCTCCCTCCTGTCGAGTGCCCCCACAGCAAGCAGCTTGCTATGGAGGCACCGGAGCCAAGATGCAGCTCCGTGTGTCCATTCAGACACAGAGCTGCGGCCTGGCCCCGCCCCCTCTCTCTCCTGATTGGCTAACTGACTTTAATTGTCAGCCGATGGTGTCACTGCTGTGTCTCAGCTAATCAGGAGGAGAGTCCCAGATGACTAAGACACTAGTGGACATCCCTGCAGAGAAATAGGGCTCAGGTAAGTATTAGGGGGTTCTGGGGCAGCTGCTACTCACAGAAGGTTTTTTATCTCAATACATAGAATGCATTAACTCCTTTAGGAGTAAGAGGAGGGAAAGGCAGCACAAATGGGCATGTGGCATTTGCGCTAGTCCTTCCAGGACCCCCTTATGGGCAGTCCCAGCAATGGCTTCTTCCACTGCTACCAAGAAAATTATATTATTGTACTTTCATGTGTTCACGTTTGCATAATTAAGATTAAAATTCATGCTTGTCTCCAGGGGACTCTTCGGATGATAATATGTATGTCAATCTGCAAGATTTTAACGCACGGAAGATAGAGAACCATCCAAACCATGAAGGTAATTTATTACTACAAGGTGTAACTAGTTACCATCACTGAGTACTAAAGACATGTGCACCAATTTATAGGACATTTTTGTACTGCTAACATGTATAACGGGGCAATATTGGCCCTAAAAGTCAATATCAAACAACCTGTGGGCCATTTATTTCGGGGGGGGAGCAGGAGGCTTGGAAAAAATACATGTTTGGCATGAAACACCCGTTTTAATGGCTATGATCATGATGATGTTCCACGTTGTAAAGCATAACCTCTTTTCATTGTGGAACCATTCAGCAAAATACAGTGGGGGTTATTTTCGAAAGGCAAATCCACTTTGCACTGCAAGTGCACTTGAACATGCACTGAAAGTGCACTTGGAAGTGCAGTCGCTCTCAATCTAATGCCTCATACACACGATCAAGCAATCCGCCTGTGTGTGGGCTCCGTCTGACTTTTTTTACCCAAAAGTCCGGCGGACTAAGAAAGTATTTTTGCACTCCAATCTGTCCGCTGGACTCGCATTTCGGTGGACAGTACGGCCGTGTGTGTGCCAGTACGCCGTACTTTTGAAATGAATGGACTTTTTCCGCCCGGAGAAAAGTCCGCTCATTTTGAGCGCGTCTCCAGGTAGCCGGGGCCAGCGAAGGAGGCGTCGCTGGCCCTGTCACCTGGTATGGACTTAAAGGGGTATCCCTACGCCGAAAAATCGGCGTGGGGGCCCCCCCCCAGGTCCATATCAGACCCTTATCCGAGCACGCTTTAATAAGGGGGCCCCCGGATCCCGGCCCCCCACCCTATGTGAATGAGTATGGGGTACAATGTACCCCTACCCATTCACCTGTGAAAAAAAGTAAAAAAAAAAACACAACACACAAGGGTTAAAATAGTTTATTGCACAGCTCTAGGGGTCTTCTTCCGTCTTTGGGGGTCTTCTCGCCGGACTCCTCTGCTATCTTCTGCTCTTTTGCTAGCTCTTTCACTAGCGGAGGAGCCCGGCTTTCTTCTTTGCCGGGGTCCTCTTCCTTCGACTTCGGGGGTCTTGCCCCCCTCTTCGGTTCTTCTTTGCGGGCCACCGCGCCTTCTTCTAGCTCTTTTACAAGCGGTGGCCGGTCTTCTATCGCCGTCTTCTGTTCTTCTGTTCTCTTCTTCTCTTCTGGAGATGGTGCCTTGTCGCTGCCTCCGGTCACAACTTATATAGGGACATCGCCGGGTGATGTCCCCACCCATTATGATGTCACAGTCCCAGCATCCTCTATAAGTCGCCGCGTCCCTGCCATTGTGACCAGAGACAGCGAAGAGGCAACATCTCCAGAAGAGAAGAAGAGAACAGAAGAACAGAAGACGGCGACAGAAGACCGGGCCACCACTAGTAAAAGAGCTAGAAGAAGGCGCGGTGGCCCGGTGTTCTGGCAGATAGTGTCCTGCCATCATATAGTGTCCACCCCGTACTGCGCATGCGCAGTACGGGGCAGAAGAAGCTTCGGTAAATCTCCGAAGATGAACGCGCCTGCGCCGTGAGTGGAGGTGGTAGCCCCACCATCCAAGCGGACATAATTTTGGGAAAATTACAGGGCCCCTCGCAGGCGAGCTTTGCTCGCCACGCTTCAGGCTCGGCTCTTTTATAGTCCTACTCTATGTCCTCCTCGGCTATTTTCGGAATCTGCGTGTGCTGTGTACTGCGCATGCGCAGTACACAGCGGTCACTATCCGATGGGGGACCATATATGATAGGACACCGACAAGAAGAACCGAAGAGGGGGACAAGACCCCCAAAGTGGGGGACAAGACCCCCGAAGTCGGAAGAAGAGGGCGGCGGTGAAGAAGAAAGCTGGGCTCCTCCACTAGTGAAAGAGCTAGCAAAAGAGCAGAAGATAGCGGAGGAGTCCAGCGAGAAGACCCCCGAAGATGGAAGAAGACCCCCGGAGCTGTGCAATAAACTATTTTAACCCTTGTGTGTTGTGTTTTTTTTTTACTTTTTTTCACAAGTGAATGGGTAGGGGTACATTGTACCCCATACTCATTCACATAGGGTGGGGGGCCGGGATCTGGGTCCCCCTTATTAAAGGGGGCTCCCGGATTCTGATAAGCCCCCCGCCCGCAGACCCCGACAACCAACTGCCAGGGTTGTCGGGAAGAGGCCTTTGTCCTCATCAACATGGGGACAAGGTGCTGTGGGGTAGGGGGGGGCACGCGGCCCCCCTTCCCCAAGGCACCCCCATGTTGAGGGCACGTGGCCTGGTACGGCTCAGGAGGGGGGCGTTCACTCGTCCCCACCCCCTTTCCTGGCCGGCCGGGTAGCGTGCTTGGATAAGAGTCTGATATGGACCTTGGGGGGGACCCCCACGCCAATTTTTCGCTCGTAGGGATTCCCCTTTAAGTCCATACCAGGCGACGGGGCCAGAGACGCCTCCTTCGCTGGCCCCGGCTACCTGGAGACGCGCTCAAAATGAGCGGACTTTCCTCCGCGTGTGTGGGCGAGTTCGTTCATTTCAAAAGTACGGCAGATAGTCCGGTGGACTTAGTATGCCGTATTAGTCCGCCGCAAAAGTGCCGTGTGTGGGCAGGTAGCTCGTACGGAAAGTCTGGCGGAAAGTCCGGCGGACAGTCCAGCGGAAAGTCCGCCAGATACTCGGCTACGTGTGTACGCGGCATAAGGGGTAGATCTGAAATGAGGGGAAGCTCTGCTGATTTTATCATCCAATCGATTGCAAGCTAAAATGCTGTTTTTTATTTTCCTTGCATGTACCCCTCGGATCTACAGCGACTTTATTTTCAAGTGCACTTTCAGTGCACTTTCAAGTGCACTTGCAGTGCAAAGTGTACTTTCCTTTAGTAAATAACCCCCAGTGTCTTGTTTCTAGTGCAGATATAAGTGTAATGTTGTTTTTGGGAGGCAAGGCAGCACATAGGATCAACGTCTCCTGGCAGTTTATAGCCAGTTTCTCTGTAGCAACTATGAAAACCAGGAGATCCAAGCCTCCATATAAGTGGAAGGCTAGGGCCTTCCTGAGTTCTCACTGTACAGTGCCCATACTTAGAAGGGCCTTGGGAGTGCAAGTAGGACAAACACCTTCTTCCAAGCCTGATACTTACTTGAACCTTGCTAAAATGTAGGTCCAGTCCTTAGATGTTATAAACAACTTTATTACAGCCTGAAGTAGAGAAAAGAAGTCCGAATACCCAGAAACGTGACATCAAAGATCCCACAATTTAAAAGGCAGGCAGTCACTGATTGGGGTTCAGCTCCAAAAGCACAGAGCTTCCACTGGAGTAACTCTCCGCAGAACATGAGGTTCTTGTGTTGCTACTGTAACTGTAACTTCAGGATACCTCCAGGCACACAGCCTAATTCTCTACTCCACTAGGTGCACAGCTTCCAGGTACCCAACCAACAGGAGACCCTCTAGACTGGAGCTCCATGCCAGGCCAAGCCCTGGAGCCCTCCAACAGGCACACAGTCGGCCTACCTAGGATCTTTCCCCTAGTAAAGGACCCTTCTAGAACAGAGCTCAGCTGTTTTGTAAAAGAATGGTCCAATCCTCTGATGACAAAGTCACCAGGGATTGATGAGTTACCAAGACAGGCAAAGCTCTCTGCGCCACACCCCTGTCAAATCACTCTGGAGCCAACTAAACAAAGTCTGGCAGATGATGCAATACAGAGAACCCCTTAGCACAGCATTCTAAAAAAGATCTTGCAAAATATCAAAACTAGGGATAAGCATGGCGTTGGTGCAAAACCATGGCTATTGGCTAACAAATCCAAAAGGATGCTGTCAGTGCCAGCCTAATTAAATGTGGCCAGGGCATTTAATGCCCCACATACACAAAGGGACGGAGATGCTAGTGACACCATTGACTTAAACACTTCAGCTCTGGAAGGTTACCCCCTTTCTGACCAGGCCATTTTTTGTGATACTGCACTGCGTTGTTTTAACTGACAAGTGGGACAATGTAGCCAAAAAAAATTGATGTTCTTTTATTCCCCACGAATAAAGCTTTCTTTTGGATGTATTTGTTCACCTCTGTTGTGTACATTTTTTGAGCTATAGACAAAAAAAGACAGACGATTTTTGAAAAAAAAGAGAAGGAATCACGGATACGTGAATTTACTCTTAAAGGCTGCCCTGCTGCAGTAAATGTACGTGGGGCGGTCCTTAAGCAGTTAATATAATCATATGGCCATGTTATGTCAATGACATTGACCTCGTATGGTCATGTGGCTATATCAACTCAATGACTTTACAAGCTACCCAGTCACTTTGGGTATGTGCTGCAAGGCAGAAAATGCCCCGGCTGCAGCTGATTGGGATGGTACTGAGAGCATCCTTCTGGGTTCAGCTAGGTTCGAACTGAACACAAGTTCATCCTTATTCAAAGAAAATAACTAAAGCAGGGCTGTAAAGCTGGCCATAGTTGGTGTGATTTTCTTTCCTCCTACAAAGCTTTTGTGTTCTTCAACCTGGGGGCGCGGGGGCACAGGGAGTCATCCCGGCTGGTAGAACATGCAGTGATTATTGCTGGTGGCTATATCTGCTGGCAATAATCGCATGAAAAATCTGAAATGCTGGTAGTACCCAAGTTGATTGTTCGATCAACTTGGGTACAATTAGCCTGCCCATACATGATTTGAATCTTGTCCGGTCCCTGATGAGATGACTGAGATTCAATCCGTCTTTGGCCAGCTTTAGAGAACACATGTCTACATAAAGAATATATGCACCCACTTGAAGCCAATGTGTGTGTCCTAACTCTCGCAGATACTCCTAGGTTCATCCAGCTAATCTTTTTCAAAGAAAATTGACACCACAGTGTTGTCCTACATCAGTTGCAGATGCACTCACTAACTGTCTGTCTATATTTATTTCAGGGGCTCCAGCTGCCAAGAATACCCAAAATAAAATTATACTGATACTGATGGTTCTCTTGATCTTGATGTTCCTTATTTTGACCATCTTAACAAGTTTTCTGTTTATTAACTGTGAGTATCAGTCATACAGTCATAAACTTTGTTGTGGGAATGACAAAAAGAAAAAATATATATATTTTCCTAATTTTGTGTTGCAACTTTTGACTTTAGCTCTTTTGTTAGTTTATAATAACATTATGGTTACTGTAGTACAGGGGTAGGCAACCTTTTGAGCACAGTGTGCCGAAAAATGTTTTCAAAGAAACGATTTTATAACAAAAAAATGTCAACTTCACTCTCAATCATGAAAAGGATTTTTTTTATAAAGTAAATGCTGTAAACTACTTGAGTAGTAGTATGGAATTATCATCCTGCACTCTCGCGGCTCAAATCAGCCCCAATTCTACTTTCAATTTTTTTTTATTTTCATAACAAAAGGTAGAAGACACATCAGCCCCAATTCATGAACCTTCACACCTCGGATCACTGTCCCCCCTGCAAATCTCCCCCACCACTGTGCTACCCTGCACATCTGCCCCACCACTGTGCTACCTTACACATCTGCCCCCACCACTGTGCTACCCTGCACATCTGCCCAACCACTGTGCTACCCTGCACATCTGCCCCACCACTGTGCTACCTTACACATCTGCCCCACCACTGTGCTACCCTGCACATCTGCCTCACCACTGTGCTACCCTGCACATCTGTCCCACCACTGTAACCCCCTTCACATCTGCCCCACCACTGTACTACCCTGCACATCTGTCCCACCACTGTGCTACCTTACACATCTGCCCCACCACTGTGCTACCCTGCACATCTGCCTCACCACTGTGCTACCCTGCACATCTGTCCCACCACTGTAACCCCCTGCTCATCTGCCCCACCAGTGTTCCCCTTTCTCATCTGCCCCACCACAAGACACTTTCAATCATGAAAAGGATTTTTATAACGCAAATGCTGTAAACTACGTTAGTAGTGAGAAATTAACATCCTGTACTCTCACACCTCAGATCAGCCCCAATTCATGCAACTCCACATCCCAGATCACTGTCTCTACTGCAAATCCGTTTCACCACCGTACCCCCTGCTCATCTGTCCCACCACTGTATTGTCCTGCACATCTGTCGCACCACTGTACTACCCTGCACATCTGCCCCACCACTGTAACCCCCTGCTCATCTGCCCCGCCACTGTACTACCCTGCTCTTAGTGCCAGGATTCTCAGAGAGCAGACTCCCTTTAGCAGACAAGCCTGTCTCCCTCCAGCAGACATCCATCAGGCTAAAGAAGGGCCAGGACTCTCTGAGAGTGGCAATCAACTGCCCACCAGCAAACATCCACTGGGCTCTTCTGTCTCAGGGGCATATTGCCCAACAGTCAGGCAGGACAGCCCTGTCCATCCTGTACTAGGCTCTATAGATCTCAGGCCTGCACAGCACAATACCCTGCACACATCCTACCCAGGCTGCAGCCTGGGGGAGAGGGCTCGCAGATGGTAATAAAAATTGACAAGATGAACTCTATCCAAAACTGAAAAGAAAACGTTTTGCCTTTAGATATGCTTTAAGTGTCAGAGACACCTAGTTGTATCAGTCAGGCACTGCAGCAATTCTGAAAGTATAAGTTCACTTTCTACAAAAAATAAAAAAATATCCCAAGCTTTGAACATCTCACAGAGCACTGTTCAATCCATTATCCAAAAATGGAAAGAGTATGGTTCAACTGCAAGCCTACCAAGACATGGCCTTCCACCTAAACTGACAGGCTGTGCAAGAAGAGCATTAATCAGAGAAGCAATAAATCAAATTCAAGGGGTGTGACCGAGATGGTGATGGTGCAGGATGCTTAGTCTTGAAGCTTTGCAGCCATCGTGGGGAATAAATCCTTTTATCCCATCCTGACAACTTTCTAGACTGCCTTGAACACCTCCCAAACTCCCCCTGCGCATGAGGACAAGGAGCTGGCCGCGTTTTGACCATCGCAGCCCGAGAACAACTCAGATCAGCACCGGCAGACGGTGAGAGTGTCTGGTTCTTTACCTCCCCTAATGAGGCCTCACAATGGCTGAACACTCTGCTCCGCCACTAGTGGAGGTAATACTTTAGCGACTGTTACCTACCCTCTGAGAGAGCTCTACTGCCCGGCCATGTGTCCATCCCCAGGGGAAACCCCACTGAACAGACACTCATATGTTTAGACCCTTTTGACTACTGCTGGGGGCCCGGGGAACAAAAGCTTTCACATGATGCCTTATGCGGAGGCCCGGCGTCCTTGCTTGACGTACCCTTGATACATTCTCTAAAGACTGCTGGCAATGCTACATGACGCAGGAGCTGCTGGCGGATGGTAAACCCCCACCTTTCACCATGGAATCCTATTGACTGCCCCTTGTTTACCATCTGGCTGGTTCCCTTGTATCATGAGGTGCTGCTACGAGGATGAGGGCCCCTATGAGACCACCCGTTGGAGGAGCTGCTAACCAGACCAGTATGATACCTGACTGATGCTTACTCTGGCGGCTGACTCCCAGCTCCTGGTCATGAGTCCCTGTCACACCAACTTTACAGGGTGCTGGGGCCCTTGGAGGGGGGTGTTCATAGTTCATTTTTTTCAAGTTCGTGCCCCCGGTTCCAGCCGGGTGAAAAGGTATGTTGCCGCTTGATGGTGGCATCTTCTTCAGACTTGGTCCTCTGTGCTCTGAATGGACGTTACCTGCTCTGAGCCCTCTGGCCCATAACCCCAATTGGTCATTGACCATGTTTAGTTTCTGGGAACAGGCGCACCCTGGTTTGGGGGGGTGTGTGGGGGGGACTTTGTTTGAAGGGGAAATGTTATATTGATTATTCACAGGTATACAACACTGGTCATTAACTTACGAAATGCTTTCTACTGTACTGTGGGGGATGAGCTGGGTTCCTCTGTTCAGGGATCTGAGTGTACTCCTAAGGCAGGTTGGGCCAAATTACTCAAGGTTGCCATGGCCCCCATAACGTTAATATCATGGAATGTTCGGGGTAGGAACTCCCGAATACAACAGTCCTTAGTTTTAAATTTTCTTAAGCTTCACCAACCAGACATTTGTATACTACAGGAGACTCAGGAAGTCAAGTCCTTGGTCTCAAAAAAACGTGGATCGGCCATTATTACCATGCCACCTTTTCCTCGTATGCTAGGGGGGGTACGTTTACTGATCCACAAGAACTTATCCTTCACGCTGCTGGACCTGCACTTGGACCCCGGGGGTAGATACGTAGCTCTCTACGCAGTTATCACAAATGTGCCTATGGTGATAGTAGGGATCTATATACCCCTGCCGGTGTCACTGTTGATATTGAACAAAATCACTAAATTCATAGCCAGCTGTTCCACGGATAATGTGGTCTTGGCGGGGGATTTTAACATGCTTCCCTGTCCCAATATGGACCGGCTACTTCCGGACACGACTGTGGAGTCCCCTCTTTCTAAGTGGGCATCCACATTCGATCTCACGGATGTATGGTGGTGGAAGAACCCCCTTCTGAGAGCATACACCTGCCAATCAGTTTCTTACAGGGCCATGTCTCGCATTGATCTGGTGTTCGCACTAATTCTATTCTTGCCAAGGTACAGGAGATCTCCCATCTGCCTAGGGGTATATCTGACCACTCTCCTGTCCTGCTCAGACTTAACATGGGCCCTGTTCTCACCGACTGTCTCTGGAGACTCTCCCGCTTCTGGGTCTCTGACAACCGCGTAGCCCCGGGTGCAGACCTAACTGTACAAGAATTCTGGACTGCCAACCCACCAGCCATGTCACCTGCTTCTAGCTGGGAATGTTTCAAGTACCATGCTAGAGAGCACTACCAAATAGCCATCAGCCATACCTGGTGCCAGACTGGAGAGGTGTTGCTCCAGGCTGAGCATAGGGCTGCTGAAATAGAGGCACAATACTCTGCCAGCAGAGACGAGACCCATAGAATTGATCTGAAGTGTGCGGTGCATGAGGTGGCTCTCCTTCGGGTAACAGCCACAAAGAAGCTGTTGCTACACCAAGTACAGCATATTTTTGAGCAGGGTGAGCCTGGACGACTTCGGGCATGGTTGTCTAGGGAGCAAACAATGTCGACTATAACTCAGGACAGTTGCTGTCTGACCCTAAAGAAATATGTTTCGCCTCATATTACGAGGACTTATATACATCCAGGGCCCAATATTCTGATGCTGAACTTCAAACATATGTAGAGGCCATTGAGTTGCCCTCCTTGTTGGAGGCGGCCTGTGAGAGACTTGACGCACCTCTCACCCTCAAAGAGCTCCAAAATGCTATCAATGCCCTTCAGTTGGAAAAAACACTGGGTGATGACGGATTCCCTGTAGAATTCTACAAGACAAATGCAGAAACCCTAGCCCACAGACTACTTGAGGTCCTTTCCGCATATTTTGACTCTGCTTCCCTACCTCCCTCAATGTCCAGAGCCGTCATTGTGGTGATCCCCAAGCCTGGCAAGGACCCTAAAATTTGCTCCTCATATCGCTCCTCAACATGGACGCAAAGATCCTTGCCAAGGCCTTAGCAACCCGGCTCAATATGGTTATCCTATCTTTGATACATGGGGACCAGACCGGCTTTATGCTGGGCAAAGGAACCAACATAAATCTGAGAAAACTGCTCACTGTAATTGCAAGCCCGACTGCCGACGGGGAGGCCACCGTGGTGGCCTCTCTGGACGCGGAAAAAGCCTTTGACTCGGTGGAGTGGGAATACCCATGGAATAGGACCCAAGTTTATCAAATAGCTGCGTCTACTATACTCAAATCCAAAGGCCAGAATACGTACAAACAGAGTCCTATCGGCTTCATTCCCACACCACCAAGGCACCAGGCAGAGCTGCCCACTATCCTCGGCCCTCTTCACTCTGGCAATTGAGCCATTGGCGGCGCTGCGGCGGAGGTGAGGGGTATCTCGTTCCCCCCAACTGAAAAAGTTTCTTTACACACGGATTACATGCTCTTATACCTACAGCATGACCAACAATCACTGAGGGCAGCCCTGACCATTATTGATCAGTTTGGGGTGTTCTCTGGGGTCAGAGTGAATTGGGAAAAATCGCTCCTATTCTCTCCTACGCTCCATCTCTCTCAAACGGGTTGCGCGATTCAAATATCTAGGTATTCAAATACAAACTGACCTAAAAAGCTACCTAGTTAACAATATCTACCCTATACTGCAACAATTTATCCAGCGCTGCTCAGTGTGGAAAACGCTTCCACTGACCCCGGTGGGAGGGTAAACCTAATTAAAATGTCCTTTCTCCCCAAATTCCTATATGTTTTTTGCCACACCCGGTCCCCATTCCAAACTCTTTCTTTGTCAAATTGGACCAAGCTATTACCTCCTTTGTCTGGGCAGGGGTGGCACCCAGGGTTGCTAAACATACATTACAGTTGTCACTCACAGAGGGAGGTCTCTCCCTAACCAATGTTAAGAAATATTATTTGGCGGCGGTACTGGTTTCTGTGCACTGGTGGTTCACACAAGATAACACCAACCCGGCAGTCAACCTGGAGGCTGAGATTCAAGGTTCGTACTCTGAGCTTAGTAATCTGGTATATAGAGGCCTGAGGTATAGTCCCCAAGTCACTGCACCCATGAAAACTGAGGTTGGAGTTTGGCAAGAGGTATCTACTTATCTTAGCGACCAAAATAACGTCTCCCCATATACCTCGCTATGGGGTAACCCCACAATGTCGCATTTCCAATCTGTTCCAGACCCTCAGGTCTGGGCCAGGTACAAAGTCTGGACATTGCACCAAATTTATAAGGAGGGGCACCTCCTCTCCTTTGAAGACCTGAAAAGCAAACATCAACTACCCCCCTGGATGTTCTTCAGGTATATACAGCTTAGACACGCTGCTCGAGCGCAGTTCCCTAACAGGATACACCTCGCCACGCATTCAGTTGAATCCCTGCTTACAGACTCCGAAATATATCACACACTATCATCCATATACCTCAGACTTACCTGCAAAGATGCCTCTAAAATGCTCCCATTGTTCAAATGGCAATTAGATATCCCAGAGTTGACAGAGGAGAACTGGTCGGAGGGCATGCAGCAATGCATTTCCCTTATGATCTCAGCAAGAGATAGGTTTACGCAACTAAAATTTCTACATAGAGCATATTATATCCTTCATAGACTATCCACAATCTATCCGGGAGTTGAGGATATGTGTCCTAAATGCAGGCAGGCGGTGGGAACCTTCTTTCATGTAGTGTGGTCATGCCCAATCCTCCAGACTTACTGGCGTGCAGTGGTACAGGATATAAACGGAGTGGCGGGACTACACCTAGATGTGGACCCAATGGTGTTTCTCCTCAGAATAAAGGATAACCTGGCAACCAATAAACATACCAAACTGTTCGTGTTGTACACAGCTTACTATGCCAGGAAAGAGATCTTGTTCAGATGGAAGCTATCAGATCCCCCTACGGTAAAAACCTGGCAGGCCCAGGTAAATGTGATATTACCCCTGTACAAACTCACCTACATGCATCGGAACTGCCCCCAGAAGTTTGACAAGATATGGGCAGCCTGGGTGGAGGCTAGATAACTCACAATTTAAATGCACCCTGTGGTTCTCCCCTCAGGAAATTAACAGATTGGTGTTAGAGATATGGACCTTGCCCCACACGGTTGATGACTTTGGCTTGTGGAGATATCCTCCTCTATACCAATACAATGGACCAGGTCCCATTCTCACCCTTTTATCTCCCATCTGATCCCCCTTTCCCTTAGATCTCCCATGGATCAGATTACTGGTTCTTAGGTTGTGTTCCTCTGAATATCCATCTCCCCCAGACCCCCCCCCCCCAATCTCCCCTCTTCCCTTTCTCCTCCTTTCTCTCCTCATCTTTTCTACCCCCTTCTCCCCCCTCCTTTTACCAAATAATTAAATCCAGAACTTGGACTCAAATAGACCTGTATGTTTTCTATATGGATCTACGAGAAGCTTACAGCATTAAATCAGTTTGTGATTTGGTTCTTACATTAACGTTATGCTATTGGCTACTAGCCTGAATGTAGTCCCATCGTAACGAAATTACGTCATCACGTTCTGAAAGATCGGATTTTTCGACAACTTAGTCCGACCGTGTGTATGCAACAGTTTCGGACACAATCCGTCGGACTAAATCCGACGGACAAAATCCGATGGATTTGGTTGGCAGAATCTCCGACCGTGTGTACAGGGGCTTAGACATGTGCAAAAGGAAAAAAATTTGTTTAGTTTCGTTTCGTTTTAATTCGTTAATTAATTAATTTCGTTTAGTTATATTCGTTAAATTCTTTAAATTCGTTTTCGTATTTCGTTTAGTTTTCTGCCGAATTCGAAAAATTGGTCACATTCGAAAATATTTCAACCAAATTCGAAAATATTTCTACTGAATTTGAAATGATTTTAACATGATTCGAAATTATTTCAACCTCATTCAAAACTATTTCAAATATTTTGCGACCGGACTTTAGGGCCATGTATCTCGGGGTCACTTGGTGCTAGAAACCCCAAATTGATATGTTGTAGTGCTAGTTCTATTGTGTTTGCATACCAAATTTGGTGTTTCTAGCTATAAGTGAACCTGAGATATGTGGCCCCAAATTCGGGTCGCAAAATGTCATTCTCTGCTGCAGAAAAGTACTTTCATATTGCCCATATCTGGAGTCGCTTGGTGGCAGGTGGCGTGGCAAGTGGACAATCCACAACTTGGCCACATGGCACCCGTGGCCAGTCACGTGGCACTCGTGGCCGGTCACGTGGCACTCGTGTCAGGTCACATGGCACTCATGGCCGGTCACATGGCACTCGTGGCTGGTCACGTGGCACTCGTGTTAAGTCACGTGGCACTCATGGTCTGTCACGTGGCACTCGTGTCAGGCCACGTGGCACTCGTGTCAGGTCACGTGGCACTCATGGCAGGCCACGTGGCACTTGTGGCAGGTGTCGTGGCAAGTGGACAATACACAACTTGTGGCAGGTGACGTGGCAAGTGGACAATACACAACTTGTGGCAGGTGACGTGGCAAGTGGACACATACAATACACAACTTTTGGCAAGTGGACAATGACATACAGCATATGCACTTGCCTTGCGATCGACATCCATGACTTCTTCAATCAGGCATGCTCACAACTTCATTGATACCATAAATATAAATGAAATAAGATGTGTGTGGTTTTTTTGCACTGGTACACTGCAAGTATGAGAAGTTGATGTAACAGATATATATAAGTAAGTATAAGTAACTAACCATCTTCCAAAATTTCTAATTCAAATCGAAAAGATTAGAACAGAATAGAAAAAAAATTATTTAATAGAATAAAATAGAAAGAATATACAACCATCTTCTGAAATTCAAATTTAAATAGAATAAATTTGAATTTCGAATAGTATGAATTCAAATTTTTAAATTAATTAATTTTAAATTTGGAGACAGCGGTGCCTGTCTTTTTGGCAAATATCTCCTAAACCGTGTAGGTTTAGGAGATATTTCTTGGACCTACAGGTAAGCCTTAATCTAGGCTTACCTGTGGGTCAAAGTGTGTTGTAAGGGTTTACAACCACTTTAATTTGTTCATAAACGACCTGGAGGATGGGGTAAACAGCTCAATCTCTGCATTTGCAAATTACATTAAGCTAAGCAGGGCAATAACTTCTCCGCAAGATGTGAAAACCTATTGTGTGGTACCATACTGGTGACCACACAATAGGGATAAAACGTTTTTGCGGAAGGGAGTTTCATAAGCCACGTAGCCAGAAGAAAAGAGGTTTAACCTTAAACTGCGTAGAGTGTTCTTTAGAGGGAGCTGAAAAGATGTGGTATTCCCTTCCACGGGGGGCATCGATAGTTTCAAAAAACTATTAGATAAGCACCTGAACGACCACAACATACAGGGATATACAATGTAATACTGACACATAATCACACACATAGGTTAAACTTGATGGACTTGTGTCTTTTTTCAACTTCACCTACTATGTAAGTTTTCTGCTTCATTGTTCTTTTTATAGCCTGGTTTCATAGGAGTTTTCACTTTTTTTGCATCTTGAATATGGAATTGTTCCAAGATTTCAGAGATCTTCTGAGATTGGTTGAGAAAATAACTTCCATCTTCTTCTCTCTGTATTTGAATTCCCAGATAGTAGCTAATGTTCCCAAGCTCTTTGATTTCAAAATTATCTTTCAGCTTGTGAACTGTTTGTAATCCCCTTCTTGTTCAAAACAGGTTATAATTTCATCAATATAGATAAGGATGTATTTACCCAATATAGATAAGGATGTAATTACCCACAAAATGACCCAATTTTGGAAAGCAAACACCCCAATGTGTATTCTATGAGGCATGGGCTGCAAATAGGTACTCGGATACTCTGACGGGCTGGTGACAGGTACTCGGGTACTCCAACAGGCTGGTGACAGGTACTCGGGTACTCCGACGGGCTGGTGACAGGTACTCGGATACTCCGACGGGCTGGTGACAGGTACTCGGGTACTCCGACGGGCTGGTGACAGATACTCGGGTACTCTGACGGGTTGGTGACAGGTACTCGGGTACTCCGACGGGCTGGTGACATGTACTCGGGTACTCCGACGGGCTGGTGACAGGTACTCGGGTACTCCGACGGGCTGGTGACAGGTACTCGGGTACTCCGACGGGCTGGTGACAGGTACTCGGGTACTCCAACGGGCTGGTGACAGGTACTCGGGTACTCCGACGAGCTGGTGACAGGTACTCCGGTACTCCGACGGGCTGGTGACAGGTACTTGGGTACTCCGGGCTGGTGACAGGCATTCGGGTACTCAGATGAACTGTGACAGGTACTCGGGTACTCAGATGGGCTGGGACAGGTACTCGGGTACACAGATGGGCTGACAGATACTCAGGTACTCGGGTACTCAGATGGGCTGAGACAGGTACTCAGGTACTTCGGGTACTCAAATGGGCTGACAGGTACTCGGGTACTCAGATGGGCTGACAGGTACATGGGGACTCAGATGGGCTGTGATGGGTGATGATGACAGGTACTTTGATGGATGGTGACAGGTACTTTGATGGGTGGTGACAGGTCCTCTTTATTGGGGGGGTAATCAGTGTGTGTTGGTGTACACTGAGCGGTAACGAGATGTTACCGCAATCTCCTCCTCACACATGATCAGTGTGTGAGGAGGAGAACCCGATAACATCTCGTTACCGCGGTTTGTTTACATTCTGTGACCGGCTGTGATTGGACACAGCCGGTCACATGGTAAAGAGCCAATTTCATTGGCTCTTTACCGCGATCGGGGTTGGGCTGTGTCAGGGTGACAAGCCGCATCCCCGATCAGCTCTCTGCACGCGCCCTAGGCGCGTGCACGAGCTCTGTAATGGCGCAGTACATGTGACCGGCTGTGATTGGACACGGCCGGTCACATGTATCGGGGGGAGTCGATGGAGAGGAAAAGCCCACAGATCGGGGATGGGCTGTGTCCGAGGGAAGAAATGTGAAGAAATGAAGAAGAAATGACACTTTGCTACAATGTAAAGTAGTGGGTGCACAGCTTGTCTACTAGTGTAAATTTGCTGTCTCCTCAAAATAGCTCAACACACAGCCATTAATGTCTAAACCACTGACAGGAAAAGTGAGTACACCCCTAAGTGAAAATGTCCAAATTGGGCCCAATTAGCCAATTTCCCTCACTGGTCTCATGTGACTCATTAGTGTTACAAGGTCTGAGGTGTGAATGGGAGGTGGTGTGTTAAATTTGGTGTTATCGCTCTCATTCTCTCATTCTTGTCACTGGAAGTTCAACATGGCACCTCATGGCAAAGAACTCTTTGAGGATCTGAAAAAAATAATTGTTGCTCTACATAAAGATGGCCTAGGCTACAAGAAGATTGCCAAGACTCTGAAACTGAGCTGCAGCTTTCACATGTTCACACATTTGCTGGCCTTCTTGTAGTCTCATCCTATAGAAATATCTTAGTAGAAACAGCTTGCTGTTTATACTTGAATGCTCATGCAGTTTTTGTAATGAAGTCCACATACCTTTGGCCATTTTCTCTGTTCTTATGTGGATAAGCTGGTCATCTTCCACTAGTAAGCTTATGATTTCTTTTGCCTGTCTGTCCTTCCTATCCCATTCCTCTGTCTCTCTGTCTGTGGGTCTGTCTGTATTCAGCACTTGCCATTCTTGGTGAGAAACGCTTCCAGTTTAAACTTCCACGGTTAGTAGTTGCCATTGTTCAGCTTTTTAATTTAAAACTTCACATCTAAACCACTTCCCATGCCATCAGCTTGTATACAGTATTCACTGACTTTCTGTACTTACTAAGTATTCTTTCCAGTGTCTCTGGGTGTGCTGGGTGTCTGCTGGATGTGTTGGGACCCATAACCTATTAGCAGGTTATTGAATCGTGTGCTTGGAAGCTTGTTGTATGCAGAGAATATGTTGCTTTCATGGAGGATTAGCAATACATCATATTATGGCTTTACATCATGGAACAGGAACTTAATAGAAAACAAGTGCTCTTAACTTAGATAGACAATACATCCCGTTATATCATAGAATACATACACTATAATACTACAGCACCACCTGCTGGTATAGACAGGTGCACGTTTTTTTATTATTATGTGGTAATATATAGGTTAGGTGTGAATCCTATTTTTTGTGCCAGCAGAAACATACTTTCACTGGGCACATACTTGTTAGCACTGAAGTATTTTATATAATTATTTTCACATTACAAAAGGTGAACTTGTCCTTGAAACATTGGAGAGAAGCCAAATGAGAAACTGACAATTTTGCCAGGCAAACTATTACCAAGAAATTATAAATTTAGACTAAACATTTAGACTAGGCTAAACATACATAGGTTCATTCATTACTTATATTTGTTCTGTATTTTCATCCCAGATATAACCGTTTCAGAGGAATTGTCACAAATGAAAAAGAAAAAAGGTAAGGTGTTATGTTGGGTACAAACTATAAGAAAACCGGGCGAACAATCCTCCGGATTTTTTTTGTTATTTTACAGCAAATCAGAACCTATGAACGAAAATTTGTCCGGTCATGTGTACGCGGCAAAATACTTATTTTTTTGTTGTTTATTGTTTCTGATCATGCACGTTTCTTTCAGATTTTTCTTGTACAAAAAACTGTACACATTAAATGAAAATCGTTTGTTCTGTTCCCATACAAGATAAATTTTGAAGTTTGCCCGTTTGGGAATTTGGGAAAAGTCAGAATCGACTGTCAAAAGTTGTGTACACACACACACAGAAGAAAATTGTGCAAAAGTTCCTCAGACGAAAATGAGCCTTTAGGAAGCATTCTTATCAAACTACTGAAGTTTTATTGTCATTTTGTCACGGACTATTAGCACAACTGTTTATCAAACCCATATTTTCAGTACAGTGTACACCAAGGGTAGGCAACCCGTGGCACGCAAAGCCTCTTTGTCGGAACTTGACTTCCTCCCCATCAGCAGAACAGTGCAGGGAGACACTAATGCATTCCTTTTTCAGAATTCCTCACACCGCACCTGCACCGAGGGGGAAGCACTTCCCCCCCCCACACATTGTAAAAGATATGAAACATTGTTTGGTTCTCTAACTTTGCTGTAACTGCAATCGGTAGCTTTTGTGATGGGGAAGAGATTGGGTGCAGTTCTGATAGAGGGGGCGGTCCCTGTTTTCAGGAGAAGGAGGACTGTCATTGGCCACTGCTAAAGTAAACCACAGTCCTGCTAGCTCCATCCACCATCTGGAGGAAGACGACTTGCTTGGTTGCCACTACCAATCTCAGAAAGAAGGGATTTCACTGATTGAGAAAACCACAATCAGGTGACAGTTTGAGGAATTACTGTTGAGCTTCTGGGAACTTTGTAGAAATTATTCCTGAACCTTACTACTGAAACCCGGCACTTTGTGTCCCTTTAAGCCAGAGCCAGTATTCAGCACAATGAAAATCGCACATCCAGGTTTTGCTGCGGTGCAGAGAGCCGCACATTTTCTCAGCTGCAGAGGCCCAACTTACGATCCTGCACACAGGCCCACTGCTTTCATAAAATACCCCTGACCTGAGCTCATCATTGCATATCCATTCCAGATGCTTGTATGTGACATCACATACATTGTATACAAGCACGTGGGCTGGATGCGAGAGGTGGATCAGCAAGTGTGAGAGTGCCAGGACAGGTAGATGTGTCACATCTCTGCTTCCTTTCACTACTCTGCATATCATAAATGAGAAGAGTGTACAGCGGTGGGGCAGATGTGCAGGGAGGTACAATGGTGGAAGAGATGAGAAGGGGGTTCAGCAGTGAGACAGAAGAGCAGGGGCTTACAGTGGTGGGACCAGGGGCAGACTGACAATTCATGGGGCCCCCAGGCAATAGAAGATTATGGGTCCCCCAGGCAATCAGAGATTATGGGGCCACACAGTATACACAAACACACACATAGTATACAATCACACAGGGTTACACATGCATGTACACACAGTATACACAGATATGTTTCTATTGGCTGAGAAGGTACTGGAGGGGGGGGGGGGGCAGCTATAATCTCTGGATTTTTAGACCAACAGGATGTCGGTGAGGGACATTTCAGAGGCAGATGTAAAAAAAAAAAAACATTGATTTTTACATACTGTCCCTGTTTAGCGGTGGGACAGAGAAGCAGAGGGGTACTGTGATGGGGCATATGAGCAGCGTGTTACAGTGGTGGGACAGATAAGCGGGGGGAGTTCAGTGTTGGGGCAGATGAGAAGGGGGTTCAGCAGTGGGACAGAAGAGCAGGGGGTTACAGTGGGGTTGGGCAGATGTGAAAGGGGGTACATTGGTGGGACAGATGAGCAGGGGGTTACAGTGGTTGGACAGAAAATCAGGGGGAACAGATGTGGGGCAGCTGTACAGGGGGGCACAGTGGTGGGGCAGAGGAGAAAGGAGGTACATTGGTGGGACAGATGAGCAGGGGGGTACACAGGTGAGGCCGAGGTTCAGAGGGGAGCAGAGAAGAAAGGAGGTACATCGATGGAACACATGAGCAGGGGGTTACAGTGGTGGGGCAGAAGAGCAGGGGGAACAGAGGTGGGACAGATGTGTAGCAGGTACAATGGTGGGCCAGAGGAGAAAGGGGGTTACAGTGGTGGGGCAGATGAGCATATAAGTTCAGTGTTAAGACAAATGAGAAGATGGTCCTACAGTAAGACAGAAGAGCATGGGGGTACGATGATGGAGCAGATGTGCAGGGAGGTACAGTGGTGGGGCCGATGAGAAAGGGTAACATTGGTGGGGCAGATGAACAAGGGCTTACAGTGGGGGGGACAGAAGAGCAGGGTGATACAGTGGTGGGGCAGATGTGCAGGGTAGTATAGTGGTGGGGCAGATGTGCAGGGTAGTACAGTGGCGGGGCAGATGTGCAGGGTAGTACAGTGGTGGAGCAGATGTGCAGGGGGTTACAATGGTGGGGCAGATGAGCGGGGGGTACAGAGGTGAGGCAGATGTACAGAGTAGCACAGTGGTGGGGCAGATGTGCAGGGTAGCACAGTGGTGGGGCAGATGTGCTGGGTAGCACAGTGGTGGGGCAGATTTGCAGGGGGGACAGTGATATGAGGCGTGAAAGTGCAGGATGATCATTTCTCACTACTACTCAAGTATTTTACAGCATTTACTATAGAAAAATTCCTTTCTGTGATTGAGGGTGTGAAGTTGAAATTTTTTTGTTATAAAATCGGCACGCTCAATTTCTTTGAAAACATTTTTCGGCACACTGTGTTCAAAAGGTTGCCTACCCCTGGTGTATATTATTAGCACTGATCACTGTATTAATGTCACTGGTGATGTCACTGGCAGTTGGTCATTTCCCCCCAGCCTCAGTTATTCTGCATACACATGAGCTGAATATCTGACAGAAAAAGTCAGACGGAAGCTTTTCATCATACATTCCAATCGTGTGTATTCCTCATTCAATTCTGACGGACCTAGAAATAGAAAATGTTTTAAATATTTACGATAGAACCAAGTCCTATCGGGAAATCCGCTCGTCTGTATGCTGTTGGTGGACCAAAAACGACGCATGCTCTGAAGCAAGTATGAGATGGAGGCTATTAGCTACTGGCTATTGAACTACCTTTTTCTAGTCCCGTCGTACGCGTTGTACGTCACCGCATTCTTAACAATCGGACTTTGGTGTGATCGTGTGTACGCAAGACAGTTTCAGCAGAACTCCATCAGAACTCCGTCGGAAAAACCTTCAGAGTTTATTCCGAGGGGAAAACCAGTCATGTGTACGTGGCATTAGTGTCAGACTGCCTGCTGCACTATCCCAGTCCCATTATAGCTCTCTGATCACTGCCATTGGTAATATATATATAAAAATAATTCAGTATATATAATATACTAACATTTTGTAGGCGCTCTAACATTCTTGCAAACCGATCAATATACACTTATTGGGATTATTGTAGCAAAATAAATTTTTGCCAAAATGTATGGAGACGTTTTATTTTTTTATTTTTTTTATTTCATTGGATATGTTTTGTAGCAGAAAGTAAAAAATATATATATTTTCAACATTTTAGTTCTTTTTAAATTTATATTGCAAAAAACCCAGTGGTGATCGAATACCAGAAAAAGGAAGCTCAATTTGTGTGAACGCAATGATATAAATTTTGTTTGGGTACAGTGTTGCATGAGTGTACAGTTAAAGTTGCGCAGTGCTAAATAGCTAAACATGGCCTTGTAATGAAGGGGGTAAAACCTTCTGGAGCTGAAGGGGTTAACATTTATTAACAATGGAAGAAGTAAGCTGTAATATATAGTAGCGAATAGCGATAGAAAAAAAATATGCTTCTATATGTGATGTTTGGTTCCAGCCGGGCTTTCAGACAAATGCCTTAAGAAGCAAAGTTCGGCCTGGACCTATAGCTCATTCTTAGTGTTTTCATGCCTAATTTTGATTTTTTTTTTGTTGTCAGAGCCCTCCTGTGAGATTGGTTGGCTGGAATTTGAAGACCATTGTTATTTCTTCTCTGATTTTGAACTAAATTGGGCAAACGCTGAGAAGATGTGTCTGAACAGAGAAAGTCATCTGGTTATAGTAAACAATGAAGCAGAGCAGGTAAACAACTCAAAGTAACATAATCAATGCTCTGTATCACATTTCAGTTTTCCTTTGGTACAGTGGACCTTTACCCTCAAAAAGTACAGGATCAAACCTATTGCTAATCTCATTATTATTTAAAGCAATTGCATAATAATGTCATGGTTGGTCTTATGACAGCTGCACAAATTCTTGCAATTCAAGTGTTCCTAGGTTCTCAAGTATAGACCACTGGTCCCCAACCTTTTTGGCACTGGGGACCGGCAGCGTGGAAGAAAATTGTGCCAAGGCTCGGCGGGGGGGGGGGGGGGGGGGGGGCGTCGGCGGGGGGTTGGGGTTGGGTGATGTATACACACGTGGTGGGGTAAGCGAATTTCACGGGCAATATATTGAGGCTATAACTGTTGTTCTGCTGTTGGTACTTCAATCATCACGGCACCATGGTTGGTATGGTGTCAGAATGATTGAAATGCATTATTTCTATTACATTGTAATATAAATGAAATAGTTCAACTCGCCATAATGCAGAATCAGTGGGAGCCCTGAGTGTCACTTTCCACGTCGCCTGCCACCAGATGAGGAATGTCACTTGCCATGCTGCCTGCCACCAGTTGAGGAATGAGGAATGCCACTTGCCATGCTGCCTGCCATCAGTTGAGGAATGAGGAATGCCACTTGCTAAGCGGCTTGCCACCAGATGAGGAATACAACTTGCCACACTGCCAGCCACCAAATGAGGAATGTCACTGGCCATGTCAACTGCCTGTGCCACCAGATGAGGACTGCCACTGGCCACTTCACCTGCCTGTGCCACTAGAGGAGGAATGCCCCTTGCCACGCTGCCTGCCACCAGATGAGGAATGCCACTTGCCATGCTGCCTGCCACCAGTTGAGGAATGCCACTTACCAAGCTGCCTGCCACCAGATGAGGAGTGCCACTTGCCACACTGCCTGCCACCAAATGAGGAATGCCACTGGCCACATCACCTGCCTGTGCCATTAGATGAGGAATGCCACTGGCCACGTCACCTTCCTGTGCCACCAGATGAGGAATGCCACTTGCCACGTCGCCTGCCTGTGCCACCAGATGAGGATTGTCACTGCATTGGTGGCACTGGTTCAGTGGTCGTTCTTGAGTGATGGCAGGAGAGCAGACATGAGAGATGTCATCTCTCTGCTCCCTGTCGCACCTTTCGACATTCCGCACGCTGTGAGAGTGGAAGAGCGGTGATGCTCGGTGGGCAGAGAGAGAGATTATGTCATATCTGCTCGCCAGACTGCTTCTCTCATTTGCCCCACTGCTTTCCTCTCTGATCCACCGGTGCTCTCTCAACCACCTTACAATGTCATGCTGCCCGCTGCGGCCTGGCTGCAAAGACGCTACGGCCTGGTAGTGGGCCGCGGCCCGAGGGTTGATGACCCCTGGTATATACAGCATTGCAACATTAACAAGTGAGCAAGCTAGTGGTTTTATGCACGTGAAGATAAAATCATAATGATAAAAAAGAGAATGCTTCATGCAACAAATGGATAAAAATAAATACATTTGGCAGTGTTGCCAACCTATGAGATTAAAATTTACTGAAACGACACCCAAAGCTTTACTGGCACAGCAAAATTTTTACTGGCATTTACAAAATTACAGTTTTAAGGGGAAATGTCAGCATTTAGACTACAAACAAGTACAACATGCAGTTAGAAATGGGATTTAAGGCAGGGCCGTTTTTAAGGCAGGGCAAAAGGGGCAGTGCCCCAAGCGACTCACATCGGCTCCGCGGGTGAGCAGGGGGCGCGCACACACCTCCGGCGACGCGCACACGCCCCCCTAGTGGTCAAATATGTTACCGACGTAACATGACTGCGGTTTGCGCAGCCGAGCGAAGTGGTTAAGGCAAATATAATTTAATATTTTATTTTTGAAATAGTAAGTGAGTAGCTCAGGGACAGGACAAGAAATTTGAATGGGCAGGCACACATGCATGAAATTGACTCTCACAGTGACACTGACAGCAGCACAGATGATGATGACACCTCACCGACATGACACGTCCCCTTATGAGCCACAGTGACAGTCTCTCTCCATGACAGGTGGTCCCTTCGGTCCACTCCAGTCCAAACAGCACTGACAGTCCCACTCCCGGCTTGCCTTGCCCCCATACCGTAGACCCACACACAAAGCTCTGGCCACTTTTCTAGGCCTCCTTGCATCACATCACATGCTCAGCCACTGCCTCCACCAGACCCACCCCCCCACTTGCACCGCCCCAAAGACACTAGCATGCACTCCATGGGCGTGGCTGGCTCCGAACCAGACCTGTGCATGTGCAGGGCTGTGCTGAGCATCACAAACATATTTTTAACTGGCAATTCTTCCCTTTCACTAACATTTACTGGCAGGAGAAAAATGGCTGTTTTTTACTGGCTGCCTGTAAAAATATTGGCGGTTGGCAAAACTGACATTTGGTAATGATCAGAATGTCTTAAACCAAGAATGCAGTGACACAATGATAACCAATGGAAGAATTATCACTACTAAGCAACATTATGAAATCCAATATGACTTCTTTGTAGGGTGAATTGGGAACACCACTCTCTTTCCAGGCAATAAGGCTGAGTTCACACTTGTGCAATCACAGACATCCCATGTGATTTGCACCGCATTGCTGTGCAGATCACATGTAATGTCTGTGTAATGTGAATTCAGCCATACTTTTGCACCAAAATGTTACAGGACCCTTTTTTTGGGCTGCACTGGAATCGGATCAAATGGGTGTTCACACTTATGTGATCCGATTTCTGTACCATTTGACAGTTCACACTGTGTTCTGCAAACCGATCTGGGGGAGTCATTAACTTTGCATTGACACCCGCAGCAGTTAGCAGATGTCAGTGTGAACCACCAGCAGGTGACATGAGATGCGGGAACCCATAGTGAAATTGCGCAGGTTCCCGCATCGCATATATGTGAACCGGGACAAAGGGTGCTCAGCACACGGAACCCCAAAAAGGCTGTTGGGAGAAAAGCAGCTTTATCTCTGTTTATGACTAGTTTTATAATTAAAGTGTATCTAAACACAATAACGAACGTTTTATGCATTGCAACTTACCTCTTTATATGTGTTGATCCTATCACTAACACACTTCCAGTCCTAGGGTAACAATGCTCACGCATTGTACTGTATCTGAGGAGCAGTGTTGTCACCTAAGGACAAGTAGTGTGCTAAGACTGCATTCCACCTGAGCTCTTTATTTTTCTGGCAGATCAATAGATATTTTTTTGCACTTCATGAATACAATAACAGAACACTTTCAATTATATATTTACTGCATCAAAAGGGAGTAAGTCATATGAAGTTCATTGTTAGGTTTTGCATTAAATTTAACCCCTAGATACATTTCTGTTTTAAAGTGGTATTAAAAGAGAAGTAGGGCCAAAGCCGATGGATCACAAAAGTACACTTTGTTCTGCTAAAGCCCGCTGTCGGCTGACGAGCCAGTCCACTTTAAAGTCGGGATCCACCCAGATTCCTGAGCGGCAGCTGGATCATCCTCTCAGCAAGCTGCTGAGAGTCTAAGCCAACCACTCCCACCCCCTTCCACAGCCCAGCGCTCCAGTGAGAGCCGACTAAGGCTAGATTCACACATATTTGAATTGGATGCGTTTTTGAACTGCATCTAATTCATATGACTTGAAAGAACACTGCTTTCTACTGTGGCTGTTGACTGTTGCAAACACAGTATGTCAGCTTGTATTTAAAGTGGCCGCACTGTATTTATCTTCTGACAGGCTGCGCAAGGAGCTCCATATCTCTGGAAACCCCACTATTTTACTAGTGGTGGGCTAGGACTTAGGCTACATACTCCCCAAATTTGGGGTCTCTGTAACCCTCGAAGCTTGACATATTCATTGAAAAAGAAAAAAAATGACTAACTTTCTGCTATAGTATATATCCAAAAATAAATTAATAAAAAAACGAATTATTCATCAGTTTAGGCCGATATATATTCTTCTACATATTTTTGGTAAAAAAAATCACAATAGTTGTATATTGATTGCTTTGCGCAAAAGTTATCGCATCTACAAACTATGGGATAGATTGTTCTAACTTTAGGGAGATGGGCTGCCAGGGACATGGCAGAGATCACTGTTCCCAATCACTGGAAACAGAAGATCTCTGGCATGTCATCTGGCAGAACAGGGATCCTCCTTGTTTACACTGATAGATCCCATTTCTGCCTCTGTATACCGCGATTGCGGGTAGCCAGCAGACATTGAGTCCACCGGACCTGTGGATGTGCTATATCACTTAAAAAAGCTAACATACAATGATGGCGATTTGTGGTATCCTGCCACCTTGCCACAGTTCGGTAGGTCAGGAAGCAGTTAAAAGAACTGCACTCCTAGCCTTGGTTTGAGAGTAATAAGATATGATTTTTCTTATATATACTGAGTAATTTTTGACAGGGGGTAATAGTCCAAAAGACAGGAAGAGTTGTAAGATTGGTTTTATGACATCTGCACAATATGAGAAAGGTAACTTGGATTTCCGGATACCTACACCCACCAGCATCCCATACCATAACCCCAGTTTGGACATTGATGGTACAGTTAAAACATATTTGGGGTATGACAATGTGAGACCCTGCCACTGTGAAAATTGAAGTAGAAATGACACAGGGTTTGCAGAGTATGGGGCTCCAAAATCTTGATTTAGAGTGGAGAAAATTGATCTTTTTATTTTTTCTAGATTTTGGTATTCGCAGCTTAGGTTTAAAGTGGAAGTAAACCCATGGATTTAAACAGTTAAAAAAAAAAGGCATTCCGGGAATGCTAACTGCACATTGGCTGTGCTCTCAGCCAAACTATCAAACCATCGAATGGATGTATCATAACGAATCACATGTGCAGCACCATAGCAGTTGAAGATTAAACAGAGGCAAAGATGGCAGCTTCCTTGGTTGAAAACGATAGGGGAGTTTACTTCCACTTTAAGAGTTTGGAGACTTCTAAGAGATTTGGGTGGAAAGAAGTCTCCAACCCAGTGCACAGGAGATCAGCAGGCTGCGAGTGCAGATATGCACAGCCCTTATAATGAAGGACCTTGCCATAGCTCAGAGCTCCTGTGAGGAAACAAGTGTATCCTTGATCACAGGGCTGGGAGAGTCAAGGCGGCTAAGTGAGTCTGGAGGACTGAGAGAGTCAAGGGGATGAGGGAATCTAGAAGTTTCAGAGGAATGAGAGAGCCCAGGGTGTCAAGAGGGGTTAGGGTGTGGGCCTGTGCAGCAGGTTGCTGCAACTAAAAAGGCTTAGAGAGCCCATAGAGCCATTGGGAGGAATTGTGACCCATTTTTGGTACAATTCAAAGGAATTGTGCCCCATTGTTTGTGTTATTGGGAGAAATTGTGCCCCAGCATTGGTGTCATTGTGAGGAATCATGCCCCATCTTTGGTGTCATCAAGAGGAATTGTGGCCTATCATTGGTGTCATCAAGATGAATTGTGCCCCATCATTGGTGTCATCAAGAGGAATTGTGCCCCATCGTTGGTGTCATTGGGGGGAATTATTCCCCATCCTATGTGTCATGCAGAGGAATTGTGCCCCATTTTTGGTGTGATTGGGAGGAATTGTGCCCCATCATTGATATCATTGAACAAAAATAGTGCCCCAAGGGCCAGATAAAAGCATGAGGCCACCAGGTCGCAGTTTGGAGACCACTGGCCTAGAGGAAGGAGAAGGTACTGTTCATCATATTTCTGGAATTGCAAATGGGGGATCCCAGTGACCATATGTTCCCTTTATGACTTTTTGAGCTGGCTCTACTATATATGACTACTTAATAAATGCATGTTTGGGCCATTGGCTCCTCTGACTGTCCTCCTTCTGGTAGGGCATGTGTGTTTTATCACTTCACTTCCCCCTGATGAAGTGTAATGTGCGACAGGTACACTTATGCATGTCCAAAATCAATACAGTTGTCTACTGCTTGTAAACTAGGTTTTCATCTCATTGACATAATGTACTGAGATGTCTTAGCCCTTGTGCACACGGTCAGAGATTCCGACGGAATGTGTCCTATCGGACCGTTTTGTCGGATATTCCGACTGTGTGTGGTCTCCATTGGACTGTTTCCATCTGAATATCCAACGGACCAACTTTTCCAACTTGCCAGTAAAATTTTCAGACAAAATGCTCCGATCAGACATACTCCGATCATGTGTAGCCTACTCCGACGGACAAAGTGCCACGCATGCTCAGATCAAATTCCTAGACCAAAGCTATTGGCTACTAGCCTGAACGTAGTCCCGTCGTAATGAAATAACGTCATCACGTTATGTACAATCGGATTTTCCGACAACTTTGTCTGACCGTGTGTATGGAACATCACTTCCGGACCCCTTCAGGAATTAATCCGTCGGCATTACTCTGACGGATTTGGTTGTCGGAATCTCCGACCGTGTGTACAAGGGCTAAGTGTATTTCTATATGTGGTAGTTATGCATTGATCATTGGGGGTGAACTAAAAAATGAATTGTTGTATCAATGTGTAAATGCACCAATCTTGTTTTTATGAATTGGTTTTACCTCTAAATCTTTTTTTTTGAATAAAATGTTTTTAACAGTATTTACATGTGTTTATTCTTTGAGAGGTAGCACCTTTATAAAAGTCCCATTTCTCTTTATTTTTTTGGACATCATTTATAAGGGATGTGGTACTTTAGTGTTCCACCAAAATACCAATATAAAGTATACTGTATAACAATGAACAAGAGCCAATACATATGTTGAACTCATACATCCCTTCTCTGTTGTTAATACTCTCTCTGGATTTACATTGCATTTATAACACACTTATTTCTTTCTCTCTAATTCCATAGAATTTCTTAACGAATGACCATAATGGAAGAATTTCCTGGATCGGTCTGACAAATTTGGAGATGAATAATACATTTACGTGGGTTGATGGCACAGGGTTATCATACCAGTAAGTCATGTGTATAGTGTGTTATTTCAGGGGCCATATATTAGATAAAGTTTGCAACAGATTCAAAATTATTTGCTATTGAAAACCAAATACAGTCAGTGAGGCATGATGCCACACATGCTGAAAACTTAGATTGAGGGTTTACACACACCACAAGGGTTCATGCACACTGGCTTAAAAATTGTTCCTTCCACAGAGTTTTGTGTTTTGGCTGTAGAAGCAGCTCAATGTTATCCTATGTGTCCATGCACCTTAGGATGTTTAGAGGCATATTTTAGGGCCAGCGTTTAGAGGCAGAACAAAAAAACCCCTTCTGATTTGCTTTTTTGATTGGAGTTTTCTGGCAGAAAAAAATGCTAAACACTCCTAAAATGTGCCTAAACAGGTGGGCAAAAATTTTCTATATGAGCATTTTGTTTTCTGCCAAGGAAACTGGTGTTTTTTTTTTTAAGCCCAGTTTGCATGGAGCATAATTCTTCTTTATAAAAAATGCGTTGGTTCTTACTTCAGGTAATATCATAGTTTGTCCCAATTCAGTTGCTGTCACTTTTGTTAGACAGCTCACTGTGCATTTACAGTATATCTGGGGAAAAAAAAGGTAAATAAAAAAATAAACAAATGAATGTATACTGAATACTATCATTAAATTCAATTCTGAATTAGATATAGAGTAAACTGAATACAATATTGTTCACCATAACTGTCAATATTATTCACCATAACTGTCCTTGAGAGCTAAATGTGAGTCTCAGAAGGATTAATGTGGCCGCCACTTGGTAGAGTTTTAGGCCAGTTTATCTAAATACGTTTTCTGATTATATACTTCCCTTTTGTGAAACCGAGCAAAAGTTATCTTCTGTTTACAGAATTACATTTTTAAAATTGTACTATTCATATGTTAAAAGGCAAACTGCTGTTTGTCAATGAGTAAGAAAATTTGGGGGCATCTGCTGTAATTTATTGCTTTATCTTTTGCAGATTTTGGCACTCAGGAGAGCCAAATAACCTAGCAAATAAAGAGGGATGTGTTCAGATTCTTTCTGAAAGATGGAATGATTCTATCTGTGGATTAAAGTTTTTTGCCATCTGTGAGAAGAGACTGATATGATGATGATTTCCTCTCTGTAAAATACTCACAACCTCCGGGGACTCTGGAAATATATCCTGCACAATTTGTTGATCTTTTTCAATGTTATCTACACTGCTAGGTCTACAGCTTTTAAAAAAAAAAAACATATGATTCCCATCCTTGAGCCACCTGATGAAGCTTTACTCAATCTTAAACCTGATAGACTTACTAGATGCCACTGATGACTCATGTCCTAATGGCAACCAAACAATCAGTAGCAAAAGCTTGGTTATCTGGCTCCCTCTCTTTAGTGGCAGTGAAAAACAGGATTTACTCGACATTCAATAAACCTGACAGCAAAACCAATGGATACGATGGCCAAATTTTATAAGATCTGGGACCCATGGGTTTTCCACTCTCTACCTTCTGACTGTAGGCTATGAAACGGAAGTCTGGCAGATTGGCACAGGGTCCTAGATGCTCATTCCCACTTACCCCCATGCTCTCCCCGTTACTTTCTCCTCCTCTCTTTTCCTTTCTTTTTCATTTCTCAAATACCTACGCATGTCGTGTAGTATGCAGTAGACCACCCATTGGAGCGTGGCTTAAGTTTTTACTATACTGAATAAGATCATCAATACTTTGGCAATTTGTAAGTTATCAGCGTTTCATATCAAAGTAATGTTGGATAAATATCCCTGACATTGTAACTACATTAATATGTCTTATTTTCCACTTACTTTAATAAAAATATTGAATTAAACAAAACAAAAACATATGACTGTGCTATATTCACCCAAAGTTTAGAGTTATCAATTATATTGACACTGTATATTGGTTAGGTTTTACCACCTTTATGTATGTCTATTATTAGGTAAGTCTATAAATATTATTTTATTCTTACGTGGTATACTGTATACACCATGTGTTTTGTTAACCTTTACTGCTTGCCTCTTTTGAAAATGGTTGTGACTGTATGCAGGATTTAATAAATACCATGGCTTACTGTTAGTGATGCTGCTTGGAATCAGGTTGGATTAATCAGTTTCTCATTTTGTAAAGATGCGTTTTAAAGTTGCTGACCAATAGCTGCCATATTTTGCTCTATTCACTGTTTAGCTTGTAAACTCTGGTCAGGAAAACTAGTTGATGGGTCACTAGTGCAGTTTTCAGAAAGTTCACACAATTTAACCTCATCTGGAAATCTGATATGTTCATTGGGAGTGTACTTCCTGAAGCTTGTGCCCAATGCGACTTCCTACCTCACCAGTCACATTCATATAGGGGTGACTCCAAACTATTTTTTGGGGTTGGGGATCCAGTGCTGGTAGAATAAGTGGGTGAACTAAGTCCCCCAATTCCGTGGTATAGGAAAGGCAGACGTGACATAATGAGAAATGATTAGTCATAAAATTAGTTAAAAGTTTCAGTTGCAGTGTTATATAGAAGCCATTCACAGTGTAAAAAAAAAAAAAAAAACAGAGACCATAGCTTTGTAATCATTATGCTGTGGTCAGAAGTATGTAACACCTTACATTGCTGCTTAGCAAATGCAAAAAAATAACAATTATATAACCACTGTTCAATAGATGTAAAAATAACTCCAGAAGCCCACCTTGAAGGAATTGAGAACAAAAATGTGGGTCAGGTAGTGCCCCACCAACATGCAAGTTTGCGTGTAGCCAAAAACTTGCAATGATCTATAAAGTGGATGTTGATGCATCTTTTTGCATCTTTTGCATCTTCTGGACATTTGGATGCATCCGAATGTCCGAATAAAAAAATAACGAATTTCAACTAATATGAAAGAAATTATAGCAGATATAACAAATTAATTTGACATGATTCGGTTATTCGTTAAAGATCTAATGAAACAAAAGGTCAACTCAAAGTAAATCTTACAGTCCAATCAGCTGATTAATTTTGTGCTGGAGGTTGGATTACTGGCAAAGTGCATTCCTGAGAGTGAGAAGGGTTTTGTATTGTATTTGAGCAGAGGAGAAGAGATATTATCATTGTGTGTGTTAATAGATTCAATAAACAAACGACTTTACAAACTACGAATCGTTATTACAAATCAATATACTTACAAAAAAAAATAATTTCAACTAATACAAAAGAAATTATAGTGGATGCGAATGAATTTGACGTGATTCGTTAAAGATCTAATGAAACAAAAGGTCAACTCAAAGTAAGGTGTTGTATTGTATTTGAGCAAAGGAGAAGAGATATTATCATTGTGTGTGTTAAAAGATCCAATAAACATATGATTTTCCAAACTACGAATCATTATCGTGTATATATACATACATACATATATATATATATACAGGTCCTTCTCAAAAAATTAGCATATTGTGATAAAGTTCATTATTTTCTGTAATGTACTGATAAACATTAGACTTTCATATATTTTAGATTCATTACACACAACTGAAGTAGTTCAAGCCTTTTCTTGTTTTAATATTGATGATTTTGGCATACAGCTCATGAAAACCCAAAATTCCTATCTCAAAAAATTAGCATATCATGAAAAGGTTCTCTAAACAAGCTATTAACCTAATCATCTGAATCAACTAATTAACTCTAAACACCTGCAAAAGATTCCTGAGGCTTTTAAAAACTCCCAGCCTGGTTCATTACTCAAAACCGCAATCATGGGTAAGACTGCCGACCTGACTGCTGTCCAGAAGGCCATCATTGACACCCTCAAGCAAGAGGGTAAGACACAGAAAGAAATTTCTGAACGAATAGGCTGTTCCCAGAGTGCTGTATCAAGGCACCTCAGTGGGAAGTCTGTGGGAAGGAAAAAGTGTGGCAGAAAATGCTGCACAACGAGAAGAGGTGACCGGACCCTGAAGAAGATTGTGGAGAAGGACCGATTCCAGACCTTGGAGGACCTGCGAAAGCAGTGGACTGAGTCTGGAGTAGAAACATCCAGAGCCACCGTGAACAGGCGTGTGCAGGAAATGGGCTACAGGTGCCGCATTCCCCAGGTCAAGCCACTTTTGAACCAGAAACAGCGGCAGAAGCGCCTGACCTGGGCTACAGAGAAGCAGCACTGGACTGTTGCTCAGTGGTCCAAAGTACTTTTTTCGGATGAAAGCAAATTTTGCATGTCATTCGGAAATCAAGGTGCCAGAGTCTGGAGGAAGACTGGGGAGAGGGAAATGCCAAAATGCCTGAGGTCCAGTGTCAAGTACCCACAGTCAGTGATGGTCTGGGGTGCCATGTCAGCTGCTGGTGTTGGTCCTCTGTGTTTTATCAAGGGCAGGGTCAATGCAGCTAGCTATCAGGAGATTTTGGAGCACTTCATGCTTCCATCTGCTGAAAAGATTTATGGAGATGGAGATTTCATTTTTCAGCACGACCTGGCACCTGCTCACAGTGCCAAAACCACTGGTAAATG
>NW_027507903.1:559578572-559581378 GCF_037356315.1 Lithobates pipiens
TGCAACAAATGCAGGTGTATTTTTGATTAACCAGGGAACAGACGGAGATTCCTCGTTGATCTCATCATGTAAGCATTTGTGCTCGACGTTTCCAATTGTCCATACATGAACATTAACAACGTGGTGTAGTACAGATTGCCAACGTTCTTTTAAAAAGGTCTCGTTACCTTTACAATGTCTACTACACCAGTAGAAATGAGTCAGTATGGATGGCACCCACGGCAATAGTGCACGATGTATTTTTTTTTTGGAAATTTGAACCAATTTTCGTTTTAAATTTTTAACGTAATGCCAAATGTCGAATTGATGATTTAAATTTTTATATTTATCGTTTGTTGACAGTAATTTTCGAATGCCAGTGTGTCGATCTGTTCCCACAAATTGAATATCCAAATTTTGGTCAATTATGCGATCTAAACATTTGGTAAATCCAAACTTCTCCATAGCAACGGATGAAGTTGTTTGTGACACCTGCACTAATTCAAAGTCCACAATTTTCTTGGAAAAGAGATCCATGAAAATGTAAGTGGAGTATTTGGCAGAAAAACCAGGACTGTCACATTGACCGTCCCCAACAAGAAAAACTGGTTTTTCTGTCAAATCATTAATCACATTTGATCTATTCTCTTGCCAACTGTGATCAATAGCTTTAAAGATGTATTGATTTTGGGCTCGGTTGTAGGAAGAATTGCCAAACATCTGTATGCCACATAAATCAAACATTTCTCTAAGTTTGGCATAGCTTCCTCCACTTACACATAAGGCCCCAGCAAGCAGGATGTTACCCACTGCATATTGTTTGCTTTTCGGTTGGCTCTCCCACAACTTCAATCTGTGTGAATTGCCACATGTTGAATATGCTGTCACCATCGTACCTACAATTTGTTTTACAATTTTATGTATACGTGAATGACAATCAGTGTCAGGGCAACGCATATTGTAGAGGAGTTTGTCCAGGCAACTCTCGAAAACTATGTATTTTTTTTCTTTTACCCAATCTAGTGGGTGAGGAATGAGTTCTTCTGGTTCTGTTTCGTCTACACTTTCACAAATACTCAGATCACTTTTTTGTGGCGTTTCACATTGTGATACATGAAAACTTGGGTCTTCTGCATACGCCAATTTTCTCCTTTTTGGAGCAACCTCAGGAGTTTCTATATAACGAATTAGTGATGTCTTTGTTTGCTGAGGTATTTGTGAAGGTGTGGACGAGACAGATGAGGGAGATAAAGGGGTCACTGCTATTATTTCCGATGTTGGAGGTTGACGTTCGGGTGTTGACCTGAACAGCGGTGTCATTGAACACATTGAATATGCATGATCCAATGACAGCGCTCGTGGACTTGCTACCTTAGAATAAATGCCTTCGGATTCATTTATGGTTACTTCTAATGGTTCTGTCTGGGTTTCAGCATCCTGTGTAGTGACAATCGAACAGTGAGAGCATTTACTCATGACATGGGTAATAGCTGAACTTCCTTCTACTAATAAACCTTTTTTTCTCAAATTGTCTAATCGGTTTTGCCATTTATTACCACGATGTGTTTGGCCAGGCAATTCACTGAAAATAGTTGGTACCGATTCTGGTATCAGTTTTCTGACACTTCCCTCCACATGGAAACAGTGACTTTCGAAGTGCACTGAACACAGTCGATAAACATTTTTGTGCAAATCTGCTTTTATAAGAGCGATATATTGATGGATCATTCTCGGCTCCATGCCAGCATTTTCAAGCCAAACTTGAATTTGCTGCTCCTCTGCCGGAAATGAATGGTAGCTGATGTTCTCAATTTTTGGTTTTGCAGTGCTGTAGTTTTTGCAATTTTTGGCGAAGCAGGCCGGCATTTCTAATGAATACATAAGATGATTCGGTTAGTGAAAACATAATATTTCATACATGTTGAATATTGTGAAAAAAAGAAAAAAAATTAATAATTGGTACGAAAAAAATCCCAAAAAAAAAATTGGACAAAATTAAAACAAAGGTACCCGAAGGGCAAAGAAATGGGGTATTTTTTGTGTTTAAATAAATTGCATATCACCAATAAAGTGATTTCATATAAATAATTAAACAGAAATTAACACAAGCTCTTATTGAATTAGTTCTAGAGACTAGCAGTCCAAGTAATATTTTTAAAGGACAATAGTATATATTAGAAAATAAAAAACAAAGACAAACTAAATATATTCAAATCTTTATTTTATTTAAAATAAAAATGAAAAGGTACATTAATGAAAAGGTCTTGAACAAACATTAGAAGTATTATACAAAATCAAGATATACAATCATAAAACAAACAATTTATGTTTTTGAAGGAGTACAAAAACAATTGTCACTATAAAATGCAGAGAGAGAGAGTGATGCTAAGGTGAAGGATAATGATGGAGGAAGGGAGAATGAGGAGTGAAAGAGACAACTAGCGAGAGCAGGGAGGGAAGAGAGTAAAAGAGTAGAGAGGGAAAGAGAAAAGAGTTATTAAAGGAGAGAGAAAGAGATAGATGTAGAGAGAAGAGAGTGGGTGAGAGAGAGAGAGAGAGAGAGAGAGAGAGAAAGAGATAAATAGGGAGGGATGGGGTTGGTTTAAAGAGAGAGAGAGAGAGAAAGGATGAAGAAGAAGAAGATAGAGATAAATAGGGAGGGATGGGGTTGGTTTTAGAGAGAGAGAGAGAGAGAGAGAGAGAGCGCGCGGAAGAATAAGAATAAAAAAAAGGAGGAGGAGGTAAAAAGGAAGAAGAAGAATAAGAAGAAGATGAGAAAGAAAGAAGAGAGAGAGAGAGGAGAAGGAGAGAGAGAGAGAGAGAGAGG